>NC_137507.1:24835000-25337500 GCF_041902795.1 Electrophorus electricus
ATCTGTTCAGCCCACTATGCTTCTGTAGGCCTGTTTGCTACACACATCTGGACTCACATGGCAGGAGAACCGCTATGTTAACATCTGAAACGTTACTGCCGAGCTGCCTCTGTAGCTATGCTCGAAAAACAGGACATTCTTCATTCAGACCGGGAGCTGTTTGAAACTTCTTTATGCTGTTTACAAATAAATCAGCTCACAAGATGGCTATGATTTGAAGCTGAATGGGCGTGCGGCAGCTGTGGTGGGAAAACCGAGCTTCCTGTTTAGTGCCGAGGCTCTGTTTAAAGGCATAAGTGCAGTGGCTAAGGCACTGGGACTGTCTGCAGCCTAGCGGTGTCCACTCAAGTGGAAGTTTGTGGAGAACCTACTGGTTGTTTATAGGGGCACAGGCTTTGCTCCGCCCCCACTCACTCATTCTCGCCACTGGAACAGAGTGGAGCACAGGTTCCCTATGTATGGTCTTTTAGCCGCTTTACCAGAATCTCTCTCTCTCTCTCTCTCTCTCTCTCTCTCTCTCTCACTATTTCTCTCTCTCTCTCTGAACCTGATAATTAGGAGAGTAATTACCCAGCTCAAATGAACCCCACATTCAGCCTTAATTACACCCCTCTCCTCGACGACGCTTTCTTCCTCCAGCTCCCCCGCCCCAACACCCCACCAGGTGCTCGTGTAACCACGTTGCCCTGTGCCCGGCCTGTCTTGCTCCGCCCTGCTCGGCTGCTATGGGGTTGAAGGCCCACCCCCACAGTCTGAATGCAGGGTGAGGGGTTCGAGGGGTCTCGGGGACTTGAGCAGGCGCTGACAAGCCAGTGGGGAGGCGTTCCAAAGAGGTCCTCGTGAATGTAGTTTGCAACTGTGAGGGCAGTACGCCAAGCCAGGCATTTAGATCCAATTAGGGAATCATTGCAAGTGAAGGACTTGTTTGTACTGGATTTCAGCAGCATTTATTAAATAGCTAGTATGGGTGCAGTAACGGCAATGTTATAAGAAATTGATGAGTGGTACTTAAAAATTTTTTTACAAAAGATTAGGGTTATTACAAATGCTGATGTCCCTAATGGTGAATAAAAACTGCTAAAATTGAGCAAAGCTAATGCAAATGTTCTGCTCTTAGCATTTTTCAATAAAGTTTTAAATAACGTCTGTTTCCAAATGCAAAAGGCTGGAATTTACTAGATATATATTTGCAATAATAAGTTCAAAACAAGTGTGCCCAGTCAGTACCCTCTTTGTGGAAGGATCATTTGTAATTAAGCAATTTGTTTGTGTCTGCAATATTTTCCTTAAGCGATCAAGGCCAGTTATGGTAGTGGTCAGATGTCAGAGGTAGGGAGCAAGCTGACTAAAAGGGTTTTTTGTCTGTTATTTAATCTCTTTATTCTTTTTGAAAATTGCTTCAAATATTTGTCAATATAGACAATGGAAACGGAAATTGTTAGTAAAATTGTACAAAATGTCAACGTTAAAAATGTTGAACTTTAGCAGATGAATTATTTATCGATATATAAAAAAAGGTAATGGACCAGGTAGTCTACATTCTCTAATCCTGCTCCCAGCACACCTGTAGCAAGTGTGTGTGTGTGTACATTTGCATGTGTGTGTGTGTGTGTGTGTGTGTGTGTGCGCGCATCTGCATGTGTGTGTGTGTGTGTGGTTTCCACGCCACCCCCAAACCACTGCATTCCTTCAGCTCTCTAAAATCCATTGTTTTCAGTAGGCAGGCTCTACACATTCTATGATACAAGACCAGTGCCTATCCAGAGGAAGGATACGGCTGGAGGCTCAGCTCTGGAAAGCAGGCTGTGCTGGAGAGTCAGGCAGGTGGACAGGCTCCTATCTGGACAGGTCAACGGCCCACACACACTGCCACGCATCACCAGCGCTCAATCCCAGGGTTGGAAAAGTGACTTTAAATATATATTCCTTTACAGATTACTGAATGCCTATTAAAAGTGTGTCTGTAACGTAATTGAAAGGATTACTATATTACAGCAACATAATCTGATTATTTCAGTTACTTTTACTTTTCTACTGTTTGTGTGTGTGTGTGTGCCCACCCATGTGCTTTACTTTTTAACCCATTAACTGTCAAAGAGTTTCAAATCACTGGTACCCTACAGGGCCAGTGCCTATCCTTGCCTGTCCCTATATGCCTGTCTTGTCCTGTGTGTGCGCATTTGGTTCAGGTGTGATACGAAAACATGGCCTGTCTGATGAGCCCCGATGACTCACCTGAGAAAGAGTTAAATTAGCATCTGAGGTTGTCATTTACATATGTCATTTCATTTGGGTCTGCCCCATGGCTTCTGAAAGAGCAAATCTGTGTTTGGTGTTGTCATCTACAAATCTGCGATGTTTGTTTAACTGGCCTTCGTTGAACCCATAGGAGGCTACTGAGCCCATAATATTTTAAAATATTTTTTTAAATCAGTGAACAAACACAATTGAAACAGTAGAAGGATTTGGTGCAGTTTACTAAGGTTAATAAAATGAATTAATTGAATCAAATTTGGTAATTGACACATGCAAGCATTTACCGGGGAACCCTGAAAACAATATAGTGAAAAAGATATAAAAACATTGCGGTGAAGATTTTTTTTCTTGGACAGACAAAGAAGAATACAGAATACTGAGGCTAAAACATGCCCTCTTAAACAACTGCAGTACTGGCACAAACTGACAGGAGTAATGTAAACCCAAATTCGGACCAGAAGTGTGTGTGTTGATTGGCTTGTTTAAAGAAAACTAAATAACAAAGTCATTACACCAAGTGCAGCTAGGATAACAGATAAATAATGGATCAAATATTCTACAATGGAACATAATAAAAGAATTTAATAAAAAGCTTTAATAATGCAGCTTGAGCACTGACCTTGAGTCTGGAGTACCTATCCAACCGAGTGTCTATGACTGAACTTTCTATTTATTTATTTGGTCGGATAGCTAGTTATCTAGGAGAACAACACATTTATTTCTCTCGGATGAAGTGTAACCTTTTAAAAAATTTGGTGTAAATGACAGCAGGCAGCTAAAGCCCGAGCCCTTTAAATTGTCCTTGAGTGAGTGCTGTAGACCTTGTGGTGAGCTTGTTAACCCTAAAAGCTCCCGTTTAGCCCACGTGGTCACTGGTGTTCTTTCACAGCTTCTGGTGCTATTGTTAATTCCACAGCTTAATTAATCAGGCCTAATTGAACCGCTAATGGAATATTAATTTGCTTTGGAGAGTCTCCTGTTTTACAGGAGAACCCGAGCCCTGAAAATGTCAAGTGCTGAGCATCACATGTTTAGCCTTGGTGAGGTGTGTTTGGTTGTAACTGAATCTAGGAGGGAGCAGTGGTTCTAGGGTGTTGTGAAAGGATGGCTTTTGTTTATGTGTGTGTGTGTGTGTGTGTGTGTGTGTTATAAGAGTTGAAAAGCTTATGTTCACTGGCTATTTTAGGATTAAAGTCAAGTGCACCTCTAGGGGTCCAGCTACCCTGACACCCTTATTGTGGAAGACAAATCTAGGAGATTGGTTCATCTATATAAGAATTGTTTCATGTCTCTGCTGCTCTACATGCTGCGTTTTATTACCGCTTGATTAAATCACTGCTCTTACTCCTCACAATGTACATGTAAACAACTTTAATTTCACAGTTGAGTAAATATCCTTTTGGACTTTAGTGCCATGCTGTATTCCTCTGGAACAAATAAATGGACAGGACATATTTATGGAGTGTCTTGGCATATTTAGCTTGGTGTTTTACTTCCAGGGTTTCCAGTGGCTGGTCTAATGTAAGCTAATCTGTTCTGATGTCCAACAATGATCCAGCAATAATTTAGTACGTAAGTAGGGAGAGAAAAAGAACACAGGTCAGATAATGACCTGGCTTGTGTTCTGTTACTAACTGGTTTGTGTGCTCTCAGCTTTTCTTCCTTTCTGTCCCTCACACACACACACACACACACACCACAAAGGGCACTTGGAAAGTCGACACAGAAACTCCATGTCCTCCAGCCATCTGCAAAGCCCAGCGGCTGCGGTCCCGGGAGATCTCCGCTTCCTACCAACAGCTCCTGCTCTGCTCGAACCTCAGCAAACCGCAGACGCCCCCAGGGCCACTGCGCCTGAGTGACACTGGGCTTCGAGCGGGGCTTTGCCGCTGACCGTAGTTTAACCGGGTGACTTCGCTTGTGTAGGACGGCGGTGCTACGGCTCTTTGAGTTTGTTTCTGTGGGTTTAAAGGACCTTGACAATCAAAGGGGTTTGCGCGTGTGGCGGTGTTGGGATCATTAGCGTGGCGATTTGCGGTGATCAAGGCTTTGCTTCTTTCCAAGCCTCGTGACACGGGGAAAACAGGCCATGCGGTGTGATCTGAAAGATGTACAGGAAGAGTCAGGCTTTCTGTCAGGTGCAGCTGCAGCTGCCTGTGACAATTAAAAAGACCTCACACAGGCTCTGTGTGCATCTCAGAGTCCATTAATGTGTCAAAGTGGTTTCATCTCGCAGTGTTAAACGTAGATTTGATGACCTTTTTAAAAACAAAATTGCTGTTATTGACTATTGACTTATTGACACAGTGACAAGCTGAAATTACCTTCTGAGTGTTTGGTTGATGGTCCTATATATTTATTAGAGTTTGTGCCTGATGGGGACAGAACCCATGACCTTGGTGTTGCCAGAGATTTGTTCTTCCTGTTCTGCAGGAGGGACAGACCCGGCCTTCCCTACAGATGTTTAATCATATTGACCAAAATCAAATTTTGTTTTAGTGTCTTGATCTTATCGAATTATAGTACGTTCAAACTGGGGTGGATCTGTGCTCAAATCGCTACAGTTCTCTACCACAATACTTCGGTTCTGTCTCAACACCATCTCTAATATTAATAAAAGATTATATTAGTATAAACTCATAGTAGGTGATAAACACATTGAAACCGAATTAAAACCAAGGCATCCTGTGATGGCGCAGATTCACTTCTCTGTCAGTCCCTTCAGAGCCATGTGGATTCCAAAGTAATTGTAATCCCCTTCCACTTCTAGATTCCGTCCACCCATGCGTCTCCTTGCCATAGAAGCCACTCCTTAATCTGCCATTATTATGTAACGCCGCATGACGCCATTCAGTGAACTCCAGCTTCCTGCCAGCTCCCTGACAGGGTGCAGCCTGCTGCACATCTGTGTGAATCGCGCTAATGAAAGACACAGGGTGCTGCTCACATCTCGGCTGTGCACGGTATATGCAACGAGTCGCAGCACTAGAGTCAACTTGTGACATATCCACGTTCGTTGTGTACAGAACGGACACTGGAAGACACTTTGCAATGGTACTGCGCTGAGTGCTACAGCATTTTAGAAACAGGTGCATGTCAGTGGACAGTTGTTGTCAACCTGTGTGTGCATCCTTGACCGTCTGTATATGTATTTTACGTGCAAAGCCCTTACATAAAACAGTAGGAGTCTTCGGGAAAGAAGAAGGTTTAAAACGCACTAAGCCAAAAGTTAGGCCTCGCGTGTCAGAAATTGGATGACTTCTCTGAACGTGCGAACCACTCCCAGCCGGTTAAAACCAGCCTATAGATTTCACAACGGCTAGGCATGACACATGCAAAATGAGCGCGATTACTCATGGTTAATAAACAGCGACACACTCAACTTAAGTTTGCTTCTTTGGCATGGAAGAGTTTGTGGAGACACGCGGTATTGGGCATCAGCATCAGGTGGGCGATGCATTTTTCACAAGCCAAAGCCCTGCAGAGGAGCAGTGATGAGTGGAGTGGCACGACTCCTCAGGCTTCCACTGTTCGATCGGCCTTCCCTCATCCCATCCCTACCCAACCCCATCCCCCCCCGAAACACTCCCCCCGGGTCCCCACTCGAGTGCAGAGCAGGACATCGCCGTGTTCATTTAGGGCTTTCATTACCTCTCTAATTGCGTGGCAAAACATCGGGCTGGCATTTCACCACGGCTCTCACTCCTCCGGGCCCTGCCGTTACTTTATTTTCATCTGTCATTAATTGATTTTCCCGTTTGTGTGCAGTCGCTAATTAGTGACATGAGGCATAAGGGAGAGTGAGAGATGGAGAGAGAGACATGGAGAGAAATGTGCAGGAACAAAGACGAGAGGCAAAGACTAATGACTACGTGTTAATGTCCCAGACATTAACTGCTGTTTGCTGGGGGATTGTTGTTGCCTGTGATATCATGCGATATCACCTGTAAGCCTGGGATTGAAATGAGTTTTTTTTTTTTTTTAAAAAGGCAGTCTCAAAAAAACAGAATCTTTGATCTAAACTTGCTGGGGCTTTGTAGAAAAGCAGCCAGCGGCAAGGCGCATCGCTGCAGCTCGTCAAGGCGACACGCTGCGCAGGCCGGAGACGAATCCCCTGGGAGAGTGAGGTCATTACTGTTTTGAAGATGCGGTCCAGCCGGTAGATGATTGGGAAGGAATTGGATGCAGGCCAGACCTTAATGAACTCTGATGGATGGCACAATGGTTGAACGTTATGGTAGCAGCAGAAAAGGAAAAATACAAAATGAGAAAACGATAGCTGCTTCGCAACCTGCTGAACAGCTATAGAGTGATCCACGGATAGATAAAGAGATCAGGCGCTCCCTGACAACACGCTTGGTAGCTTTATCCCTTAGGAAGTCACAGACAGAATAGGTATTGAGATTTAATTGAATGTAATGCATGACTTCACATATCTGCTGGGACGACTGTTCCTTCACAGGACCGTTGACAAACGTCCACAAATAAACGAGTTGGTGCCGCCAAGATTGCATTATGGTGTGTAGGGTTTGTACGGAGGTTTTTTGTGCTTTGGTCCCAGGTTCATGTATGTCATCTAGCCAGGCAAAGCTCTGGGTCAGTTTAGGCATTATCGCATTTCCATGCAACACCAGCAGGTGCCTGGAAATAGCAAAATAGAATTAGCAGGAAGCCCACCCAGACATCATGGTGGATTTTTTTCTGCAGTCAGATCACACTCTCTGCAAACATTTTTACGCCGCAGACACAACTCTAGCAGAAGCTGCCTCAGTCTTTCTGAATTTTGCTGCATTCGAGAGCACAGTGGTCCTCACAACTGAAGGCCCTCACACACGGTGGTCCTCACAGACACGGCAGGCCGACACTGGCCGTACCATCCGCCCACTCGCCGCCATTCGCATTGCGCTTTTTGGCTCTCCTGACGGGATCTCCCCGTGTTATGTTTCCAACTCCTGTTTGTCATCACAAGCCTCTCCGTCATCCTGATGCAAATTCATCTGGAATTTCATTAGAGGATAAATGCTGCCCTGCCAGACCGTGTTCAGGCATAAATATTTAATGAGATGCCTAAGATGATCAGTGGCGTTGCGTTGCGAGGCTAAATTTATGGCACATCGACATAACTTTATGCACTCTACGAACTGTGCGCCGCGAAGCTATTTATCCTCTGCCAGGCTAAAGATGCTACTTTTACTTCCACTTAAAAAGCTTCCGTGCTGCTGTATGAACGCCCGTGCATTAACGCTGAGGAATCCCTTGTCGTTTGTGAAGAAGCCTTCAGCTGGAACTGGAAGTGGTTTTGTTTCTGGACTTCGTAAGGCAGGCTTTGCTCCTGGAGCCTACCTAACACATCTAACACTGGGAAGCTGATTAGAGAAGAATCAGAATGAACCCGCGCTGTGTGATATGAACAGGCAATTTACATGCCATTTAAAAAAACAAAAAACAAAAAACAGATTCTACAGGGAAATTTGGAGAAATGTCACACACATTGGGCATAAAACAACTGTTTCATCTTTCCAACAACTAGGCTACACAATTACGAATAAGAAACTCAATTATTTTGACTGATGTTGCAGTTGTGTTGATTAAATGAGTTTAATAGACAGAACCTACAGGCTGGGAGTGTGAGGGTTAGGCTCTCAGACATCTGTAGCTTTCAGATGGAAACGTTTGTTATTAGCGTACTTAAGGGAGAAGTAGACCAAATGGATGCTTTTCATTTCTAAGTGCTCAGAACAGAACAGAACTTTTATGAACCTGGAATCTACGATTCCCATGGGATGCGCAAAATACTAAATGGAGCAGTTGGCTGCATCCTATGCATATTACAAAGGCCAGCGTCATGGCAATGATTCATCCACTCTTTCACTTCACTAGCTTTTTTGAGTGACAAGGGAAACCTTACACTGCGTAGGGCATCCCCCCAGAAAATCTATTGTTGAAATCTTGCATTGGTAAGTGTGACTGTCGGAGTTTCATATGGGTGGGCTGCGTTTAGCCTGTACGTGTACGTGTACGGAGCATCATTTTCCACCCACGCACGCCTTGACAAATCTCCCAGCTCCTCTCGCACCACCATCAAGCTTTGTGTGGACTACATAAAGGATCCCATTCAGCTGTCTGTCATGTGTGGTTCTGATGGACACTATGACAATACCGGTTCCAGTCCGTTAAGCAATGCTAGGTTTGCAAGTCTGAATAGAATGGATTTGCAGCAGGTAGGTTTGTCCACTCTTCTCTCCAATGTTCTCAAATATTTGCGTGTATTACGAAACCCCATTTATAATTGAAAAATGGCAAACAGACAAAACCATTGTATCGAGCATCTCAAAGTGGCACTTGATGCATGACCTTCTCCCTTTCTGCACAGTCTCAAATGGCTTCCTGCTCCTGACATACATGCACTACAGATGGTATGAAGTAATGCCAAATAGAGAGGCATCTGGGATACAACCAGAAGCGTATACTCTCGGCCAAAAACTCGATCCTAGGTCTGTGCTCTTAGTCTGTGGAGTTTGACGCAGTACAGCCACAGAGCACATGTCATCTGTCATCAGTGCGGGACAGTCGCGCAGTCCGGGCAGGCTCGGACAGGAACGAGTTGATTGGGCCTCCCGCTTCTTTGAAAGCAGTTTGGAGTGTCACGTGGGAAGAGGTGGGCTCCCCCAAACACCCCCTCTCGTGCAACTGCATTGACCCAAGGCATCGATTACACTCGGTCTGACACATCACACACAGCGCTGTGGCAGTAGGGGTCTGATTTTGGCCTGCAGCTGCTCTAGATGACAGCTCATCTACGGTACTTCGCCTCTGGACTTCACAGCATGCGAAAGTTTGCTTTTGCAGAAGAGGGCGTAGTGCAGGGAAGGGGGAACAGCCAAGCCACTGACATGTAGAAACACACTGACATGCAATGAACCCTTTGCACATTGTATAAAACAGCTACGCAGAATTATCCTCGAGTCCGCTGGTATATTTGACACGGGGTATTTCAGATATAGGTCCTCTTGGCATTCATACATATAATGAGTAGTTGCTTATTCAACCAATGAGTGCCTGCTCTTTCATATGTTGGCAGTGTGAGTGCAGGGTATGCAAATGTGGGAAGTAGGTCTTAGATGGTAAACATGAATGTCTGCCATCTAGGCCTGGAAGCTCTTGCATCACCAGGCCAAGGGGAAGGGTGTGTGTGTGTGTGTGTGTGTGTGTGTGTGTGTGTGTGTGTGTGTGTGTGTGTGTGTGTGTGTGTGTGTGTGTGTGTGTGTGTGTGTGTGTGTGTGTGTGTGTGTGTGTATAGGGTCTACATCAAAACCCATCACTCAAACCCAGCATGAATCTCACTGATGCCACTCAGGGCACGGCAGCTGTGGCAGAGCTTCTTTATGTGCTGGCCAAGTATGCAAGCCTCCAGAAAGCAATAAATGATGTGTAAAAATTCCACTTATTGTTTTGTGTTCATTAAATTATTTATACACATTTTCTGATTATTTTAATTTATATTAAATGGACAGACAGCTTCAAACTAGCTATTTCCAAAGATTCCATCAATCTGCTTGGGCTAATAAGGCCGGATACATTCAGCAAATCTAACTACTGTTTGTTATCACATAAAATATACTTTTGGTTGAACGAGAATATTAAAAACACATCAACATTTGTATTTTTACAAATAATCAACAGTTTGTACTGCTCAATTGCTCAGATGTTTAATGTATTTTACTGGGGTTACATTTACAGCTCTATGTATTTGGTTAGCGTAGGCTTTCTACCTTTCTTGTATGCCGTAAATAGGCTTTCTCACTTGTACCAAGAGGGCTGGCTGAGAAATACTGAAAAGGCAAGTTCCAGCCATGCATGGGCCAAGATGCACGGGGAGATGAAGACAAAGTGGTCAAGCCTTCCTCCCAACTTACCCGGCCCATCCTGAGCAGACAGGCTGATCACTCACACACACACACACACACACACACACACACACACACACACACACACACACACTCACACACACATTTAGAAATGCATGCTCAAAAGTATACACAGAGCACCCTCTGCCAGCTATGATGACCCACAAGCTTCTTCAGCTAGTTATGATGAACAGGAATGATACTTTGATCTGTATGTAATATCCCGATGACGACTACAAGTGAGACAGACGTTGTGGTGGACCTGACTGAAAAGCTTTGTTCAAGGATGCCCTTCAGTGAAAATCTCATAATAATTCAGGGAGATCAGCCAAATCCATCTATAAATCTATAAAAAAACATTTATGTGTGCAGTTTCTGTAAGATGAACTATGTGAGGTGTACCTGGAAAACAGCTGACCTGCAGCATACACACAACTTTTGTATATATATATATATATACATACACACACAAAAAAAAGTGTATACACTATATATAGATAAATGTATATATATATATATACACCACATTTACAGCATTTTTAAAATACATTCAGAATAACAAGAATAGCCATTTGTATCCCTCTAAAGAAGTAATTCCACACATATTGGGGGGGGTGTTTCTCTCCTTTGTCTGTTATTGTTTAGTATTACATTTTTGAAGATTAGAAATTAATAAATTATAAAGTACTGTAGGCATGGTCAGTTATCTTGCTAATTGGCTTCAAGCAGACAGAGCGATGAATCATTTTGAGGCTTCAAACTGGGGTGCGGGTGGGACTCCAGCAATACACAGTGTTCTGAAACAGATGTAATAATCTCACAATGGCAGCAGTATTCAGTAATAATCAAATACTGAAATCCTTATCAACACTTCCCAACAACACCCTCAAACTCAGGAAGCAGAAATAACTTAATATAGTTGTTCAAGTGTATCTGATCCCCGTCCTGATGTACTGCAGTACATCTCTACTTCTTTGCTCTTCCAGTGCAGTAAAATGCATTAGTGCGTCTCTTGTGCTTTGCAGTGCTACAGCTGGGTAGTTTCATGTTGGCTGGTGGACTTAAATCAGCACTCCGTGAGTTTGACTGTTCTCTAGAGAATTGGTATTAAAGTAACCCCTTTTAACTTAATATTCTTTTCATTCTCAAATGCATCACCACTATAGATGATAATAGTTAAGGCTCTGGAGTATTTTCCAGTCCTTATTCTTGAGGACCCCAGAAGGCACATTTTAGTGTTTTACCAGTTCTCAGCCCCCTTGACTCAATAAATCAGCTAGGAGTTCAATATGGGTATGTGAGATAAGAGAAAACAGCAAACACTTGTGGAGAAAAGTCCTGAGAAAGCGTACTGTAGAACAATGGCCACCGACTGTCCACCTGGAGACCCAACTTCTTACAGGGTTCATGTCCCCGATTAACATTAAGATTATCAAATCATCTAAAGATGGTTATTATTTGGGAAAAGTACAGTGGACTAGAGTTGGAGCCAAACGCCTCCTAGTTTAGAAGACATTTGGTACATTTGCTACGTAAGCAGACATCTGATTGCTTGTTAGTAAATTCCATTTTGTTCATTTGATGGTCAAAGCTCTGCTCTTTATTTTGTGTTCAGATTGCGGTGTCTTGTGAAACAGCTCGAGAGGGGGGAGGCATCCCTTGTTGACCTGAAGAAGAACCTTGAATATGCAGCCTCTGTGCTCGAGTCTGTTTATATCGAAGAGACAAGGTAAAGTGTCAACTTTCTTTATTTTCTGTGGTGTGTTTCAAGGTCGTACTTTTAACAGCCAGAGCTGTCTTTGTGCCTCACAAAATTGCAAGACTTTCCAATCTCAGGTTATATTCAAGGATAAACTAAGGAGGAAGGAGCTTTAATGTGTTAAGATTTTAAGTGCCAGTCGTATTAACTGTAGAAGGAATTTCATGTCCCATAATTAATTGCCACTGCAGTTTTTATGGATAACACGCACAGCTCAGTGTCGGTGAAGTCATGCTAAATGAACAGAATTATTGGAAAAAGAATACGAATCTGAGAAGGATTCAAAACACTTGTAAACAAATGTGACTGTTTCAATCAGTCTCATTTCATTATGTCCAAAGTCTGAGATACAGATTACCTCTCTGTGAACTCTCTGCTGTATTAAAAAAAAAAAAGGAACTCTGGGTCCCAAAACAGCCCAGCATTCATCAGCAGAACATTCTTTATGTGCCGACATTGGGTTTCTGGCTTATATTTACTGTCTGTCATTCTGCATTGGAACCCACATGCACCAGAGAGACGTGATGAATGACCGAACCTGAAGTGTGCCCTTTTCCAAGAACAGGCCAAACTGCTCTCAGATCAGCATCCAAGCACAATTTCTACCAAGGACCATTCAATAGCACTAATGGAGGCTGCATGAAACTGATTACATATTGAGAACTGGAGAAATAAGGAGAAATGCCAACATTTTGAAAGGGGGTTCAGAAAGCATTAGAAGGTCATAACAAATCACTTGGCATAGTTACGTGGATGTCACTAGCCAGCATTATTTATCATCACAGCTATTGTAAAACATCATGTAGGATTTTGAACACAACTCATCAAAATTTACCTACTTAGTTCTTTTCTTGCCAGATTTGTAAAAATTCTGAACAGTCAGCCTAATTGTGGTTGTACTGACAACTTGATGTCTCACTTTAGAGCAGGGTTTGCCAACCAAGTCCTCAGGGACAGACGAGACCACTTTCTTGTTCTCTTACCGCTCCCGGCACCACACCACTAGATATCCCACGTTCTTGATCGGTTTGGAACGCTGCCGGTCGGGAGCTGGTGTACAGCAATGGTTGTCAGGCATTCCCTGAGGACTGGTTTGGGAAATATCGCTTCAGAGGACACGTCTTCGAACATATCCAGGACGCTCTACGTTTGGGTCCTTGCACCTTGGCTAGCGACATGCAGAACTGCGTCTAGATATCGATAGAGGAGTGTCGATCAGGGCTCTGTTAAACGGCAGACGGTTTCAAATGCTCGCTTATCCTATAATCAGGAAAAAACAGTGAGAGGTGGAACGGTCAGCTGTGCCTGCCCGCTGATCCCGGAGCAGATTGCTAGCCAATGTTGATAATATTTTACATCTTAGACTTGTGATTTTGCAGCGCAATATGCCCTGCCATCCGTTTGAGCAGCCTGGAAATGGTACAGTCAAGTGAAACTGTCAAATACTGTTGACATAATGTAATAGACATGCTAAAAAAAGACCGGAATGTCTTATTCGAGAGAGTTCCCATTCATCTAGCACATGTGAAATTGTTTGGAAGTTTACGAGATGGGTTGTAAATGGCTATCGGCTCCAAATGAAGAATTCAAGGCATTAACATAATGATTCTGAAAGGTGAGCTGAGGTTGGTCTGGGAGCCTGACCTACCCTCCACCCCAGCTCAGCTGGCATTAGACACGCTCTAAATGGTGTGTGGCTAATTAATATGGCAGGATTTAAGATGGATGACAGTTGTTTACTGTAGGCTAATTTCCTGTGTCTTTTCACCCTTCTGTCTCTCTCCTTCTTTCTCCGTTTCTCTTTCTTTTTCTCTCTATCTTGCTCCCCCTTTTCTTTCTGTCTCTTTCTTCGTCTTTCTGTCTCTCTCTCTCTCTCTCTCTCTCTCTCTCTCTCTCTCTCTCTCTCTCTCTCTCTCGCTCTTGCACTCAGGCGGCTGGTGGACACGGAGGATGAGCTCAGCGACATCCAGTCTGACTCGGTGCCGTCGGAGGTGCGTGACTGGCTGGCCTCCACGTTCACGCGTCAGATGGGCCTGATGCTACGGCGGACGGAGGAGAAGCCGCGCTTCCGCAGTATTGTACACGCCGTGCAGGCCGGGATATTTGTGGAGAGGTGTGTTCTGGCCTGCCCCACCACTAGCGGAACGCTGGCCTGCCAGAGTAGTTTCTCCATGGCTGTTGGCTGCCGCCGTACTTAGGACCGAGTAGAATAGAAAACTCCAGAGGTAGTTGAAATAACAGATGTATTATTTTGAAATGGTAAAGAGGTCTGTGATGACCCTATCACCAAGTTTCATTCATTGCCTCCAAACCATTACTTAGCTACATATTTTCCTCATCACAGAGAATAGGATACTTTGCTGGTGTATGTGCAGGGACAGTGAATAGGCTATTATTTTTTTTCTTCCCTCATTTAATACTTTTTTTCACACACACAAACTCTTAGAGTGTCACTATGGCAGAAGTGCCCAGGCCCCGTTTCTATTGAGCAGTCTAGCAGCCATTCTTCTGTCTCAGGCAGGGGGCATAGGGAGGACTTTTAGATTTCCCGAGACATCTTTCAGGGTGGTGCATTTTTAAAGCAATGCTCTGTGTCCCGATGTCCATAAACTTTGTTGCTGAAATCATATTATTAATCTAGGCATGTGAGTGAATCAGATGGCATATGCGCTGTAGATAAATCACCCCGTGCTTAACAGGCATGCGTACAATTACTTTGCAAGAGACAAATTCCTCCTCCCTGCCTCCTTCCTCTCTCTGAATGTGATTGTAAGAGACAGTATCATTTCATTGTGCTCCATAATGGATCCTATACTGTCCTGCATAATCGAATTGCCATGATAAAGCCCAGAGGGAAAGCACTTAAGAGGAAGTGGCCTAGCACCGCGACCATGAACTGTGCCAGCCCTGCGCCCGCTCAAAAATATGCAACCATGGAGTTTCAGGCAGGGCTGTGTTTTCAGCATTGTGGGCATAATTGTGGTTCTAGTGCCTCTCTGCCTGCATGTCCAATATCAGACCGGGTGCAAGCGTCGCACATGGAGCGTCTTTTTTGTCTGTATGTCTGTGTGGCACATTGCTATGAGGCCAGGGGACTGTGCTTAATCCTGCTGTTGGGATGAGGGGTGGGCTTGGGTGTGGTTGTGGTTGCATGGCAAAGTCATCTGATGGTTATCCATCTCCTCCATATAGAATGTACCGCCGTACGTCGAACATGGTGGGACTGAGTTACCCTGCATCTGTCATAACTGTTCTGAAGGTGAGGAATACACACACACACACACACACACACACACACACACATTCACACACTGTTCTGAAGGTGAGGAATACATACACACACACACACACACACACACACACACACACACACACTGTTCCGAAGGTGAGGATTACACACACACACACACACGCGCGCACTGACACACACATGCCACATTCTCTGTCTCTCTTTATCTTTACGCTGGGACCCATTTTGCCTGCAGCACATAGACAAATGGACTTTTGACGTCTTCGCTCTGAATGAAGCAAGTGGTGACCATGCGCTGAAATTCATTTTCTACGAGCTCCTGACCAGATATGACCTCATCAGCCGATTCAAGGTAAGCGAGTTTCCTCCTCTTCTTCCCACCCTCATCCTCCTCATCCCAGCTGAAACATCTGTAGGTGCTGTGGGCTGTAGTGTTACGGCTCGCTCTCTGGTGCCCCCTGGTGGGTGGAGATGTGAATGTGATATGATGTGAATGCGGTCTGTCTGCGGCAGGTCCCCATCTCAGCCCTGGTGTCCTTTGTGGAAGCTCTGGAGGTGGGCTACAGCAAACATAAAAACCCGTACCACAACCTCATCCATGCCGCTGACGTCACACAAACTGTACACTACCTACTGCTCAAGACTGGAATGGTGGTAGGTTTACACACACAAACATACACACAGACACACACACACACAGACGGACACACACACGAATACATACACACGAGCACACCTGCCAGATAAGGTTACCAGGTAGCATTTATCTGCTGTCTGACAGTAAAGGCTTTGTCCCATGATCCTCTTCCAGGGTTGTCCTAGAACAACAAGTCTTCTGTGTAGGGCTGTGTCATATCAGATTATATGACTATTTCTTTCATACACGCATAAGATTAGGGTTTAATTAATATTCACATTTTTTTGATAAACAGTGACTCAGTGTGCAGGTTTTTGTTCTCAAATTCAACACATTCATTACATCTTGGTCTCAGTAATCATTTCAAAACACGCGATTAGAAATGATCCATCTCAATTATCATCACCGTTAATGAGTTGCACCCCCTACTGGGGGATAGTGGTATGACATGCTGGAGAAGGAACGCAGCTCCATGTCTCTTAATCACCTTGTCGTGCACATGTGGCAGACTGGGTATGGCACTCATTTGTCTTTTGGATGACTGTTGCTATTGTTTCTTAACAGTTTCCCAACCTATCAGTCATCCCATTCAATGAACTTTCTACTTATCAGCGCATACACTTGGGACAGTCCAAGTGCACACACATGCTTAGACTGAGGCCCAAACACAGGAGGGTCTATTTTGTATGATTAATCCTAGAATTTGGGAAATTTTCTTCTTATTATTATTATTCAAATGATTATCTCAGCACATTCTCACTGTGGTGGAGGAAACAACTTAGCATGAATGTGTCTGTGGTCTGCAGACTCCCAGTGTCAGATTGGCTCACAGTGGCTTGTTGTGAACTTTAAATATGAAACCCAGAGAGGATGCATTGGCTTGATCCCTTACTTGTTAAAAGAATGATGATAAAGGTTGAAAATCCCATCAGTGTGTCAGCTTGCTCTGAACAATCCTGCATTAGCTTGTGTGTCCATGTTTGACTTTTGGGGTTGGCTTTGGATTTGGCTTCTGAAGTAATTTATCTATATGTGCGCCTATTCTCAGACTTTAATCTCAGTTTTGTTTGGTGTAAGTTAGTGTCATTTTCTTATTTTCTCATCTATCTGGCCCCCCTCCTCCCCACTCCTCTTCTCTCAGCACTGGCTAACTGAGTTGGAGATTTTTGCCATGATCTTCGCCGCTGCGGTGCACGACTATGAGCACACAGGGACCACAAACAACTTCCACATCCAGACCAGGTGAACTCCCCTGCGTCGTAGAGCCCAGAGCCACGGGGCCGTATATCAACGGGCGTGCGCTGGACGCCAGCCCCTGCCCTGCGAAGCCTGCAGTTAGATCAGCACACTGCGTGAAGAATTAATGACCCTCAACTGACCTATTTGGGAAAAATATGGAGGGGGGAGGCACATTTAACATGCCTTTTTAATAACTGACCAGAGGCAGTGAGGACCTTATTGCAGAACGCCTTGTGAATAGAAATGTGGAGTGGAGTTATACAGTCTTCTTTCAAACCTTTGCCTACACTCTAGGATGCTGGTCGCCACTTTCTGGGAATTTAAAACTACTGCCTTGTTGGCAGTTGTTGCTATATGCATCACCTGGCAATTACAGTGATGGCAATCCAAAGCTATGCACAGAGAACTGGAGCTCACCATGAATTTGTAATTTTAACAAGATTAAACATTTTGTTGGATCCCATAATAAAATATCATAAATCAAAATCATTAAACCCATTCCTGTTAGTTTGCCTGAATATGTGGTAATCGGGTTATAATGGGCCAGTATGGAGCATCAGGGTGACATGTGGTGTGTGGGGGGGGCATGCATTCTGACCCCTTACTCTGAGTCTCCGCTGCTCAGGTCAGACACGGCAATTCTGTACAACGACCGCTCGGTCCTTGAGAGTCACCACGTAAGCGCTGCATACCGCCTCCTTCAGGACGACGATGAGATGAACATCCTCTACAACCTCTCCAAAGATGACTGGAGGTACAACCCCCCCCCCTCGTCCCATTCCTATGGTTTCACCGTCATCATACAGGCTCTTGCAGATTCACACATTATTAGATACAGAGCAGCGCATGCACCTGGCTTGTAAACTCGCTCACTCACACGTGTTTAGCTGGATGACGATTTTCCTCTAGGTGAAGCTACTGGCAGTCAAACAGGAGTTCTGTTAATAGTGCCGCATCACGTGAGTAAATCTGCTGGCCAGTTAAGCTTAATACTGGACCAAAATAGAATTTCCAGTGATCCAGGGCTTGCGCCGCAGTTTAGTCCATGACTAGACTTAATCCGTGTTCGCTATGTCCTTATTTCACTCAGTTATTCTGTCATGCTCCGCTGCCTGTAGTCATGAAGGAATGTCTGAAAACAGCAATACAAGGACTTTTCTTTTTTCAAATGACAGGAAGGAGAGCAACATTTGCATAAAATCTCAACAATGTAGCAACTCCCCTATTGTTTTTGCCAGCAGAGCTCATCACGTCGTGTCTTCATGATCACTCTGCCGCTTTTGCATTGTCTGTACGTACAGAATGTTTGCATTGTTTGAGCAGAGAGGAGGGCATTCCAAGGTGCTATCTGGGTCTTTTCAATGTGGTTTGAACATGACCTGGCGGGCTTTTCTTAGGGAGTTCAGAGCTCTGGTGGTGGAGATGGTGCTGGCCACAGACATGTCCTGCCACTTCCAGCAGGTCAAAATCATGAAGAACTTCCTGCAGCAACCCGAGGGGTGAGGAGAGTTACGATTTCTCTTCTCGTCTCTTCTTTTCTCTTCTCGTCTCTTCTCTTCTCTTCTCTTCTCTTCTCTTCTCTTCTCTTCTCTTCTCTTCTCGTCTTGTCTCTTCTCTTCTCTTCTCTTCTCTTCTCTTCTCTTCTCTTCTCGTCTCGTCTCATCTCTTCTCGTCTCTTTTCTCTGTAACTTTATAAGTGGTCTTTCTCTCTGTAAAACCAGAAAACATTTATATATAAATATAAAATGGAACAAAAACATGTAATAAAGTTACACCTTACCAGGAAAAAGAACAAGAACAAATAAATTGTCAAAGATGTGAAATGAGAAAGGCCTAAGGCTAACAGACATATAACAAATGGCAAAGGCATATAACAAATGCCCGATGCCCTTTCTGTTGACTAGAACAAACATGCTTTCGTAGGTTTCCAGTGACCTGTCAGAAATCAAACTTTATTTGATTACAAATACACACTAGCAGAAGGTTCCTTACAGACTTTCTGTGGTGCATTGTGCGTCTTGCTGCATTCACAGAGTCGATAAACCCAAAGCACTCTCTCTGGTGTTGCACACTGCCGATATCAGCCACCCAGCTAAGAACTGGGATCTACACCATCGCTGGACCACCTCTTTACTGGAGGAGTTCTTCAGACAGGTGTGTAGAGATCTTGTGCATATCTGTCTGCGAATATGTGTGTATGTGTGTGTGTCTGTGCGTGCGTACACACGTGCACGTTTGTTAATCCAAGGAAGAGTGCAAATCGAGATAATCCACCTCTCTGCTTCTATTCCCAGATATCCTCTGTCAGTCTTCTGCTTATTCCTGATACCCTCCTCATCCAATGGGATGTGCATAGATTAGTTTGCTCCCAGATGTAGGAAAAGTGGCACACAATGCAATGCAAATGATTTTCCACTTGGGAAACTGTTTTTACATACGCCTGCACAGGAAACACCGCTTTACAAGGGCCAGATCAGAGCAGGAGGGTCCAATTCACCTGCCCTAAACAGATCACAGAGGTGTCTGCTACTGACATGAGAATACGAATACAACAGTATGCACTTACAGCGCCAGAGAGAGTCATTTATGCTGACCGGCTGCGAATAGTACCAGCAAACGGAGCTGCAACCGAACATACATACAATTAGTGATATGCTTCTCCACACAGTCCAAGCTGAATTTGTCCTCAACTGCTTTAAAGTGTCAGAACCACAAAGCAATAGACTAGTATTTGACGAGCTCACACTCAAAATCCATTTATCGATGCATTGCGATGCAAAATGTGTCGGACACTGGAACGGTGTTGTTTTGAGAGTGCGTGCCATGTTGGCCACTCTGAAGAAGAGCATATTGCAGAAGTGATCTGGCATGTTTAAATGTTGCTTGAATCTGTTTGTGTCCAGGGTGACAAGGAGGCGGAGCTAGGGCTGCCTTTCTCCCCGCTGTGCGACCGCAAGTCCACCATGGTGCCCCAGTCCCAGACTGGTACGTAGCATAATCGGCCACCAAATCTGGCTGTGGTTCAAGCATGTTAATACTGTTCTGGATGAGTCCAAGCAGAGCCTCGGGGCTGCAGTGTGGACTGAGTGCGCGTCTGGTGTCTCCGCATCCAGGGTTCATCGACTTCATCGTTGTTCCCACATTCACCGTCCTCACGGACATGGTGGAGAGGGTCGTGACCCCGCTTATCGAAGAGGCAGCTCACTCCGGCCTGGCAGGCTTCCGCAGGTCAAGGTCAGGACCTTCTACCTCTACCCTGTGCTGCTGTGTCATCATGGATTATGTTAGAATGAGTCAGTGCAGTCACATTTCAGTATCGTTAGAATTCCTGACAACATGACAATATGACCTTTTCTGTAAATGGGTCTTTCTCTCTCTCTCTCTCTCTCTCTCTCTCTCTCTCTCTCTCTCTCTCTCTCTCTCTCTCTCTCTCTCTCTCATGTCATACTGTCCTATGCTGTTTACCTTTAGATAGGTGCAAGGCTTTGTCAAATGGTCTGGACTTACTGTCTAATTATAGACACCACATATCATATCATGTCTGAACATATTGCATCTGCTATGTCATTTACATATATCTGCTTACTCATCTGCTTTGCCTAGCCATCTATATATTCTCATGTATCTCTGAATAAAGTGCGCGTGCTTCTCAGCACCTCTGACTCTCAATGTCACTCATTCTGAGAAACGTACATCAGGGCCCCGAAGGAAGATCAACCAGACACAGGCGAGGCAGACGATGGGACCACAGGGACAAGGTTATGGAAAATAGGAATATATTCCTTACAAGTACCGAGAACAGCTGACGCCCCAACACAATGACAGCAATCCTGACACATGAGGGGACAGTTACAGAGTGTGGTGTGGAGTGAGAGAGATAAATAGTGAGAGAGAGAGAGAGAGAGAGAGAGAGAGAGAGAGAGAGAGAGAGAGAGCACACTTGCTTGCCTGGCTTCTCCTCAAATTGTGATGGGGTTTGGTGCTGGCAGGCCTGCCCTCCTCCCGATTCAGGTGGCAGCCTGATGCTCACACAGCGACTGTGACTCCACCCTAATGCTTGAGCCCTACAGTGCCCGTAACTCCACCCTAATGCTCGCACACCACAGGGACTTTGACAACACCCTAATGCTGGTACACACCACAGCGACCGTGACTCCACCCTAATGCTTGCGCACAACAAGGGCTGTTGCTTTACCCTACTGCTTGCAAACCACAGCGACTGTGACTCCACCCTAGTGCTCACACACCACGGCAGCTGAGACTCCACCCTAATGCTTGGACATCACAGCAGCAGTGATTCTTAGATTGAAGGATGTTCATTCAGGCTCATTAAAGGTGGAATTCCAAGGCGTAATGCAGGGCGATAAAGAGTTCCTGTCAAAAAAAGAAACAAAACAAAAAAAACCCCAACAACTCTTAGTTCTGACTGAACAAATTTTTATGGTGTTAGGGTTAGGGTGAGGAGTGAAGACTGGCTATTTTTCAGTATTTGATACTTTTTAAATCCCTTGTAGTCTTTAGCAATAAGGTGATTATACTTACATACAAGTCTACTACACAACGTAGGGTTAGTGCATGCTGTGGCGACAGCATCACCCTGAAAACCTAATGACCGTCTGCGCCTACTTCCTGTTTGTGCGTCTCTGTGACCTCTGACCCCTTCCTTCCAGCCTGAGCAGCATTCCTGCCGGGGAGGGCAAGCGTCCGAGCGTGAACAGCGCCGGCTCAGAGGCCAGCTGCTCCCTGCTGGCCGTGGACCTGAAGAACTTCAAGGCCATCTGGAACGAGCAGGTCTCCCAGAACCGCGAGCGGTGGAAGGTCCGTGCTGCTAAAGGTGCGCTGCTGAAAGCCCCAGGCTTTCACATGAGCAGAATTCAAAAGAACGTCACATCGGGTTACAGCCTTCCAGGTCAAAGTAACAAAAAAGACATAAAATGCACTGATGGAAGAAAAGGATGTCATATGATTCAGCTACATGATATGTAGCATGTGTAATGGTTTTAAAATGAGTTTACATGTCGGTGTGAAATGATTTCTGTCCAATCAAAAAATGAAGATTGAGCTAAAATGTATCGACTAAAAGGTTTTTTGCTGGCATTTTTGTTTGTAGTTTACAAACATGCACACTTTAAAGAAAGGCTAGTCTGAAGCAATAAGGGGAAGTTTAAAGTGTCAAACACTATATATGTTCATGTAAAGAATGAATATTTAAAAATGATCTAAACGTTTACCTTTTTATCTCTACCCACCATTTGTCACCATTTACCAGTTGCTATGTAGCCTGATTTTACTGGGAAAACGAGCTCTTTAGTGGCTAAACTGTATCTCTCTGCACCACGGCCAGAGTCAGAGGAGAAGGCCAAGCGGGAGGCTGAGGAGAAGGCCCAGCTGGAGGGCGCAGCAGCGAGCGCGGACACCCCGGCGGAAGCGGGGCAGGTGGACCTGGCGAGCGCGGGCTTGGGGAAGGCCCAGCCGGAGGGGGGCGTGGAGGCGGCGGCTTGTACAGCGGGCGGCCCCCGCGCTGAAAAGGCCCAGCTTGGAGATGCCAGCCCCCCGCTGCACAACGGTACGCCGCTCCCATCACGCGCGCACTGGCACCATGGAAACGTCGGTTTGTGCGTTAACGCTAGAGGCCAGACAGTCCCCGAGCAGGGCCGGTCCTGTCTGACGCGGTCTGCAAATGCCGGATGTATTGGCAGACAGTCCAATGGAAATTTGCATTGATTGGGAGTAATTTGAGAGGCCCCGTGGGGGCCCTACCTGAAGGTATGGATTGTTATCTGCTGCCGACAGGCAGGTTTAAACCGACGCGTGTAGGAAGTGCATGTTCCTGTCATAGTTTTGATATCGGGTTTGTGCTCTTGTGTCGGTCTGGTAAAAACAGGCGAGGTGTCGGACAACGTGAGGTCTCCAGGCAGCGAAGAGAACAGAGACAAAGCACTCAGAGGTAGCCCTTCACACATGCTCACGCCCTGACGCCTGCAGCAAAACAAGCATCCATTGTTATTGTGTGTTGTTCTCGTTTCCTGCAGGATGGATTTCATCCAATTAGTAGCAAAGTGGAAATGCCCCCTACATATAGCACCCTGCAAAGTGTTGATGAACTCTTACATTATTATTATGGCTTTACGTTTATTGAACAGTTTCCATTTTCTACCACTTGCAGAAGCTGAAGGGGACTAACATGGATGGTTTGTGGGGTGCTGCTGTGCTGCTAGGCTGCTGTGCTGAACACTCGACTCTCCGGTTTCCTCTCCAGTTGGCCAAAGGCCTATTCTGCAGCTCCACAGTGCCCCCTACTGGACTCAACCTGTGCTTACACCGTTCGCTTCTGGCATCTTCCCTTCGGAAGGCCTCTGCTTGCTGTCTCTCTTCAGTGACTCTTAGGCAGATCTGTCCCTTTCCAACGCTTCAGTGGGAAGTGTGTGAGGTGCCTGGGATGCAGGCACTGGCTCACTCTCTTTTTTACAGATTCCCGTCTGTCACTGGTCCCGACAAGAATTTTTCAAAGTGAGAGATTGGCAGCCTGCTTATCATTTGTTGGACTGTGTTTTTCTTTTTCTTGTTTGATGAAGCAAAGAGCATCTCCCTTTATATTAACCCCATTTCGTTCGTTCTTTAATTCTTTCTTTCGCTTGTGTCAGCGCATTTGTTGGTGTTTTCTGTCGGAGGCGGAAGCTGACTCGGCTTTCTCCATTCTCCTAATGTCTTTGTTTTTATCTCATTCATTAGACACACTGTTTATTTCCCCTTTCCTGACTACTCAGCATCCACAAACACAAGCACAGCGATTCCATTTTGCCACTCTGCCAGTTGCCTATATCATGTGCCCCATTACAAAAAAAAACTGCTCAAGGAGACCAACTGAATGCATTTGAATATACATATCCTGTATGTGAATCTTTTCATCAAACAGTGTAGTTTGCAAAATAAATAACGTTTATTTCTTGCCTTTGGATGTTAGAATTTGCAGCCTGCACACCCTGTTTGCCCGTTGGCTGCAATTCCAAAGGCATGGCAAGCAGCCGAAACAGCACGCAGCTCTGCTCTCTAACACGAGCGCTGTCATACGCCCCAAGCCTTTCGGGGGTCGAATCAGACACGACGTGCTGCACGCTGGGCCCTCTGGCTCAGTGGCTGGTGGTTTTGAGTACGCATGAAGCCCTAGTCTTTAGTGGTACCTCCTGGTCTGGCAGTGGAGTACTGCTCTGTTTTGTTCTGTTTCAAACGTGCTCTCTAATGTCCTCGGTGTGACCTTGATGTGACCTTAGTGTGACCTGGCACTCACACCAGTGACCTGGCACAGTGTTCAGCATGGTGGTTCGGTGGCAACGCCATGCTTGTTTAAAAAAAAAAAAAGAATAGCGCTAATAGTGGAAATACAATAATCCACTTGATGTGTAAATGTGTTTTTATTGTACACTGATGCATCCGCGATTTGGCCCAAGCTTTTAGAAGTGAGCTCTATGAAGTGACAGTTTTTCCTGATCGACCACATGTCAGTCCTATTTCTTAGTCTGCTTGGAACTCAGTGGATGTCTTCTGGCTGTCTGTTGACTGCATCGGTATACTGCTTGTATTCACACAGTGTAACACTTGTCTCACACTTCTGCTGTGCTACAGATGCCTTTAAAATAATCTTGTTGCGGTTTTTGGCATTAAGCGGAACTGAACAGTCACACTGAATGACAATATTAATCTCCACTCATGCAGTTTCACTTGAGAGTAATTGGTAGGCTCCATAGATTAAAAATGTACACTATATGAACATAACGTAAATAAATGCAGATTTTAACCATAACACTGTGCATTGTGGGCAATATCTATAACGTGATGAAGTGAACTTCAGTTTTTCCTTGTTATCATAGACACCTCATCTTGGTTTTGTTCTCTTTTCTTCAGAATTCTGGTATTGCTCTCTGCTAGTGTTCTCTGCTAGACCTCATTGACCCCTTCTGTCATATCTACAGTATAATACTTATAAACAACATACATAAAAAGATAACTTCAATGTCAATGTTGTTTGGAAACCAGGGGCCTGGTTAATGTACATTTGTGATATGAGGTCATTTGTGGTTTCCTAGATTCATTGTATGTAATTAATTTACAGCATTTCTTAAGTAATCTATGTGACCCAAATTGGTATATGTAAATAAATGTATAGTTTCAATAGTGAAACTTTTTTGATAATTCTGCTGAGCTGTAAAACATAATTACTTAATGTATGTGTTTTTTTTTTCTTTTTGGGAGTGAAAAGAAATTCAAACACTTACTGTGGATGATGAAAGTGAAAATGGGAACAAAGTTTATCTTTGATAAAGGATTTGGGAAGGTATTTAAGGCATTTGATAACCATTTTTTGTGAAAATCAATTTCCAGGTGTCCCATTGAAGTCAGTAACCATCTGGATTTATTTCCCCAAAAAGATACCAAGGAAAGCTTTACCTTGACTCATATATCAGTCATTTAAATCTGGTGAGGTCATGATGGCATGATCTAAGTTAGATAATAAATAATACAATTTATTTGCAATGTTTGAGTGATAAATTCCTTTATGCTATAGAAAATGTTCAAACTGATATTCACTGGAATAGTTTAGTTCAGTTTATTTTTGCAGTGCTTTTTGGAAAACTGGATCTGGTTTGATTTGTTGTTGATTTTTGTTCCAAGATCAATATATGTTATGTTTTGTCCTGTCCTCCGAAAAATATACGTTTGATGTGGTCTTAAAATACTAATAATGTAATTGAACAGTAATTGGACTGTGTCCACCAGGGGGTGCTAATGTAACAGCATCCGCAGGAGCTCGTACGAGAGGTAGTCAGAGACTTGATAAATCTTAAATCAAAACGACCTACTGTAATTATGGGCACATTGTCATACAAACACTTCAGCAAATGCGAATTCTATAAAAATCAATGACACATTTGATTAGGACTGTCCATTTGTTTGTGTTTGTTGTCTAGTCAAAACCTTCCAACACTGTAAATTCTGCCTGCATGGGACCATGCCAGATTCGTAAAATGGGACAGGTGAATGTGTGAACATGCATTTAAATGAAGCTTTGAAGTGTGTGTGTGTGTGTGTGTGTGTGTGTGTGTGTGGGCGCGCGCGCGCGTGTGTGATCGTGCAAGCTGATCATGTGCAATTCTTAACGTTGCCACTGTGAAGTGAGAGAGAGAGAGAGAGAGAGAGAGAGAGAGAGAGAGAGAGAGAGAGAGAGAGAGAGAGAGAGAGAGAGAGAGAGAGAGAGAGAGAGAGAGAGAGAGAGAGATTGTCTCCATTGCGCTCTGTGACTGTACAGCCGTCATCGACAATAAACATGATCTCAAAGGGCTCAGAACAAAAGTGCCTCTTCCTTCCACTTTGTGGGCGTGTGTGTGTTTATGCACCTTCACCACAGGGATATAGAGGGGACAAACAAGATCAAAAAGTCGAAAAAAATTAGATCTTTGCTACACAGTTTCAGGATTCTATTAAATTCATTAAATCATCAAAGCACGCTGGTTAAAATGATATTAAAAAGGATATTATAGCCACAAAGGATAATAATTTATCTATAGTACAGAGCAGATTCACAAATTTCAACCACTAGATGTCACTATAAATGTGAGATTAAAAGCATTCTTACGTCTTTTTGAGTGTTTGTGTGTATGTGTTTGTGTGTGTTCTTATTTGCATATTTCTGTAGGGTTTGATGGAATTGCTTAATGGTTGTGTTTATCACATTGAGAGACTTTCTTAACAGCAGGCAAGCGGTTATTTAATTATCTAGCATCTGTTGCACTGTGCAGCTATCCCCTCTTTTCACAGAAAACTTGCAGCACGCAACTACAGAGGAGTACAACTCCAGCCGTGGCGTAGCCGGAGTTACAAACCATGCGATGTGGACTAGCTGAACAAACCACACGCCACATTTCTATTGATATTATTACTAACTTCAGTTTAAACATGTGCCGCTGGAGACTTGTTCATGTATGACCTGAGGCGTTTGTGTGTGTGTGAGGTTTAACCATGTTAAGCACTTTGGATTTAAGCATGCTCTATAAATAAAACGTATAGTGTATAGTATTATGTAAGATGACGATCGTCGGAGTCTGACAGACACACGTTTGCATATATATATATATATATATATATATATATATATATATATATATATATATATATATATATATATATATATACACACACACACACACACACACACACACACACACACACACACATATACATATACATATTCTTTTTTCCCAATAAACGGTAAATCGATGATATCCATGAATGTATTAAAACCGGGCTGCGCGTTTTACCTGAAACTTCCTTTCTTCCTTGCTAAAAACACATTTTACAATATTCTAGTTTGGGAAACTATTCATGCATTTCATTCAAACCACAAGCAATAAAATGTTTGCATTTATCTAGTTTATTCAGACTGTGGTGAACAATACTCCCTTAGACTTCATGAAATGGATTTGCAAACATTTCATCATACATTAGAGCAAAGTTGTAGATGAGGAGGTGCGACACTTTCTAGCTGTGGCCTCTTCTACTGTGGCTTTCATCATCACTATGAGTAATTACTACATTGCGTGCAAGCAGGGATGCACATGCGATTAGCAGATGCCTGCACGGGTGCGAAGCCGTGCTAGGGCCGAGACGCGGGGACCATCTCAAACCGCCAGCACTATCATATTTCATATCTAATATCTCATATTTGTTTCAGGTGTAACATCTGCAGAGACGCGGGAGTCTTTTATCCATGGGCTATCCTTTTTCAGCTCGCGCTCACACAAGCAATGCGTGCGCGCACTCCCCTCGGTGCAGCAACGGTTGCAGCCGCTAATTTTATTCCAGTTTATATTTTAATTTCTGTTTAACACGTGTCACCTGATCACAATGAAAGTTGAACGTGAGAATACATCGTACGCCTCTCAATCTGTCCCGCTTTCTTAAAACAAGGGTGTTAACACTGGCTCTGTTAGCACGAAGTGTGAGACCTACCAGCAGACCATATGTCGAATTATCAGAACAATGCCGTACATAAAAAGGTGTTAGAATGGGTGCCAGTATGAAGGTTTACACCAAATATTTTCTTAGTTTTGAAGAATTTCCAGATCACTAGAACAAATTTGAAGCCCACATTTTGCTTACACGGAAATCTGTAGTCACACCTTGAAAGTTATATTAAACCAATTTCAAATAATGTTTCCCAAATATTTTATATTTATTTCAATTAATCTCTCTCTCTCTCTCTCTCTCTCTCTCTCTCTCTCTCTCTCTCTCTCTCTCTCTCTCTCTCTCACACACACACACACACACACACACACACACACACACACACACACACACACACACAAGCACTTGAGTCTAACGCCTTGCTTCAACAACAGCAATACTGCAGAACCTTCAGTCAGAAAAGAGAGTTGCATCTTCTCACGAGCCACTGAAGAACACAAAAGAGCTTCGTGCAGCTCCTGGACCAGGGCCCAACTGGTGAGGAGGCGATAGTTTCATGCCTACAGCAGACCTCGACCCATCCTTCATCTGGCACAGAGTCAAAGCTGAGGGGGGTCTCTCACTCACTCACTCAGTCAGCACAGTGCAGATTTTTCAATACCTCCCTTTTTGTGTTCCTTTATTTTTCATTCTAAATTAACAAAACCATTTGATTTACTTTTCATTTACTCCCAGTCACATGTATGCTTTGGAAATCGTGCAGGGCGTTTAGAGCGGGCGTTTTCAACTCCAGGCCTCGGGTCTCACTTCTCTGCACACGTTCGGCTTTTCCCTGCTCTGGAACATCTGATCCAGCTCACAAAGTGTTCCCAATGAAGCAGTTGGTGGATCAGGTGTTCTAGAACAGGGAAAACATGAAACTGCACAGGGCAGTGGGGTCCCAGAACTGGAGCTGAAAACCAAAGATACTGATAATATGTAAACAATACATAATCTAAACTACATTCTTTATGCTTGTGTTTACAACAACTAAACCTCTTTAATAGCTAAGGCTATTTAATACAAATTGATCATTTTTTAAATGTATGGTATATTTATAAATACGTAATGAGCACTACATAAGATTGCTATTCCTCCATAGTAGATCTCACAGCTTATTGCTTCTGTAATCATGTTCCTTTTAAAATGTGTGATTTGTCCTGAGGACGAACATGCGGAGCCACCTCGAATTGGTTCCCCTCCCACCAACATACCAACTACCAACATATTTACATTATGCATCTTTAAAAACATATGCATTATTCATGACTCCATATTTTATTGTGATTAGCATAACCGATTGACTCCATCTGGGTAGTCGATTTTCTCAATTGTTGTTCCATTTCCCAAGACCTTATACATACATTTCATGAACAGGGTAAAAAAACCATGAACCACCCAATCAATCCATGAAACATATGTCACAAAGAGGTCATCATTTAAATATAATTACCATTGATCAAATTATACATATACCATTGGGGTTTGTTGCAAATGCACTGCAGTAGTGTGTCTTTCTATAGCTAATGTAGGCTATGTTTTATTAAACCAGAATAAAAAGTTGATTTAGCAGTCTGTCAATCAGAGCATTTCCCTGTACATGTTTGTGTATGTGTTTGTGTGTGTCTGGATCTGTGCTTGTGTGTGTGTATGTGCATGTGCGCATGTGTGTGTGTGTGTGTGTGTGCGCGCATTTGTTTGCATGTATGTGCATGCACATGTGTGTGAATGGTGACCATTGTCATTTTCGCTGTACACCTTTCTTTCCATCTGAGGATCCACCTGTGTAGGCCGGCATGGTGGCATATGGCCTAGGTAATTGGTAAGAACAGCACAGCTGCAGAGCACGGCTCTGAGGCCTGGCCTTCCCTAATCAGCCCCCCAAACACACAGGCAACCTGCAGAAGCTCTGTGCAGTCTGTCTTTGTGAGTAGAACATGCCACAATCTAATGTTTAGTGTATACACTACTGGTAGAATTTGCTGGAATATGCTTTGAATATTGTGTCTGCAAAATTTCTTTAATTATAACATAATTACTGCAATTGCATGATATTTGGACGTGATGTATGTAGGCAAATACAGTCTCCTCTAGCATGCTCTACATCTTTTACTGCAGTACACTGTAATCACTTGCTGGGATCTTCTTCAGTTATATGTACATACACGGGCGCACGCACGTACTCAGCACATACTTTATCAGAAACAAACCACTCACTGGTAATTGTATTAGAAACAGGTACATGGAGGTGTCCATTTACTGTTTACCGTGCTGAATATACCATGTATATACCATATACTGTTCTAGTATGAATATATTTTTATTGATTTTTTTTTTTACAGGAAAGCTTGTAACAAGACTACCATCTGTAATTGTCTTGAATTTACATTTAGAGCAGACTCTCATGTCCAGAGTGACTTACAGAATTGATTTGTAGTCTATCAAATACACATACTCATGTGACAATAGAAAGTTCAGTGTTAAGAATACTGTCAGGCTGGATAGAGTGCCCTGGATAGAATTGGGGAGAAGACTGTAAAATACTTTTTAAGTGCATGGTTAAACGCATAGTTAAGTGACTCAGTGAAGAAGTCTGACTCAGCTGTACAGGCAGCCAGTGGAGGTTCCTTCAACCACCTGGGTGCCAGGAGAGAAAAGAGTCTTGTTGCATGTCTTCTTTGGGTCTTGATGGATGGTGGTTTAAGTCAAGCTGTACTAGAGGGTTTGATTAGGGATTTTAGGTATGTGGGAGCTGTGGACAAGTGTCAGTATTTTAAATCTGATGCAAGCAGCTATCCAGAGCCAGCGGAGAGAACACAGCAGGGTGTGGCATGGGAGAACCTGGGGAGGCTGATATCATGCTGTGCAGCTGCATTCTGTTTGAGCTGTAGGAGTCTGATGGCACACAGAGAAAGCCGCCAGCAGTGAGCTGCAGCAGTCTGCTCTCTTGATGACAAGGGACAGAACAAGCACCTGCATTGCTTCAGTGGACAGAAATAGCTAGACTTGCTGATGTTGTAGAGGAGGAACATACACGACCAAATCAAGAGAATGACAGTTGTCAGGAGGTTGAAGTAGATCTGGTATAATCTGTTACATAGAGCACACACTGGGTTTGAGGTGAAGCTGTGTATAATAATTTCAAGTTAGGGTTTGTGTGTGTGTTTGGAGAAGGGTACCAGGAGATATATTGTGTTTGACAGGTAGGCTAACAGTCAGAGACCCACCTGTAACCGCAGTGCAGCTTCTCACCTCCGCTCTACTTTGTTCGCACTTTGACGAGGCATCCGCTTTCATTTGTGACTCGGTTGCTCACGTTGTCTTTTAGACCTGATAATGTGGTAATTAAAGCAGTGAGAGTTGTCATCCCAGCGATGGCAAAAAATCTCATTTCCAGGCACCAAGAAAAGTGAAGCAGTGGTATAGTTAACTCTCTGATAACCATTGGTTCATGTCAGGTCATCATGTGGACTCACCGCTGCTATTTCAGGCTGTTTTCAAACAGCAATCAGCTGTTGCTTGGTTTCTAAAGATGACACACATTTAAATATACATTAATGTCCAGAGATCTGACAATACTAGGAACTTCAAATCTTCTGTAGGAGGAAAAGAAGAAAAGCACCTAATTTACTCTCATCCTCTTTTTCAACCACACAATGATTTATTACCTGAAAAGAACAGAGAACTAATTAGTGGAGTAATTAATTATATAAATTTGCATATTTGCATTTGCAATTAGTGCAGTCAACTGATTAGTCTGAAATGTGGAGTTTGACTCATCAGATGCTAGTGTGTACTGGACCAGAACACACGTGATGCCAGCTGAGGCGTTTTGGGGGCACAAACAGAAAGAGTTGGTGTGTGTGTGTGTGTGTGTGTGTGTGTGTGTGTGTGTGTGTGTGTGTGAGAGAGAGAGAGAAAGAGAGAGAGAGAGAGAGAATGTTATGCACTGCCCTTTACAGCTCACAGACGAATGAACACTATATTATAGCAGGAGGCTACTATATAATTATCTAATGGTGATGAGACATTGTAATGTTCTGATATTCAAATAAAATCAAATAAACAAATAAATAAACAAACAATTTGTTGTTTTTGACATTGCAACAGTGATGAGGAGGTCAGTAGGCAGGAGGTTACCTAAGAGGCTAAACCTAACAAATAGCAGTCTACCATTCACAAATTACACATGATCTACACAGGTAGAGCGCAGTGTTCTCGGTTTGTGCATAAATTCTGCAGACTACACGCAGCTTGATCGGATGTATTTATATGAAGATAACTCTCTGTAGACCAGTCAGTCTCCTGAGTTGTGACGGATTGTTTGTGACAAGTGACGAACACTGAAATTAGTAGGCTATTATCTCGTTCGAAGCGTCTCTGTAATGTGTGACAAAGGCAGTTACTTGAGAAGTGATTTTGGAAGAGCGAGTGCAGCTCTCTTTGAGCGCGTACTTGACTTGAGCATTAATTGCAATAGCAAATGCCTCTTCCGAAAGCCAAAATCATTTAGTAGTCTCAATGCTATACCGCCGTGGCAATGTTGGCATCCGTATTTCTTTACTCTGATTTTTTGACGGTAAATGAAAGCCTCCCGGTGCCTATTACCGGGCACGCCAGATGATCAGTGCGGAATGGAAGTCCCTCGAGACCACACCACGTGACCAGCTCTGCCACAAGACGTCAGTGGCAGATGGCATGGGTACCCGCGCTGGCAGTTGGCATGGGTGTCACTTCACACACACACACACACACACAGAGAGAGAGAGAGAGAGAGAGAGAGAGAGAGAGAGAGAGAGAGATTAAAGGAATTCTTGCAGCCTTACAGCAAACACATGGAAGGTGGTGCTGAAATCGAGAGGAATTTTGAATATGCAAGCTAAACGTTAAAAGAAGAGACAGGTAAGCAACAAGGAACTTAATCATTTCATTTTGTCAGTGGATAATTTGCAAGGCTTTATACGTATAATCTATGTAAGGTAGGCAAACAGTTTCGTCTTTGTGATAATCCTTTTGAGGAAATCTATTTTGCAAATTCTCTTTGCTTAGGCCTCATTTGACTCAGTTGGTTTTGAGAACGGAAAAACCACGTTTGTCGCGTGTTACCCATGCCAGATGCACTACCTTAATTTTGTTGTTGTCTAGGGACAATGTTGACCGTACCATTTGAAGAGCCAGACATGATGTGCGAACCTCAATTCGGCGCCAGCTTTCCCCGAGAGAACATCAACGAGAGTCTAAAGCATGAGCGCTCCATTAGAAGACTCGACGACACCACTCATTTGGAATTAAAGGAAACGGAGGACGAAAATTCGGACAGAGAGGAAGAAGAGAGAGACGAGGACCAGGACGATAACGGCCTACCTAAGAGACGGGGACCGCGCAAGAAGAAATCTTCCGACAGGTGCTTGGATAGGGTCAAACTGCGACGCCAAGAAGCCAACGCGCGCGAGCGCAGTCGTATGCACGGTTTGAATAACGCGCTGGAGAGTCTGCGCAAGGTCGTGCCCTGCTACTCTAAAACGCAGAAGCTGTCCAAGATCGAGACACTAAGATTGGCGAAAAATTACATCTGGGCACTGTCAGAGACCCTCAGCGCAGGCAAGAGACCCGATCTCCTTGCCTTTGTGCAAACGTTGTGTAAGGGATTATCGCAGCCCACCACCAATTTAGTGGCGGGCTGCCTGCAACTGAATGCTAGAAATTTTCTCACTGATCACAACGGTGAGGTTTCGTTCTCTGACAGGCCTCCCTACGACTCTCTGTACCCCTATCCAAGCACTGAGATAAGCACGCCCACCGGGCACGTCGCGGGGACCATGGACAGCGCCAAACCATTCCGTTCTTACAACTACTGCAATACTTACGAGTCCTATTACGACAGTGCATCTCCCGATGGCAGTAGCCCACATTTTGACAGCCAGCTAAGCCCCCCTATTAACTACAACGGGATTTTCTCTTTTAAAAAACACGAGGACCAGGCAGAGTATGGTAAGAACTGTCATTACGGCATGAGATACTGTGGCGTGCCTGGACGGGGCTCCTTTGGCCACAGTTCCATGTACAGAGTCTCCCCTGACAGCCATTTCCCATATGACCTGCATCTCCGTAGCCAACCCTTCCAGACCCAGGACGAATTAAACACGGGTTTTCATAATTAAAAGCGTGCGAAAAAGGTTGATTTTGTTACCCCTCTCTGACAATTAGCCTAACGCCCTTTCAACAAGGAGGGGGACGCACCGTATTTTTCGTTCAAATGTCAGTTGATGTTTTACCTAATTTTATTCGATCTCAATAAATGTCGTATTATTAAATCTAACATATTTATTTAATGTCCTTCGTTTTTTAATGTAAGCTTATTTATTAAATCACACTACTGGGTATGGTAGCTTTGCATGTGATCCACATTTGATATTTTTTATTTTCTTCATGAAAAATAAGGGAAAAATAATATCAAAGACTAATTAAAGGTGATTATAAACAATGTTCAGTTTTTCGATTAGAAAAAGCGGAACCGCAGTAAAGCTAATGAAAAATAGGAACTATGCAACACGGAGCCACCTTCTTCAAATTTACCGGATTTATTGAAGATATGTATATAGTCGCATTGTGTAAATTGTGCCATTTAACCTACTGTTATAATTCGTAGGTTAGTTTAAGTTGTTTTGAAAGAAATGACTTGAAATGACACCATATGGTACAATACAGTCCAAACATGAATGTTTATGAATGTAATGTAATGTGGTGGCGAAGGATGTATTTAACCAATATGTTTCAATCAATATCAGAAAACTCATTTCCAAGCACGCCTTGACAGTGAACGATGCGAGCGTGAAATGTGTAGCCCGCGGAGAACATAACTTCGTTTGTATTTCAATCAACATCAAAATAAATCTTGGATGTAATGTGATGATTTATGATGTTGTATTGAATTTATTTTCAGTATTTAAATCCGATTGCTGACATTAATGTTTGTGAATATCATTGTTTTCTGTGACTTTATCTGTTGACCGCTAACAGAAAAAGTCATTGCAGAAAAGGTTATCATCATTTGTAATTTAAAATGACATTTTTAAGGTATATTTTTCTCGGTTTATTTTGATAATTTCTACAGGATTTAGTTCAGAGCACTCATGACATATCCCAAAAGATTGAATAAGTATACATAAAACTTTATTAGCCAAATGATATTTAAAATATAAGTGGTAGGTTACGTGTTGCCCTTAGCTACTGATTAGATTACAAAAAAGTCTGAACTTCATCTTTTCAAATATTAATTATGGCTTAACAAGGTAAAAAGTTGCCGAGTTAAATGAATGTCAGGCTTTGTAGCCAATTATAACTTAAACGTGAGTAACTTGCCGATATCACATTATTCTACTGGAAAATCATTTAGGATGATTTTCAGCTCAATTGTAACCACCTGCTAAAACGAAATGCGCATTTTCCGTCGTTTGCATCAACTATTCTGCTTTGGAAACATAGTTTTACACAGTAGGACATGCTAGCCGGACACTTCCCACTTTGCAACCAAAAGACATGAAATAGGGTAATAAGTATTTAATTAAAGATTGTTTGAATTTGACCTTATGTTTATTTATATTTAGATCTAAGTGTCCCATAGGGAATTCAGCACATGCACGTAGAATTCATAATGACCTTACAAGGGTTTTAATAATAGATGTAAAACTGTTAACGGACATTTTATGTCGTGGACTTTCTATGTTTACAATATGTTTTGATGTTAATAATTACAATGATACGCCTAAACAAGATCGCAACAACAGCAAAAACAAAGATGATGATGATGATGATGATAGATAGATAGATAGATAGATAGATAGATAGATAGATAGATAGATAGATAGATAGATAGATAGATAGATAGATAGATAATTATATTTGCATGTAGACCTATATGTTTAAAGATGTAACACAAATAACACCAGTGAAGTAATTAACAAACTACAGGCATAGACCGTATAAGTACGTAACAGCAAAAGACCTGTTAGTTATTTTGCCAATTGCAGTGGCTTACCAAAGAGAAGAAAGAAGCGTTGGAATCATTCTATGTCTGGCCGTCAGGTCCCTTAAATGAATATGTAGGCTACGTCCTACATCTTTACTTTCGCTCCGGCACTACGCCAAAGCATGGCACGGAAAGTAGGCCGTAATGTGGGAAGGCCTATATTTCTATAGCGTAGAGTGCTTAATTTTCTTTATTATTATTCAGTATGTGATTGATTAAATCTAATCATTTTTAACATAGACTTTCTTCATTCTTTTTTTTTTGTAAAAAAAAAGAAAAAAGAAAATAGGCCAGCCAAAGTGCTAGCCAATATTATTCTTCTAAGTGAAAATTAAATTCAATATATATTGCACATTATGTATTGTAGTTTGATACAAAAGAAAATGTGTTTTTTCGGGTCCTTCGAAAACTGGATGCAACAGTCTTCATGATTAGTGACGGGCTAACCGGGTAATCTGCATGGCAAAGTGGCTGATGTGTGTAGTACAGACGTGCCGTTTTCAATATAACACTCCAGAACCCTCGAGAAAAACAGGCAAATTAAGGACCGTTCCAACTTTTTTTCCCTTTTTTTAAGTTCTCTATAGTCTTACCATTGCTAAAATAATTCTGAGAGAGAGCTAAATATACATAATTATTCATATTATAACGTGGCTACTATTTATGAGGTAAAACAATACGTTAACAGTGGGCCTACATCCAACCGAATAGTATATATCAACTTTAAACGGAAGAACACTTGTCAGTCAGTAGTCTGCCCATTCCCGAAAAGCACCAAGTTTAAACCACGTGTCCACCCGGATAGATAGATAGATAGATAGATAGATAGATAGATAGATAGATAGATAGATAGATAGATAGATAGATAGATAGATAGATAGATAGATAGATAGATAGATAGATAGATACTAAAAGTTGCAAAGTGGAATTGTACAACTTCATATTTAAAATGTTTCTCTAAATATTTTTCAAACGTTTCAAATTTTCATCCAGTACAGGAGCAGATTTGAATGCAGCTAAAATATCGACACGACTAAACCATGCCCCAGTTGACTCTAAAGACAACCGCCACAGCGACTCACGTGAAATCATCTCAGTATGCAAAAAGTTCACGAGAGTCCACAATAGCAGTCGGGCTGCATGATTCTGTGACATATAAAGGGATCTGAATCAGCGATGTCCTCGCAGTGGTTGTTGCGCTCTGCACTGGGCATGGCGCCATGCGTTTAAATAGGATAGGAAAGCTCTTTGTGTGCGCTGCCTGCACCGAGTGTGTGGTTGACGAGTTGGGTCTCTGGAGGTCTGACTGAAGACTGAAGGACCTCCAGGCCTTTGACACTACACTTCCCCTCTCACTCCCTCATATCCTCTCCACCACGGCGGCAACGTGACAGATGCACCCCAACAGGAGGCACGTGTGTGTGTTCAGAGAGAGAGAAAGCGATTGGGGGGTGTAAGACGCACGCACGCACACACACACACACACACACACACACACACACACACAGAGAGAGCGCGTCTACTGGGACTGGATGGGCGGCAGGCCTACACAGGTCTTTCTCCTCGGTTCAGAGGTCTCTCTCCTTTTCTCTCTCTTTCTTCTCTTTTCAGCCTTTACTTTCCTTTCTCTCCCTCCTCTTCCTCCCTTCTTTCCATCTCCTTGTATTTCTCTCTGTCTCTCTCTCTCTCTCTCTCTCTCTCACCCACACTCATTAGATGATGGGAAAGTGTAAGAGAGCATATGGCCCAGTTCAGTGTGAGAGTGGGAGGTGAGAGAAAGAAAACAGGGTGGGCTTCAGTATGTTTTAGCATTCACTGATTCTATATTCATGTGATATAGGACAATACAATATGCTAAAGCCGTGTATATAATATATATGCATATACATACATATGTATATGCATATATAAACAATACTGCACATACATATGCATAGCAATTAAGCAGTCAAATAATGTTGATTTATAAGGTATATACCCAGTAGCATTACTGACAACATAAAGTCCTATATAAATGTATTATCCATTAAGAATGTCAAAAAATATGGAATCAATTCAGTGCTTGATTTAACTTCAGCTGAGCCCATTACAGAGCTTTTGCATTTTGAATTATGTGGTAAATTCAACTAATGCCCTATACTGAACAAACTGATAAATGACTTTGACCCAAACCCTGGTCAATACCATGTTAAATGCTATAGGGGCAAGCAGCACTTTGTGTGAAAAAGGGACAGATTCCCACTGAGACATCATCTAAAATAAATAGCCTGTTAACATCAATCTGGGTGATTATAAGTGAAAAATGTTCTGCTCTCATAATAGTGATTTAGTGTTCTGACGCTCCTTTGGCTACATCTGTGAAAAATGGCAGGGGGTAAAAATGGACCCTTTTTGTCACGTCATCAACCCTCCCCAAAATTTCCACCCTTTCCTGGGACACAGATGGTCTGGGTTGTGACAATCTCCCCATTAAATTCCTAATAATCATTTCTCCTGTGGAAAGGGGTGAATAGAGGGGGGATTTGGTGTTTTAATTAAATGGCTTTAAGGAGCCGGGGTGGTGTGGGAGCGCTGCATCGTGGGAGTGTGAGTTGCAGGTGACAGTGAAGTCATAAGATGACACCACATCAGTAGCCAGGAGCTCATCTGCGTGGTAGAGTGATTTGGCAACAGGCCCGTGTATGGTGGAGAAACGTCTGAAGTCAGGGTTTGGGTGCACAGAGGCCCATGGCAGAACACGGTCTAACCAACATCTAACAGGTAATGTCATATTCAAAACCATTGCTTCTTGAAAAATATTATTACACTGTAGCAGGATCACCGATTAACCTTCAAATTTCAATCCATGCATAAATCAACTTGTGGATTTGCAATTACTTTTGTTACAAATGATAACCTTTGAAAATCAAACTTCCTGTTCTAGTACCTTTCAAGTGGAAGAAAAAAAAAACATACAAATAAGTAATTACTCCAGAATTACACCCTCTCTAGTAGAATTGTATTTTTGTGTGTGTGTGTGTGTGTGTGTGTGTGTGACGTTATGATGTGTACTTTTAACATGTGCACTCTTTCCCTATAATACATTACTCCAGGATACTCTAATGCCTGCACATTCAGTCCACATATGGGCAAATATGAAGAGGGTTTGAAGCTGGTCATTCCTGTGTTTTATGGGCCTCCTGGCATTGCCGTGACTGAGATGCTCTTTTGTCTGGAGGCCCACAGAGACCTGTGCTGAACAGTGGTATGCTGAATAGACTGACCCACCCCTTCTCTCTGGTGTCACTGCTCTACGGACACCCCCCAGACCGGGAGGGGGGGAACGGCAACGTTACAGACGATGACTGCATGCATGGCGCCTGAAAACCTAGTTAATGAAGCAAGCCTTTTTTGTTTGGTTTATGTGTACTTCTGCTATTATTCTAATTCTATTCTTTTTTTTACATACAGACTTGATTCTTCAAATAGTCTATCTATTCTAGTCACAGAGAGCTAAAGATACAAAGTCACTCCAGGGTTCCAGAGCGGCACAAGACAGCCATGGTGTAAAATGTTTTAAAAACAGCTTATCCCACTCATATCAGACCTGTGAAATGCATAAACTGTACAGAACAAGCATGAAAAATGCCAGAATGAAGTATTTTGTCGGGATTTAATCTGGGCAGATTTTAAAATAACCCAGTGAAAGTAACCTGTGTTAAAGGCAATGCGAAATAAACCATGAAGTTTATTAGAGTTTTTATTTAGGTTGATAAAAAAAGAACAGACAACACATAGACATACACCTGCTCACATGAGCCCCAGACTTCCAAATATGGGATTTGCACAGGTCAAGCCTTAAGAAATAGATGAGGGAGTCAATGATCAAATGAACTGTCAGAACTGGGAATTGCTAAAAATCCCATACTAGAAATTGATAACATAAATTGATAAGAAATTGATATGTATCCATTGAAGGTTGCTAAAACAATTCCCAGGTAATTGGAACACAGATCTGCTTGGAGCATTAGGCTTGTGGGTGCACTTCTCAAGGTGCAGGTGTTCTTGACCTACGCCTCTGGCAGATGTGAGTGTGTGTTTACACTAGCAGTCGAGAGCCGTGCACCAGCGCAACAAATGCAGCAAAGTCAAAGTCATTTAGTGTCCCTGGAATCAGAAGAGAAGGAGTAGGTACGGAATGGAGGTTACCATGTAAGCCAGCCTTGCCCCTGTGGTAAGGCTTGGCGTCATACTTTAATTTGATTAGTAGTTTTATTTATTAATTTCAGTTGAAATATGAGATGTGTATTAAAAGACTGATACGTCACAAAACAATGACCTGGTTGAGTCCTAATACCATCACAACGAGATATATCAGTAGTTTGTACCAAATCCAGTTGTCACAGTGCTGCAATGAAATCCAAATGAGATGCAATTTAATTTAATTAAGTTGGGTGTGGAATCTGATTGGTTCCAAGCACTACAGAAGGAGAAACATTGCTTGACTGTCAGGAATTTCTCCAATGTCTTTGTCATGTTTTTATTCAGGGACAGTCAACTGCATGTTTCCTTTAAAGAAAAAATATAACTAAACAGGCTTTATTTCTCAGTTATTTCTCAGAATAAAAAAACAAGCAGAAATGAAACCTAATGGGAGTAGAATAGGCAATGATTTGGTAACTGTTAATATTCCCTTTTTGCCAGTGCTATCCGTGTTAGCGAGGTTTATCTGAATGTTTAAGTATTTAAGTGTTTAAACCCTGCCAGGGAATCTGAATATGCAGGCTTCATTCTCAAAAATATTTCAACACTACCTTAAACCCTACTAACATTTTGAAGAGCTCTTCTCCATCAACAAACCCTTCCCATCTTCCTTTACATTCTTTAAACAACCATTAACATTCTAGACACCTCTCCTGTCCTGTTCGACATCGCACCTCTATGGCTTCAATCCCATGATGCCCCTCTCTCCCTCCTGTCCTCTGGGAATGTGCCTGTCTCTGGGGCTCCGCCCCTTCCCCACCTGGAAAGGGATTGGTGGGAAGTGAGCTGTCTGCCTACAAAGGAGAGAAAACTTGGTCGGGATCCAACAAACCGTCAGGCGGGACACGCATGGTCTGCTGGAGGCAGGGACTCAGGCGCTAATGGGCCCCACAGCCGGCAGCACCACCTGGGGATTCTGGGAAGGGGGAGGGAAGGAGAGAGGGACACAGAATGTTTCACAGAACCAACAAGGAGTATTTCCGCTCACTTCCAGGTCTGTGATGGTAAGGATTTGAAGCAATGGCCCATCCGTCGCCATGATATGTGACATCAGTGAGTCAGTAATACTCTTCTACATGTTCCTTTTAAAGAATGCTGCACACAGACATACAGGCAAGATCATATTAAAACAGAAGGAAGACAGACATTAACAATGCCAACATTCAAAAAAAGAAATGTATCAGTTTATAGATGTATCTCTCTGTTCATCTTACTGTCAACTGTATCTATGATCAGTGTTTCTATTTATCTGTCTGCCCCTTTATCACAGCACTGTATATAGCACAAAGTGTGAGCACAAAGTATCTAGAGAAAATATGCTTTCCTCAATTATGTATTTAGAAATCTCTACAGTTAACGTTAGGCTACTACAACCAAAAGATGGGAATATTTCATAATGCGCAAACTGCTAGCATTCATTTAAAAAGCATAACACTACATTTATGAAGGCAAAGAAAAACACAAATTGTTTCAATAAAGGCTAGAAAAAATAAATCCAGGTTTGGAGAGAAAGAGAGAGAGAGAGAGAGAAGGAGAGAGAGAAAAAGAGAGAGAGTCGTAAACAGCTAGGGCAGGTGTTGACGATGTAAATGAATCGGATGACAGATGGTGAGCTTCTCTGTCGCTCACTGTGCAGATAATGGATGAAGGTAATCAAATTCTTGTGTGGCTTTCTGACTTTCTCCACAACTTTGTCATCAATAGTGCCATCAAACACTGCTCCCATGTCTCATGCGCATCTATAGGAATAGGAACACACACACACACACACACATGCACCAGTTTCTCTATCTCTGTCTCTTTTATGTAAAGATCATAAAAAATTAATAATATATGCTATGAGGATACTTTCAGCAAAGCAAAAATGTGAAGTTCCTTTTGCTGTTCTACAAATCAACTGACACTTTGCTTTTTCTGAACCAAAAATAACCAAAATTCTATATTAATGAATACAAACATTGCGTCAGAATGCATTAACAAACAAACAAACACAGCAAGGATTCTCGTATTGCCTTTGTCTCTTGAATTATTGAATCATGTTTGCTATAGTGTAAGTAGTGTAGGGTGTACAAGATAATAATGTTTCCCAACTGTATCATCTGAACATCAACTGAACAGCATCAACAACTATTAATTATAGAAGCCTACCTGTATATTTAGTCATTCACAAAACAATACATTTGTAAGCTGGAAGGAGGTATGTTGGAATTGAACACAACTTTTGAACTTTAAAATTTCACAACTTTCATGCATTTTTTTCTTGTGAAGCTTGCATGGAGTATGAATGTGCTAATTACACTTAACACAGTTCTATGCTACTAGAACACACTGGATAGAAAAGGTGTTTAAGTCTTCACTAAGTCTTGGATAGGGTGCGTGTACATGCTTGCATGTGTACGTGTGTGTGCGTGTGTGTGTTAATGAAACTCTTGCTTTCTTACTGTTATTGCTTTGTTCAGTCTTTATCTTTCCTTTCCATGTAGTGAGTTGCTGTGGCAGCATTTTACATGACAGGTTGTTGGTAATAGTCCACCATGTGTCAGAATGACACAATGTTAGGGGCCTCTATACTCAATGGGTCTACAAGAGTTCTTCATAAATTACACAATCAAATGACATTGCTTTTGAGTGCATCACTGATGAAAACATATTCCAAATGTTCGCATGTTTTCACTGGCGCAGCAGTAAGTTACAAAAGATTCAATCAGGAGGAAATGGCAGGATGATCACATAATATATATTGGGTGAAAAACATGTTGGTGTCCCCTTTCAGAATGCAATTACCTGGAGTGTATCTGCTACCTGCCTGGTGATGCTGCATAAATAAACAAACTAATTGGAGAAAGGACATAAGGCTTGCAGGGAAAGTCATCCCCAGTACATGCATAAAAGTCATCCCCAGTACATGCATAAAAGTCATCTCCAGTGCATGCATAAAAAAGCAATCACATTTACACGGAAGTGCAAAGACAAACACACGAGCACACACATGCACACGCACATGCCCATGTATTCTTGTGGGTTAATGTATAGAAATGATGGTGGGAGCAGTAGGTGCCCGGGCATGGCTGAGAGAGCATTGCTATCCCCGGGCATGGCTGCCAAGCTGCCAGTCGGTGCCGTCACACCTTGCTGCTTTTAAAGATTGCCCTGCAGAGACATCAGGGAGTACGATGCAGCCTGGCAGCCCAGGAGAGTTACGAGGTGGGAGCCGTGCCAGGAAATGCCTACCGGAGAAGGGAGGGGGAGAGTGGGGCATACGCGGCTGCCCCCCCCCACCACCACAAGGGCACATTCGGATGCTGGAGAGTGGGGAGTCTATCCTACACCGATCCTGCCTCTACCTGCGTAGCCAATCACAGGCCGGCCAAGCAGCGCTGGGCATGATATATGCGCATACATGAAGGCCTGCTTTTCCCTCTCTCAGCCTGTGTTGCACGATGCTCTAAACCACGTAAATGACAATGGAAGACAGAATGTAAATGAGGCTGTTATTACACAGACGCGTTCATCAAGCCGGCCTGGAAAGACTTCAATGGCCCTGATGAATATGCATGCAAATTTGTTAATTAAGTTAATTATTCTGCTGAAAATTCATTCGTCTTCCCAAGGACATTCCGGCAATGATCTTAACATGTTTCTACCATTAGTCATGCGCTGTGCAGTTTAAAATCACTTATGTCCACTTATTTATTAAATTTTTTGGGAAAGGTTTTGTGGTTGATAGTGGAGGTGGGTGGAAGGGTGAAGGTGCCCAAATTTTTCAGTAGGGTCTAAAAAAACCTAAACAAACAAATATTGTGTAAAAAACAGGAAGTGCCTGTATGCGCCTATAAGGGTATCCAAATGAATGGAGGAAAGGTGTGCTTGTATTTTGACAAGCAAAACTCCCAAGCATAACTATCAGTTGACAAGTGGGCATAAAAATAATTCTAACCAACAAAGGAGCAGAAAAGATGAGAGTGAATGCAGACAGACCTACTGCCAGACAGACAGACAGAGAGGAAAGGGGTCATGGTTATAGAGAAGAGGAGATTAAAACTAAAGTCCTTTGAAGAGCAGATGTGTATCTAACTCAATTAAATCAACATCTGGCATTTCAAATTCTTTTAATAAACTACAAGATTCAAGTTGGCTTCTGGAGGTTGAAAATAATTTTGCTATGCTTTAGGAACTAAATAAATAATAAAAACTTCTTTTTATTGCAATTCATGCTGGTTTCAATAAACATGTGGGCTTCCAGAGGTCAGGAGCTTCTTTCTATGATTGGCTCAGATTACAGAAAACTTTCTCCCTCCAACATAACACTCATGAACAATTAGAGCACATAAATGTTTTTTGTAAGCGTATATAAGTGTGCTGCCACTTGCAATACTGCTTTTAATTCTGTACCTGTTCCTTATCTGGCTGCTATATTCTGCACTCTATAAAAATTATTTGCATACCAATACTTTTTGTATTTATGAATCTTGTACATTCTTTTTTATACATTTGAATGGATGTATGTGTGAATGCAAAACAATATCTGTGTGCCTGTGTTACTGTGTGTATGCCTTAAATTTAGGAATGGATGTTAATGTTAATGCGATTGTAAATTCCGATGTGTATTGCAAGCTACTTTTGAAATAATTTCCTAATTGTACAAATGTACAAACATTTGTGGCCAATAAAGCCTGATTCTGAATCATATTTTGTTTTTCGATTTTAATACTTTTGCTGTTGGTACTGATAAAAAGCATAAACTAATTCACTATCTATGGACAAGTGTGGAAAAAATGCATAACATGTAGTACATGTATTATACAATTCAAATAAGTTAGGGTTTTTTCCCCAATTATATACAATTTCAAAACACATAAAAAACTGGAACTTCTTGGTGTAAGAAAATCAAAGCTTGGCCTATTAATTGTTACTGTATAGGCTTATTGAATAAACTTTACATCAGTCGATGTCTGAGTACAGCAGACAGAGGATTTATCTGAATTCAGAGCCAATTGGTCACAAACTTCTAAACTGGATAAAAATCCAGGGACTTCTGGATAGCCTTTCTTTGGCTGTTTCCTTGAGTGTGCTTTAATGGAGAAGTATACTATTGTATTAACAAAACTATAGGATAAAATATGACACCATGTAAAATATGGTTGAACAAATATAATTAGTCTAAAGTCCAAGGTCCTTTCCAATTTATTTAATTTTATGAACCATTCTATGATGTTTATAACTACACATTTTTATCTGTGGCTACACTGAGCATGCTCACATTACATTGGCCTGTTAAACTACAATTGTTTCCTCATCCTCCATTTTGTAATGAATAATATATTTTAAAAATCACATAAAATGTAATAAACGAATATAGTATGATGACTCATATTGAAATGACATGAAATACAGGAAGTGTACCACTATTTATTTTTCACCAGAAGGTCATTTTTTCACATTACCCTGACTGATTTTTAATGCACTAATAAAATGTTACAACGCGATGCCATAATCAGAGTGATGTGTGACTCCAGAAGAGTGATTTATTGGAACTCTGTTATGACTCTGTTATGTGGATGTTTGTTCATTCTGGGCTGGAGCCCATCGTCAGCAGTTCAGTGTTGCTGTGCATGCCTAACTCTGCTTATTCAAAACCTGCTGTTGGTTTTCCAACTGCACTTCGCCACAACTGATGGTCCAAGTAATTATATTTAATGAGAACTTTTGTTAAGACTGAAAAAAAATAAAATGCACAGACACAGAAACCATATTTAACCTCCACATATCCTTTGCTATGAACAAATTAATCTAAACACTGCAGGTAATTATGTTATAGTAGAGGGTGTATTTTGCTTGCATTTTGTCAAAAAATGTCTTATGGAATTCTACAATAAAAGCTTAAGTAGACAAAAAGTACTAGCTTTTAAAACAAAGCTTACAACAGAGCTATAGTCTCTAATTCAGAAATGTACTGTAAGATTGGAGATTGGTGGATATGTAGAATGAGTTCATTCTATAGAAAAATAATGAGAACTTACACTGATCCAAGTGACTCATATAAGAGGTTTAAAGAAGAACACTACAGCATGCCGGCTCCCTGGAAAGCTCTTCTCCAAGATAGATGTTTTTTTCAGCATTATACTACACTGTGAATAAGAGCGGCACTAAAAGTTCACCATTTGGAAAGCATTGATTTCTGATTTTTAAATGATGCTCAGCTCAGAGGCATTTCACAGAACAGCACAAGGGCATTAAGACAGTATGTAAGGGGTGAGTATCTTCCTAGCATGGTGATATAGTGGTATGGGGGAAACAGAAGCAGAACACAAGTATAGGAAATCAGGGCAGATACTACAGAGGCAGAAGTGTTTGGGGCATTAGCCCACTTACCTCGGCGAGTTGTCCACAGATGGTATAGAGGTGGATTCTGAGAAACCAAGCGCAAGAACAGGAATGTCAGCAGCTAAATAAAAGCAGAATTACAAAGCATGTCAGGGCTAGTTGGGCAGGTTTATGCCAAATCTAGCAAGCCACACAAGCAATGCGTGGTTTGCTGGAGGGTTCCACCTTGTGGCAGTGAAAACATGCAGGGAATGGGATTTGCTATAGACCTGCCTGACTAGTGAACTGGTGCGTAATTTGACCGATGCAGATTAAGCCATGAAGGCGTCAATTAGTACATCAAAAGATGGATTATGAATGGTACTGCTCCAACAGCATGACATGGATGGGTTTCCAGTTCCTTCTGCACCTCATACGATGGGGCCAGCTCGCACCAACTATGCACAAATCAAAAAAGAGACAGTGGGTGTGGTTTTTGGTTAGTAGAAGCTTTACAAATATGTCACAAAGCAGAGAACTCAGAGACTGATCACAAACTGCTATTTGTGATTTCACCAAAGACTCTAAGGTACGCCCTGCCGCCCATCCACGGTCTGCTGTTACAGCTCCAGAAATATCACCTGACATTTGAATTCACACCAGGCAAACACACTTGGTGATGACTGATGTTCTCAGCAGAGCAAGTCTGTGACACAGGCCTGAGCAGTAGTGAACTTGACTTTCATAATCATGTAGACAGTGTCTAAAGGGAAGTAAACACAGATTGCAAAGTCAAAAAACAGCAAGTGACACAGCTGCAAGTTGCATTCAAAAAATTATTTTAAACAGCGTGGAGGAAGCAACAAAAAGCTATTGCGTGCATATTGATACAAAGTCTTATTGCCATGTGTTGCAGCGCCCCAACACTAGTACCAAGAGCATGTGCACAGGGCCAAGTGTGTTTGTGAAGAGGTTGCTCATTCCTGTTCCAATATTTATGTCTTTGAAATATTTAGGCAAATAGAGCATTCTGTTTGATGCTGTATACATTTGATACAGCATTCTAATTGATATTAAATAGTTAAAACATTTTAAACATGTTTAGACTAGAAGGTTGGTCATGAAGTTTCCAGGAAGTTTCATTCAGTAGTAACTGAAAAGACCCAAACCGCCGTTCACTAGGAACATTTTACACAATCATCATTGTGTAAGGATAAAAGTGGAATGTTTTGACGCACATACATATAATATCTTGATATATCTTTTGTTTAAAATTTTTTGATTTAGCTGTTAATGGGAGCAGCACAGTGGCATAAATCTGCACTTCTGTTGCCAAAGTCAGCACACATATTTCTGGTGCCGTTATTCCTGAAGCTTCTGCTATTAGATTATTTCGATATCAAGTTATTTGGAAGAGCCAGCGGTTAAGTACTGATAACGCAGCTAGAAAACCTGCTACTGTAGCGCTAGCGTGGCCACACACGGTTCTCTAGCGATGTCTCGCCCTCGCACACGCTCATTTCAACAAATCAGTCAGTCAGTGAAAGAGCCAAAATAGCTCTTCAATGCAGTCTGGCAAAAAATGAAAAAGAAAAGCAATACTACGTCGACAAATAATCATCTAAAGGCAGCAAGTAAACGCTAAAGGTATACAAAACCCCTTTAGCCTACAGTACTGCTAGTTAGTAATCACAAGTTAACATATCAGTCAGCGCATTAGTTCCGTTCTGCTACCAGGCCTATTACTATTGAAGGTGTTAGCTATACACCGATCATTAAAACAGCATTGTACAAACAATTTAAATCCTTCATGAGGTTGGAACTAGCATATAAATTAGATCGAATGATGACATGGTGATAAGACTGATGAACTTTCGAAAGGTTCGTTGGCGTTACATGGGCTGCGTCTGCCTAACTTAACCGGATGTGTCACTAGCCCTTGTTTTCCACAAGGTGTTATACAAAGCAACATTTTACTGAAGTCTTAGTCAATCAGAATTTAAATCCTGCATTCAGATGTTCTTTAAACATTGTGTAATAACATATGTGAAAGCTTTTGGGTGCTTTTAAAAAGAGCAGATTGTTGCTTTCATAATGATATTCATATTTTTGGTATACGTATGTATATTGTAAAGCGCATTCGCAGCACTGACAATAACTACAAACTCTCGTTGTGGGACCTCATGAAAGCCCGAGATTTCTCCGGTGATTCTTGGACAAACAAGGCACTGCACTGTGTAAGGATTGCCTTTGCATTTTAAATATTTAAATATGATTGGGCCATCGCACGTGTGGACGAGGAGGAAACGACTAAATGAGTAGTAGGAAAACAATTAATTTCTTTTCGCTTTCATGGATTAAATTTAATAAAACAGCCCATCTGAAAGGTCTCCTTCTTTCCTTTATTAATAAGTTGAATAACCGTAATGAGGGTTTGTTTGGAAAATCAGTGTCAGAGTTACTTTTATCCATCAGTACTTCAGTAGGAATTTGCTTTGATATGATGGAAACTGCTCAATAGAGCAAAATTCTGACAACTGTGGAATAAATATACAAAGGCACAAGAACACAATTTACAGTATGTTGGTAACAAGGGCTAAATATACAAGGTTGAGGGTAAACAAGACACAGTTTACACAAGAAACATTTCTGTCCAAAGTGAATTCAAATTTGTGACATAAGGTGTATTGCATAAACATAGGAGCTCAGTAGTACAGGCTGTGTGAGGCGCTTAAGAAGAGATTACAATTTAGGAGTGTATAGGCTGTGTGAGGCGATTTGGCAGACATTATATTTCAGTAGTGCAGGCTGTGTGAACCACTTCAGCAGAGATTACTGCTCTGTAGTGTTGGCTGTGTGATGCATTTCAGCAGAGATTATAATTCAGAAGTGCAAGATGTGTGAGGCACCTCGGCAGAGATTACAGTTCAGTAGTGAACGCTGTGTGAGGCACTTTGGCAGAGATTACTGTTCAAGAGTGCAGCCTATGTGAGGCACTTAAGTGTTGAAGTTCAGTTTATAGTTCAGTGTTTTCCACCTGGACTGCAGTGATTTCTGTCAAGTGTGTTATATCAGCACTATTACACAGTTCAGGTGCCAGTTGGTTTTGGTTTTGAGTGCCTTAATGCATTTCCCAGTGGAGAACTTCTGAAAAAAGTGATGTTGTGGGTCATAAATTACATAAAATGTCATAAAAATGAGATTATTTAGGTTAGTGGTGTAAAGTTAGAGTAGATACAAGGTAAGTGTAAGTAAAGTACAAACAGCCTGCTTAAATGCAATGTAAAGGTAAAGAAATCAAGTGTTTGTATCCTTTTAGTTTACATTAGTGAATATAGTGTTTTAGTACATCAGAAATCAGCAAGACATCACTATTTGTACATACCCTTGACTGTGCTTTACCCTCCATTTTGTAGGAATTAGACCTAGATTGTTTGCCCTTAATGCATATTAATTACAGAACATGAGCAAAGCAAGACATTTTTCTTTCACTTTCTGTTGTTCTAATATGTATGTTTTTAGTACTAGAAAACTATTAGGCCTGTCACTGTTTGTTATGAACTGATTAGAAAGTCCAGAAGACTGGTTCAGACACATCAGATGGTTTAAACTTCTTAAGTGAATCTAGGGTCATTGTTTCCTTTGCTCCAGTTCTGAGTAGGCCTAAGCTTAATACACATCGTTGAAATATGTGTTATGTAATTTTAAATACCTAGGGAATAGGGTAACACTTTATTAATATACTGTGATATATTTTGGAATCTTGTACATCTTTAATAGTTCAACATATTTACATAAAGAATTTACAAAGAAAAAAATCTTTATGAAAATGATTTATTGCGGTGCAATATAGCATATTTTTTGTGTGCATATGAACTGCTCAGTCCAGTACCAGACAAGATACTGAGATGTACAGGAAACAACATTAATTTTGGTTTCATAGCTGTTCATGTGTTACAATTGGGGGTCATTATACCCTCCTGTCAACAGCATGTCTTCCTGTTTTAGGCATCTTAAAGCAACAAGGTACTATAAAATATGACTTCTTTATTTTAAATTAGCAGACATTTGAAAATAAGGCCATATATCTAATTATAGAGCTCCCTTTGGAAACACTCCTCTCACTCTTTCTTCAGCTCTAAAAAACCAAACAAAAATATGAGACTTGTTCAATAAATAGACACATTAGGTACAATCAATACATTTTCTTTGCAAACTAACATTTCCTTCAAGTGAGCCAGGTTAAATTATGAATTAACGTTTTCAGCGGAACAAAAATGTACACGACTTCACACAATATCTGGCAATGTCACAATTATGCACAAATATTCACACCTACACTTCCACCCTCTACTTAGAAAGGGTGGTGAGCCTGTGAAGGTTTCCCTTCACACCATCTACAGCCAAATCCTGGCTTCCTTGCAGTGGTTTTTGGCTGACTTGTGGTTTTCATTATGTTATTGATCTTAACAGCAGCCAAGTCGCCCCAAAACATCTATGATAGACTGAGATGTTTTTACAAATATGCATGGTAGTTGGCATCTGTTATTTTTCATATCAAGTACTTATTATATTGCTATTGTACATAACCAAATATCTCATATGGTGCTATTTTATTGTTCGATTGTATATGGTTCCAGTCATGCTTCCAATGAGGTTCGACGGATTTCAAGTAGATGGTTTTGTTTCTTGATCTCAGCAGGGTGCTCTCTTCGGGCAACCCTTCTGAAGAACTCGTTGTTTAACACCAGTTTTAATTATTCCCGGACTTGGAACTCTCAGCGAATAAAGTTTTCGGTGTACAGAAACTGTTTTGCGGTGTATCATCAGAGTGCGGCGCGCGGTGCTTCAGAGTAATTGAAACGAAGCCGCAAATGTGGTTGAGGCGAGCAGTTCGCACAAACAAAAACGAGGACTAACTCAACATGTGATTACCAGCTTAGAGAAGAAGTAAAAAAAAGTAAATAAAGAAGAAAGCAGTCCAACAGGAGGGAGGGGAGTGAACACTGGGGGCAGAGAAGGCTGATGAGACGCAGTCGAGTAGAAAACAACAGCTGTTTAGCTCCTGGCTACGAACCTAAGTAACACATTTGCCAGTGAGGTTCGGAGACAGCGAAAGAGGATGTCTTTCAAGAATGTAGGAACCAGATGTGGTGTGCTGGTTTATCGCCTCTCCACCCTCCCATGCTGCTCCCAAACTATTTATAAATTATGCTTGCTCTAAAGATGATTACAGACAACCACCCAACCTATCGCTAAAGTAGTGGCGTAGAAGCGGGACAAAGTGAGGACCATTTTAAGAAATGAAATTGTGCTTTTGGAAGACGCTCCCACAGAACCCTGCCTTGAAAAGTCTCTTATCATGCATTGTTCACTCTAACTAAAACTAGAACACAAGTACAGTTAAACACTTTCAGCTTTGGTTTATGTTATTGTAGGCAGAAGGTCTTAACAAAAAAAAGTTTAATTTTTCCAATAACCTGAACTCATATCCAACCTAAACACACCAAAGCGTACTCTATCTTTCACAGGCATGCATTATGGATCACAGTCATCACAATTACATGTGCACAAAAAACAGTTATGCTTACTTATTAGGTGGCTTGTCATCAGATCTACTTAACTACCTGTTACATAAATGGAGACAAAATCTAAATGATCTGAGCCTAGGAGATTAGGATAATTAAAGGTCACAGTCATCTAACAAGTAGACTAATGACTTTGTGAATCAGCTGAGATGTAGGCTTTTTGCTATATAGGCCTAGGTCTAGAGTAAATAAAACCACTGTTCATTATTTAATGCTATATTTTTTCCAGCATTATTTTGTATTGAAATTTGCAGTATGATTTTTCATAAAATCCTAAGATGGATTTGTACTCTTCTGAGTCCTTCCTAGAACATAGATGATTTTTGATATTCATGTGAAAGATTAATTGTAATTAATTATCTTCCCCACCAAAGATAATGGTATCTAACCTAGGGCATAAAGACAGTGTGCTTTTCTTGTTTGTCTGTTTGTGTTATTTTTGCAAACACAGCAGAAGGGAAACCACATAAGACACATTCAGCCCTTATGCTTGCATGCAACAAATGCATGATCTGGCCACTGACTGATATATAATGCAGATATGACATGCAATGCAGAGATAAAAGCCTAGTCCTTGTCTGAGTTCTCTGCCTTAAACCCACAAAACCTCTAAATGTTTCAGAGTTCAGACCACTGCTGCCATCTACTGTATAGTAAAATGAACTTATCCATTTCACATTGAAGCATTTGCAACACAGTTTCTAGAGAATAAGCATTCTTTGCATAATGTCATCTTGGTTTTTAGATCTGCTTTTTACTATCAAATCCCTTTTTTTGTGTTTCATTGTGACATATTTTAACATTTCCCATATCCCACTAATACTTCGTTTAAAGCGAGGCAGTTAAAATATGAAAGGAATCAAGACAGGCTTTTGTTATCATAAAAGGACTAACTTTGCATTAAAAAAAGTCAACATATATTTATCTTGTAAGATCTTTCCAGCCATTTCTGAGCCCCAGACCATCATATGCACGTCTGAGCTGTTGCAGATGTCTGGAAAGATGTGCCCTGAGAAGTGAAAGTATGGTTCCTCTCTCGCTCTGACAAGCATCTGAAGCCTCTACTCAGTGACAGGTATCTCCTAAACTTCACCCCACCAAAGATCTGGATGAGTGGGTTCAGACAGCAATGGCAGTAGGCCAGGATGTGAGTGATGTAATAGGCATACGCCAGTCCTTCTTTCCACGCAAATGTGGCCTGCTGTCCTAGGAGCTGCAGTGAATGGATGAAGATGGTGACATTGTAGGGAGTCCAGCAGATGAAAAACCCTATTACAATGCAGAAGATCAGCCACACCGCGTGCTGCCTGTTGCCAATCTGAGAACGCTGAATGGTCATTGCGATTCGGGCGTAGCAGAATGCGATGATGAGGAATGGTAGGAGGAAGAAGATGGAGAGCTGCATGTAGTGGTAAGCTAGCTCCACGTCCAGTGACTGTTGGGTAGGGCCACACGTCATGCCATCTGGAGTGATTTCGGTCACTGAGAGAAAAGCTTCAGGTAAGCTGCAGCCGATGGAAAAGACCCACACAAAGGTGCACGTCAGATGGGTGTAGAGCCTCTCGCGGCAGGCACTCAACGCGGCCCTTCTCACCGCGTGCACCACCGCCACGTAGCGGTGCACCGTCATGCACGTAAGGAACATCATGTAGCTGTAGAGACCCAGAAAGATGGTTCCGCTGAGCACCTTGCAGGCAAGATCCCCGAAGAGCCAGCCCCAGACATGGTAGATGGCCCAAGGCACCAGCGTGACAGTGAATGCCAAGTCAGAGACAGTGAGATGCAGGAGCAGCAGGTTTGCCGGGCTCACGGGGCCCTTGCGTGTCCATAGCACCCAGAGCAGGAAGCCGTTCGCTGTGAGACTGATGCAGATGATAAGGCTGTAGAGCACAGCACTGACCGTGCCAGCAATCTGCAGGTCCTCGGTTGCATAAATGAGAGAGTCATTCATTAAGTAGTAATAGTCAGGGTAGTAGGTGGAGTTTTCTGGCGAACTCTGATTGTGATCCATTTTGATGCCTGAACCCATAACAACAGTGTTGAGACTTATGACCTATATACAGAAAAGAAAGTGTTTTTTTACTGAGCTGAAAGTTAGCACTAGCTACTACTTATTTAATTACAGTTTACTCTAGCTAAATCACACTTAGTCACCAGTGGATGTTTTTCACTATGTTGCTTTCTTAGTAATAAAGAACCATGGTGATAAAAATGACAATTATCAAAGACAAAATCTTCTAGATTTTACCTTCAATTGATTTTATTGCCAAATGACTTAGATTGTATCCAGCTTGTCTACAGGACACTCACAAATAGAAATCCTTTCTCGTTAAAGCACAATCAATGAAAAGAGTTCTAAAAATACTTTTTGAAAAATAGAACTTTTCACTCAAGTATTTTGTTAATTGGTTTGTTTTCTTTGTTGCCAGTTAGATTGTTAGGTTTTGTTCTTTTATTTGAATTTTTAAGGAAAACGTTTCTATGAAACTTTTTCACTTCCTTTACAACATGCCTATCACATGAATATGCAAATATTAAAGTTAATCAACTCTTTCTTAAGAACACTGTATATAGCTTCTCTATGACATTACTTATACTAAAAATTGTAAGAGTTCACATTAAAATGAGGGTGGGGGGGAGAAAAAAACATACCGGTTTGGAGTCACAGAAGCTCAGTTCTCCCTCAAATGTTACACTGGCTTGAGCTCTGTTACATTTTGCTCTTTGGTTTTGCAGACATCTGCGCGATCAACCACTGAGTGCTGGAGGATGTTGGAGTGGCTGAAGTCATTGGCTCTCCCCTCGGGCCCAGCTTGCCTCAGCTCTGGAGAACAGAACAAAATGCTGGATAGGATCGTCCTGGACTTCTTCCTAAGCATGTACAACACTGGATTCACACAGCAGTGGGAATAGGCGAAGATCTGGCAGATGACAAAGGACTGGTGTAGTTTGTTTCTCCTCACACAGTCTGGTGAAAGTTGCACAGCTGTCACTATCATGACAATATGATACGGCCCCCAGCATATGAAGAAAGCCACGACAATGCCCAGCACGACCAACACAGTCCTGTATTTTTGCCTGGCTGAGGTCGACATGAGCGTGTGCAGGATTCTGCTGTAGCAGAAGATGATGATGAGCAGTGGGAGGAGGAAAAGCAAGGCAAACTGTGTGTAATACCCCGTTTTGTCCTCTTCTGATGATTCAGCATTGCAGGTGAAGATCTGATCAACCAAGATAACTTTGGAAGACAGGGCTTCTTTCAGACAGGCTCCTCCACTGATGAGCCAGGCACATATGCAGGCTGCTCGTGCAAGGTTGAGCCTGCGTTGGTGTGTTAGCCACGGACTACGTACTACTATGGCAAAGTAGCGGTCAACTGTCATGGCTGTGAGGAGGATGAGGCTTCCATAGATTCCCATGAAATAGGTCCAGATTAGGATCTTGCATGCAATGTTTCCAAAAACCCATTGGTAGAAGTGATCAGTGGCCCATAAAGGAAGAGTTATTGTGAACAACAAGTCAAAGATAGCCAAATTTAATAGAAAAAACATAGTCACTCTGTTGAGATCCTCAAAACGGGCCAGGATATAGAGGAGCAGACTATTCATTAGTAGACTGAAGCAAAAAATAATAATGAAACTGGCTGCTGTGATTTGATGGTACAATTTCAGATTACACATAGTGATTAATTCACCATAATCTGAATATGAGTCATTCATGCTGTTACTGTTGTTATCTACTGCCATGTCTCGGTCCATTGCTTTAAAAGGTTAAGATGATGGTAACAGAAGAATTAAATAAGTCTATCATTTCCTACAGCTATTTAGAATCAGAATAAACTCTCAACACATTAGCAACAATTAGCAAAGGTTTTTGTATATGTATATTACCAAACATTTACACAAATCAGACCTACACAAATCCTGCCTACCTCAGTGACTGAAATGACCAGAGTGCAATACAAAAGGTTTCTGAGAGAGAAGAATGTGATGTTTCAGACAGAGTGCTTCCCCTTTCTGTTTTGCCTTGCTCAACTTGTTATCTTAGGCCGGAAAGAAAAGAACTGTTTGGTGCACACTTTATACATTTTCTCTTTTGTGTTCACTAACCACAAAGTATGTGAAATTCCTGACTGTAAATAGCAGAGAGCAGAGCATGGAAATTCTCTGTAAAATGAGAAATATTCAGAGGCAAGAGTGAAACCAATTACCTTTATTTCTCAAACAAGAATTTCTAAAATATCTGCTCATTCTTCCAAACATCCTTTCACAGGAAAAACATATGATAAATTCATTATGTTGCCAAGATTACAAACAATACAAGAGAGTAAAAAATAATAGTTTAATCTGTTGACATTATATACTTTAATTGACAGTTTGACCTGAGTTGTCTTCAGGGATTTTTATGTTTCATGTTTTCAACCACCACGTTTCTTTAATAAATAATACTCCAAGTTCACAGACATTGCACAGTGTGAATGGCATTTGTGTGGCTGTCAGTCAACAGTGCAAAAGAAAGCAGAACTTTGAGGAAACATCCGGCACACCAAACAACATCTCAGCATGTCATTGCCATTAATACATGATAATTATTCCTGGTTTCTTTTCTTCCAGTTGGTCCATAAGGAAACAATCCTTATTTTCATTAGCCTGTCCCTCTAGCCCCACAGTATGCCTCGGCTGTTCTAGTTGTCCTTCAGGGCCCAGGGGCACATTTCTCAGAATGAGTGACACTGAGTCAGAGATTCTGAGAAGCACGCAGGTTTTATTCAAATATACATGAGTATATATATAGATGGCAAAGCAAATGAGAAAGTGAAAATATTTAAATGATATAGCAGGTGCGACATGTTCAGACTTCATAGAATATCTAAAATGATACAGCCATCTGCCACAAGTTCAGACTATATTTGACGTAGCCTTTTGCTAAAAATAGACAAAAATGACAGAGGAGAGATCTTTAATACAGCTGGAGAGAAAAGACTGTTTACTGTACAGAAAAGGGAGTCGCAATGTAGGAAATTCTTACAGGGTCTCCCACTCCCTCCATTTGATAGCAAGCCTTTCTACATGTACTTGGGTGCCATAATTGTGAGTTCCTGTCGTGTCCATTTTCATCCATACATTTGTCATTTGCTTCCATCATCTCACTTTTTCCCCAAATACTATTAACAGAACAGTGGCTACCACCATTAATCCCAACACTAATCCGGTTGTTTCCCGCAACCGGATTTATATACGCTCTCGGGTTCATCTGTCGGATTTCCGAACAGCTCCGGCTATGTCTTCATTCAATTTTTGAGCTCTTCATTACACGTATAATGTAGCTATCACCTGACAGATAACTCTGCTGCACCAATCGTCAACCTGTGTAGACATGGACCAACACCAGTAGTCTCCCTGATTCTTTCTATGACAAAAACTATTTGTAAATATGCGATATCATTTTATTATCCCTCACTCTCACTTCAATATGAGATTGTGACACTCTCGCAATGTCGCTCACTTCCAATATCTCCAGTCGTCTGAGTCTACTGTCCTGATACCTTGGTCGTTTTGAAGAGTACAGAAGCAAGATCTCTTTTCCCAAAAAATCGATAATACCAGTTTCTTTAGTCCGTTCAGCTATACCCATAGTGAACCTTGTATTTCCTCTGGTGCAGACACCTCTGCCTCACCCGCTCAGTTTTCCTTTCTGCTCGCTGTCCTTCGCTACAATGAGTTCTTCACTACCACCCACTCTCCCAACTCTATGTCCCATACTGGGTTCTCCTGCAGCCTCCAATAAGGCTTGATAAAATATAGTTAATATACTGGATGCTTGTTAAAATATGCATTGGTCCACTTGTCAGCATTTCACATGATGACAGATTTTTTGTTCTGTTTGATCTTTCCCATGTGAATGCATTAAAGGACCCACCATATTGCAGTTACCTCTCATATAAAATGTTTAGTCACTGACTTAGTGTCTGCATATTTACAAGGAAGACATTTGGGCCACTTTGAAAACATATCTATTATCACCAGACAGAACTTGTAAAAGGGTTAACTCAATAAAATCCAGCATTAAGATTAAATCCAGTCTTTTGGCACTGAGTGTGCAGCTTGAACTTGTTGATCATTACTATTTTTTAATCGGACAGAATCTTATATTATTTTATTTTGTTCCCTTCTTGCCTTTGATTCCCACTTTTTAAAGTTATATGCTTTGTTTCGTCTATTTAGAAGTGTTTCTATTTCCAAGTCTTTTCTTTGATTAGCTGTCTACATGCCATCAATCTATTCACACTCAATGTGCCATTCCCAAGCATTTCCCCAGTTAGTTAATCCAACAGTTTAATTTGCTTAATTACACTTCACTTTCCACACTGGCTGTCCCTGAGACCTTTGCTAGAATAACCTATGTGGTCTTGTTCCCCATACTTAGAGGTGGATGGGAAAAAAGAACAGAGAAATTGAGCAGAAAGAAAAAACAGAAAACATTACAATTTTCAACTCAGATGGAACTGTTATCGAGACCCACTGTACTGTGTAACCCCCCCTCCCCCAAATACCAGCAAAAAGGAATTATCTTACTATCTTTTTTACCCACACACGTACAAATGATCCCCTTTACATATCTGTTTGCAGTGGATCATCATTGTCTATGCTTGGTGCGTACACCCTGTGGGCCTCTTTTCCATAGTCCCTGACTTCCTTCTGAGTCTGAGCCGAACATTTTGGTACCTCTGGATCCAATCACAAGCTGTGGGCTCCAGGCTCCAACCACAAAATGTTTTCAGTACTTCAAACGTATGAACAATGCCTACCTCAAATTCAACTATGCGTCATTTTCCCTCAGTCTCTCTCCAAATCAGCGGAACAAAATTCTATTACTGGGGAAAGATTTAAAGTCTGCTCTAACACTGACATGGGGATTGTCTTGTGTGCGTTTAACTGTTCCATTCTGTCTTTCACCCACTGAGCAGGTTTGCCTGTAGCTAGCTAGTTAGAGAACTATGACATAGGATTTTCGAGAGGGTCAATCTCAACCACCTTCCACAGAAGGTAATTTAGCTGCAGGAGCACCAGTGAACACCAGTGAGCACCAGTGTGTGTGTGTGTGTGTGTGTGTGTGTGTGTGTGCGTGTGTGCATGCATGTGTGTGCATGCACACTCATGTTATGTTTCTGTGAAGCAAGTAATAATGCGTATCTTGAAATATTTACAGGGACTTGCAGTCATTGTTTAAGATATATTGCAATGTAAATATTTAAATAAAATGAAGTAAAATGAGAAATTTTTTTTTCATTTATTTTCTACTGAATATGAATGGAAGATATGAGCTTGGAATGCCAGCACTGTGAGAACGGGGACATAATGTTATGTAGGCTAATGCACAAAAGCATACAAAATGGAATAAATTTAAGTTCTGTTGTTTATCTATTTTTGTTTATCTATGAACACATTTACAGGACATTACATTATATGATTATTTAAAGACATTAATATGTGCATCATGCTTTCAAACATACAAGATATGGCATGCAAATTATAAACCTACAATAATTAAGGAAATAGGTTTTTGTAATAATCATATAAAAAAACAATTCAAGTTCACCATTAAAAAAAGATGTAAAGCAGTATTGTCATTCACAAGTAGTTGATTATGTACAGCAATGAAGTATAAGAATGCATGTAAGCTAATAAATGTAAACTAATGTAAGCTAATAAAAAGTTCATTGGATGTTCTCTTACATTTATCTGTACAACTTTAAGATGTACCAGCTAGTACATGGAGATTTCTTCCCCGTTTGAGTAGATGAGATTGCTGTGGCGGTTCTGAGGCTGAGTCCCATTCCTGGAGACAATCCAGAGCATCTTCTTCAAGTGGTTTCTGAACTTTATCCCCATAAAGACATAAAACAAAGGATTTAGGCAACGATGAGAGAAAGCTACTAAGCGGGAGACATAACAAACGTAGTCCACAATGGTGCTGACGATGCAATCATTCAGTGGGGCCACTTCCCCACTGAGTCACAGAAGCTCAGTTCTCCCTCAAATGTTACACTGGCTTGAGCTCTGTGGATGACAAGACCTTATGTATTTTGTACTTCTAGGTATCAGCATTGATCCCTGTATTCTAGTTCATTGTTATGTTAGACTCTACCATACTGTACAGTACTACGATATTCTATGAGTAAATGACAAAGCACTTTGCTAAGTCGCTCTGGATAAGAGTGTCTGCTAAATGCTATAAATGTAATGTAAAAACACTTTTATACTTTGTAGCCAAGACATTTTTTCCAAAACTGTGACTTTAAACTGATTTTAATTTCAAATTTACCCCCACTTATTGTTCTACTTATTATTGATTTCAATACAAAAATGTTCTTGATAAATCAAGGTAAAACAGCCTGAATGCAGACAATATATATTTCTCTACTCCAAAATTATTATAGATTATTCAATATATTTTTTGGCTTGTTGGCTAATTAACATTTTAATCTTACCAAGTGAAATTCTTAAGAATTTGATATTATACATGTTACAATGGGAGTGTATTATAATGTATTCTTCATTTTTTCTTACCTTAGGATAAAAAATGTCCAAAATGTTCTCCAAAACTGGTGTGTTGTTTTAAGGTTGAAGTGAATAAGATTTCTGATACCTGCATCAATTGTCTTATGAAACCAATATAGAAAGCATTGTTCCCAATTACACATGAAACTTGACCATCCCTTTTCATAGACTCTGAATTTTCATGTGACAGGCCACTAAAAGAGTTTAAACTGGATTACATACAATGAACTATACACTCAAGCAAGATAATACTATAAGCAGAGTGCACACGAGAAGGTTTATCAATAAATCCTCAAATTTGGAATACATGAAATTACTGAAACCCTGTTCAGTTCTTGAACCATTTTACAGTAAGTGCTGCCAAGAAACTAGGAGGTTCTTGCTTTAATAGCCCAGAGCATCTTCAGATGGAAGGTCTACAATATGATAGCTGGGTGTTGTAGGCCCCTTTTTCCTCATACTCTCTATATAAGTATTAGAGATGCTGTGCTGTGCTGTACCAATCACCTTTGAAGCAGAACTCACAGTTCTCTTCACTTATAGTGATAGAGATGGTAAGCATGTTTTCTATCATAGCCCTCTGGAACTGTTATGCCTGGTCTCAAGAAGCCCCAAGTTTTTTATGCTAGTGCAAAAAAAAAAAAAAAAAGCCTTTGGAGGGCTTCTAAAATTGTATAGTTTACATGTTTTTATTCTATAATTTACATGCTATTCAAAAATACCAAAACATTCCAAAAACAAATGATCAATCAGGCAGTTTTTGTATGAGGAGAAAAATTTATTTTTGATGGTAATTATCTGATAGCATGTTGATCGTCCTTTTACAGAACAGCTGTTACTATAAAACCCCAAAGCCTACAAATATTTGGTGGAAAACTTTGGAATTTATTTGGAATATTTTTTGTCTGCATTATGGTTTGGTCCAATCAGTGCAAACTCTGTACATACCTTTTAACTTTGGAGCTTTCTAAGAATTGGTGCCAATTGTTCTCAACCATTGTAGGAAGAAATGCTTAAATACTTAATGCTTAATATGATGAGGTTAAAAATCAAGGTGCTTTATTTCAACCCCTCCAGTTAGTGTGGATATATGATTATGATTTCAATAAGGTAAAAACAACAGCATTGTTGTGGCAGTATTAGTTGCATAACTGTAGCCTAGTTGATAAAAACACAGCCTATAGTCTACAGTGGGTGAAAAGTACTGAACACGTCACCAATTTTCTAAGTAAATATATTTCTAAAGGTGCTATTGGCATGAAATTCTCACCAGATGTTGGTATCAACCTATCCAATCCACACATGCAAAGAAATCAAACCATAGATGTCCATAAATTAAGTTGTGTAATAAAGAGAAATGACACAGGGAAAAAATATCGAATGCATGAAGAAAGAGAGGTGCAAAAAGCCATGGAAAGTCACGACACCAGCTGAAATCTATCCGTAATTAGAAAGCATTCCTTCAACTTAGTGCAACTTGGTTCAACTGATGGTCTATAAAAAGGTGTCTCATTACCAAGGTGCCACACAAGAAACATCACATGATGGGTAAAGCCAGTGAGCTCTCTCATGACCTTTGCAACCTTATTGTTGTAAAACATACTGATGGCACTGGTTACAGAATTTCTAAACTACTGAAGTTTCCAGTGAGCACTGTTGGGCCATAATCCGGAAGTGGAAAGAACATTATTTCACCATAAACCGGCCACAACCAAGCGCTTCCCACAAGATTTCAGACAGAAGAGTGAAAAGAATTATCAGAAGAGTTGTCCAAGAGCCAAAAGACCTGAAATCAGCAGCATCCAGTGAGAAGGGGTAGATAATGTTATGTAGGCTAATGCACAAAAGCATACAAAATGGAATATATTTAAGTTCTGTTGTTTATCTATTTTTGTTTATCTATGAACACATTTACAGGACATTACATTATATGATTATTTAAAGACATTAATATGTGCATCATGCTTTCAAACATACAAGATATGGCATGCAAATTATAAACCTACAATAATTAAGGAAATAGGTTTTTGTAATAATCATATAAAAAAACAATTCAAGTTCACCATTAAAAAAAGATGTAAAGCAGTATTGTCATTCACAAGTAGTTGATTATGTACAGCAATGAAGTATAAGAATGCATGTAAGCTAATAAATGTAAGCTAATGTAAGCTAATAAAAAGTTCATTGGATGTTCTCTTACATTTATCTGTACAACTTTAAGATGTACCAGCTAGTACATGGAGATTTCTTCCCCGTTTGAGTAGATGAGATTGCTGTGGCGGTTCTGAGGCTGACTCCCATTCCTGGAGACATTCCAGAGCATCTTCTTCAAGTGGTTTCTGAACTTTATCCCCATAAAGACATAAAACAAAGGATTTAGGCAACAGTGAGAGAAAGCTACTAAGCGGGACACATAATAAACGTAGTCCACAATGGTGCTGACGATGCAATCATTCAGTGGGGCCACTTCCCATGAAATCAAGGAGTCAAGGAAGATGGCCACATTGTACGGAACCCAGCCCAGGAAGAACACCACTACGATGCAGAGGATGAGTCGGACAGTCTTACGACGTGTGTGGGAGGTGGGTCTGAGCAAACGCTGGAGGATCTGGATGTAGCAAAAACTGATGGTGATGAAGGCGGTGAGGAAGAAGAAATTTTGCAGGTAGGTACCAACCAGCTTCCAGTTGATGTTGTCATAGTCGCAGTAAAATATTTCCTCAATGCTGTTGGAGTGGGATCCTACCGTGTTGAAGATGACGTGAGGCATTGCTGTGAAGATGCTCAGTAGCCAGATGATCACTGAGGTCAGAGTGCTGTGGAACGACTTTCTCTTTAAAACAACAGAAAGTGGATGAACCACTGCCATGTAGCGGTGCACCGTCATCACTGTTAAGAAGATTGTGCTGCTGTAAAAGCCTACGAAGAATATGAAGTTGATTGCTTTGCAGGCAGGCTCATCAAACAGCCAGCCCTGGTTAGAGACAAGGTAGGACGCCCAGAAGGGTAGGCCGATAGTAAAGACCAGGTCAGAGATGGCCAAGTTCAAGAGGAAGGTGTTGGTCATGGACTTCAGGTTCTCGTATTTGATCAGGATCCACAAGACCAGCCCGTTGCCCACACAACTGAACATGATGACCACTGTGAAAAAGACTGAAGTGACGACTGCACCAAACTTTGTGACTTCAGTCTTTTTGCATATGTCATTATCGTAGTCCATCGTATAGTCATAGACCATGGAAGTATTTTCATTATCGTCCATGCTAAGGGAAAAAAAAAACAATTCAGATTAAATTCAGAACAATTCTTGGCCTTAGGTGTGAATTGAGGGTCGGGCTCAGCACTTATTGAACTGACTTAAATTTGGACACCTCTAAAGTCAGATTCAGTGTACTTTGGTTTTTCCCTCATTGGATTATTCTCTGGTTGGTTAAGGTAGTCTCTGAGTTTATTTACCTCTACTTTAGATTCTGTGAAATTCAGGGCTAATTTTCTGAACCTAGTTGTTAGTTGCTTGTTAGCTGTAATTACTAACTACAGGTGTAGTTTGCAGATTTCTCCTTTGTAACATATGAAGGATTCGGCCCTTTCTCTCGCAGGGAGCTACCCAGGTGCTTGTGCAGTCTCTTGTGATATCAAAGCTAGACTACTGCAACTTGCTACTTGCTGGTCTTCCTCTAAGAGCCATCAAACCTCTACAATTTGTCCAGAATGCAGCAGCATGGCTGGTCTTCAGTCTTCCAAAGTTTACATGTTACTCCACTGCTGTGCTCCCTTCATTGGCTCCCAGTCAAAACCTTGATGCTTGCCATACATGAGGTCAATGGTCAAAGCCCAATCCGTAACCTCGAGTACTTCGAACCTCAAGTACGGCTCAGCTTGAAATACCTTGCTTCAGGACTTGTCAAGATATATTCTGTCCTGGCTCCAAGATGGAATGAACTCTCACTTGCTGTCTGGACAGCAAAGTCCCTTGCAGACTGAAGACCCATCTATTTGCAGATTATTTAAAGGACAACTGACACTGCTCCCATATTGACTAATTTCATACTTATTGTAGGGTATTGTTTGTTTAACAAACTCTAGCACTTATTGTTTATTGCACTTATCATTGTTTAAGATGGACCTTATGTATTTTGTACTTCTAGGTATCAACATTGATCCCTGTATTCTAGTTCATTGTTATGTTAGACTCTACCATACTGTACAGTACTACGATATTCTATGAGTAAATGACAAAGCACTTTGCTAAGTCGCTCTGGATAAGAGTGTCTGCTAAATGCTATAAATGTAATGTAAAAACACTTTTATACTTTGTAGCCAAGACATTTTTTCCAAAACTGTGACTTTAAACTGATTTTAAATTCAAATTTACCTCCACTTATTGTTCTACTTATTATTGATTTCAATGCAAAAATGTTCTTGATATATCAAGGTAAAACAGCCTGAATGCAGACAATATATATTTCTCTACTCCAAAATTATTATAGATGATTCAATATATTTCTTGGCTTGTTGGCTAATTAACATTTTAATCTTACCAAGTGAAATTCTTAAGAATTTGATATTATACATATTACAATGGGAGTGTATTATAATTTATTCTTCAATTTTTCCTACCTTAGGATAAAGGTCCGAAATGTTCTCCAAAACTGGTGTGTTGTTTTAAGGTTGAAGTGAATAAGATTACTGATACCTGCCTCATTTCTCTTTTGAAACCCATACAGGAGGCATTGTTCCCACTTACATATATATTTTTTATATATATATATATATGAAAAAACCTAGATCAACCCTTTTCATGGACTCTGAATTTTTGTCTTCATGTCACAGGCCACTAAAAGTTTAAACTGGACTACATACAATGAACTATACACTCAAGCAAGATAATACTATAAGCAGAGTGTACACGAGAAGGTTTATCAATAACTCCTCAAATTTAGAATACATGAAATGACTGAAACCCTGTTCAGTTCTTGAACCATTTTACAGTAAGTGCTGCCAAGAAACTAGGAGGTTCTTGCTTTAATAGCCCAGAGCATCTTCAGATGGAAGGTCTACAATATGATAGCTGGGTGTTGTAGGCCCCTTTTTCCTCATACTCTCTATATAAGTATTAGAGATGCTGTGCTGTGCTGTACCAATCACCTTTGAAGCAGAACTCACAGTTCTCTTCACTTATAGTGATAGAGATGGTAAGCATGTTTTCTATCATAGCCCTCTGGAACTGTTATGCCTGGTCTCAAGAAGCCCCTAGTTTTTTATGCTAGTGCAAAAAAAATAAAAAATAAAAGATAGTAAAATAAAGCCTTTGGAGGGCTTTTAAAATTTTATAGTTTACATGTTTTTATTCTATAATTTACATGCTATTCAAAAATAACAAAACATTCCAAAAACAAATGATCAATCAGGCAGTTTTTGTATGAGGAGAACATTTTATTTGGAGGTCATTATCTGATAGCATGTTGATACTCCTTTTACAGAACAGCTGTTACTATAAAATCTCAAAGCCTACAAATATTTGGTGGAAAACTTAGGAATTGTTTTGGAAAGGTTTTTGTCTGCATTATGGTTTGTTCCAATCAGTGCAAATTCTGTACATACCTTTTAACTTTGGAGCTTTCTAAGAATTGGTGCCAATTGTTCTCAACCAGTATAGATAGAAATGCTTAAATACTTAATACTTAATATGATGGCGTTAAAAATCGAGATGCTTTATTTCATCCCCGCCAGTTAGAGTGGACATATGATTATGATTTCAATAAGGTAAAAACAACAGCATTGTTGTGGCAGTATTACTTGCATATCGGTAGACTAGTTGATGAAAAACACAGCATATAGTATATGTAATATAACATCCTGTAGCTACCCTAACCTCAACATCTATAACACGCACATCAATGGTGCCTATAGTTTAAGCCCGAGTGTTTCGCGACACCAGTCAGGTGATCGTTACTTCGCTACTACGTCTCAACCAAACCAGGCGCACTCCTGAGAGTCTTTGTAACATTACTTTGTACCCGATTTGCTATTTCGACTGCCAGTCAACACGAACTCCCGCCTCTACTAGCTCTAGCAAGGTTGTTCCATCTGTAAACTTATCGATTTGAAGGATCTTCTGTCCTCTCGGAAACACAGTATGTGTTTACAACTTGTTATTTTTAAGAAACTCCGCGTACCTTATCGATTTATTGTTTGTGTCCTATGTTGACGTTTCGCATAAGTGTTAGCGTGACGTTGCTAGTCATTTTCCCTGAACTGTTAAGTTACAAGCAGGTGTATCCTGCTCTTTCCTAATTTCGTGTTTCTTTCGTATAGTTACATTAGCTCTGGGTGAGTTTTTCCCTGACGTAATAGTCACAAACAGGAAGTTCATTCAAATGTAACTAAAGTGAGCTGACAGTGTACTTGTGAGCTGGAAACGTTAGTTTCACTATCCTGAGACCACTTGTTCTGTGATGAGAGGCATGATCACTTGCCATGGAGTGACGTAAACTACCGCATGTCAGACAGACCCAGTCACCTCCTTGGACTCCAGCTTTCTTTCTGTACTGTTGAACGTTGTTCTTTCTGATGTTGGTCTCTTTGATAGTGTTTTTAGAGTACCTATTCATGGTCTTGTTCAAACTGAAGCTTTGGACAGTTTGGTGTATAATTTTTATTTGCACACATTGAGTCTGTTTGACAAACTAAGTTTCTAACAGACTACAGATATCTGTTGTTAGTGCTTTGTATAAGCATGGACACACTTCTCCCTTAAATTCACATTCTGTATTTCCTTCATACAGCACACAGTGTGATGACACTGTAAACAACCTTTGTCTTTCTGCTTCACCATGGCATCAGTAACTGTTGGCGAGAATCAGCTTCAGAGGATAATCAGAGACTTGCACGGTATCACAATTTTACTCGCATAGCCCTGTCTTTCATGGGACTCCATTCAATCCATTTTGGTTTGAAAGCATCTGGCTCAGAGCTCAGAACCTCTGGGCATTCTTACTTTTTACTTTAGTAAAACAGGAGTGAGTTGGCCAAAGGCACCGTAACACAAAGTCATCGCTGTAACATAGAAGAGCAAGTGTCACTTTGAACACCCCCTCTAAAATGCTCTATGGAAAATTTAGGCCATGACATGTCAGGTGAGCACAGCAACTTTGACTGCTCGCACTAAGACACCTGCATTTTCCTCGTGCAGATGCGGTGGCCGAGTTGGGCAAGGAACACATGGAGAATGGAGAACCCATCACAGACGACAGCGCCAATCTTCACAAATTCTGCTACAAACTAGAATACTTGCTGCAAGTATGACAGACATATACATGCTAGCTTTTACAACTTATTAGCAAATGTGAATTATGTCATATAGTTCGATTTTGAGTGAGGTAGGTACAGCCTCTTAGTAACTTGCATGTGGTGTAGCGTTTTGGAAAGCTTTTGCTCAACCTTTTGGAATCATTTGATCAAAATCTTTGTAGTATGACCAAAAAGAGAAAGCTACATTTCTGGGGAGCAGGAAAGACTACTGGGACTACTTCTGTGACTGCTTGGCCAAGATGAAAGGGACCAATGATGGGATTCGCTTTGTCAAGTCTATCTCTGAGGTAATCTACAGCATTTAGGCAAGACACACACACACACACACACACACACACACACACACACACACACACACACACACACACACACACATACACAGGGCTGTAAGCAGAATCAAGATTAGTCAACAAATCTGCTTCACATAAAGCAGTAAACCACAAACCACACTTCAATTAATGACAAAGTGATAAACCTTCACTTCAGTTAATGAATAATGAACTATTCAACTTAAATTTGTGAATAAATATTTAACTAATTTTCAGTTTGAAATAAACACTGAAACCTACACTAGATAAATAGGCTTACATTGGTTTTGATGTTAATATTCTGATTTTTGTTTATACCGCCTTAGTTTTACAATACACATAGGTTATTACCTTACCTCTCTGAAACCCTTTTCAGAGAGGCAACTAAATGCTGTGCATGCATCACTTTTGTAAAGAGTTCAGATTACAAAAAAAAAATATGTTAAATAAACAATAACTTTGAAAATGTATTCTCCTATTACTGAACTTGGCTATAAAGCTTATTTGATAATAGGAGTATAAACACAAATGTATGTTCAATGGTATTAATGATAGCTGGTCTGTTTTGAGGGAAAAAAATGCCATATGACATTGGGCAAGTTTAGCAGCTAAATAGCCTATAAAAAACAAACGCATGACAGCTAGCTAATGCAGGAAAGGCATCAGAATGTTGCTGATTCAAAATTAAATTTTATAACTGAGGTTCTGGGGGCGGACGGGGTGTTATTTTCACTTTCCTTATAGCTAGACATGGTTCTGCAGACATTCAAACAGAGAAGATTGTGGTCAGGCGTCACTGCACTCATGTTTGACTGCTCTTAAGTAGTCTTAAGTAGTAGTTTCATTATTTTTTCTTTGCTGACTGGATTTCATTTCTTGCTGTTTGTTTGTTTGTTTGTTTGTTTGTTTACCTCTATATGGATGTCTAATTTTCTCATGATTCTCTGCTCTTCATTTTGGCAAATAAACGAGGAGGTCACAGCAAAACACTGCCCGAGTCGGATTATGTGCTGTAGGAACTATGGCTTTGTTAGTATAGCTAACAAAGAATATAGAGAACATTACATAGTCCGTCTGAAATCACAAAGCAAAGAATGTTGATCTGTTAGTTCCATCATGCCTTTGGGTGTTTTATGTTTTTCAAGAAACAGACAATAGTGGAGATAAGGAGGTTTCCAATACTTATGATTGTTGAAGTTCAGGTGTTCCTTTTGTAGTTTAAAAGCATGCAGTGCCTTAGGTTAACAAACAAGTATACTCTGTGTTTATGTTCTTCACTGGAGGGGAGCATGCTTGCTGACTTAAACCTTAAAACCCCAAGAACACTATTAGTGGAATGATACTGGTTAGCATACTTCACTGTGCTGTTTATGAGTAAACTTTGAATTCTTTGGTTTGACACCTCCTGCTTAGGGACTTCTCCTGAGGTGTGTAGAAGAACAGGCTTTAGGCTTTCCTCACCATGGAGTCCCTTTTTAAGACACATAAGATATAGGTCCTGACATGATGACTGAAGTTTTAGTGATATGCCTCAGTATCAAAATGTCAGAACATTTTCCATAGTTTGCTGTGATGGTGTTATTCTTCACCTGCTGTGTGGAAGTCCCATCAGCTGTCTGTGTGTTTTAATTTCATAATTTACTGTAATCTAACCATCTGCAGTGTTACTGGGTGAGTCACATTCACTCAATGAATTGAGGCTCAGTAATCTGGAAAGTCAGGTTAAAACCTTTAACCTTTAAAACTGAAAATGTTTTTTAATTTGTTTGTTTCTACAGTGTTATCTGTGTTGACAAGATATCTATTTTAATGACATACACTCATGGAAAAAATTAATTATACCCTCCAATGTTTTAATTTGTCAGCACCTAAATAACAGTTATGTGGCACTCACCAGCTTCTATTAACATGTAACCTCAGGTGACAAAAAAAAACTCAGTAGATTTCAATACGTGGTTATTTTTTGCAAAAAGTAAACCAAAATTCAGATATAACAGATTATAGTGAAACTATGTTAAACACTAAAAACAGAGTAAAAAAAACATATGTCAGTATGTTCTGTGCAGTTTAAGGCTGCTGTGAAGTGAATCTAATTATACAGTTCATACCAGCTCACATGAAATTACTCATTTTGATCATTTGTTCTGTTTTTTGCAGTTGAAGACATCGCTGGGAAAAGGGCGAGCCTTCATCCGCTACTGCCTGGTACACCAGAGACTTGCAGACACGCTTCAGCAATGCCTTATGAACCAAAGAGTCACTTGGTAGGAGAATGGAAGCTACAGTTGTTCACTGTCATACCCCAAGCGTTTTTAAATGTGTGGTAGAGGAAGTTATATTGTCTGAGGTATACAACCTGTGACAGGAGGAGTAGGCAAATTAAGCAATGTATGAATCTTTAGTCTATGCTGGGAAACCCTTTCAGATTTTGAAATGCGAAACATGAAACCTGCTATATGCATATTTTCCTACAGTCTTGTGACTGGTTATGCAAGCAGGTACAGTAGTCAGCATGAAACCCTCTGCAGCTGCCCAAATGGATCAAATGCTGAACTGAAAGTCGACATTAAAATGTTATGAGGAAGTGGGCTGAGAGGTGAGCGTACTAAGAATTGGAAAAAAGCAGATTCTGGAAAGGAAGTTATGAAAAAATCATACTGCCTTTCAAATAAAGGTACCTGTCCAAGAAACCCCATAAGGTTAAAAAGTAACTATGTGAATGTTCTTCCACAGTATATTTTTTAGGGTTCATTTCTTCATTGGCTGAGTCTGCTGACAACATGGAGAGCCTAACTTGGGGGAAAAAAAGACCTGAACAATATTATAATTTTATAAAAATGATAAGCCTGAGTCCTGGATTTTTTTCTGTGACAACAAAATAAAAACAAACAAATAAACAAAAGAACTTTGATTCAAGAATTATTAGTGTAGTAAAAGGTAGAATATGCTGATGCAGTTGTGCAAAAGAAGCAGTAGAAATACTGATTAAAAAAGATCCTGCAGGATCAATTAACGTAATTACAGTATGTCTGTTCTAACTCATACTTTGATGGAAGACGGTTCGGCACTAAAGAGCTGAAGTGAATTTCAGTTTTTGGTCTTTTAATATGGTCTAACTTGGGCTAGATAGATTTTTTAAAAATGAGTTGAAATGGCACAGTACAGTGTTGAACTCTGTTTTGTAAGCTTATAATGCTGCTCATAACCACAGAACACGACTGCCATATGCTCATCCCTCTTCTTTCTGTTTCTGGTTTTACTTCAGTTTGGAGGAGCTCTCTCTTCCTCTCTTGGCATAAATGACTTGTTTGTAAACAGCATTTTGGAAACAGGATCAGTGTATCCTTCAAAAAAATGTCTGGGAGTAAACTACACATACATGTTTGTGTCTGAATGTTTGTAGAGTTGGCACATTTGCATGTTTGAGACATGCCATGCTGTCGTGTGGTTACAATTTTCCTACAATGCAGTGAATATTGTTTTTGTGCAGTGATTGGTGGGTAGGCTTTCTTCCCATGCAGTGATTGGTTGATACTTTTTTCTGTTCATGCAGTGACTGGTACTATGCCCGCAGTCCCTTTCTGAAATCCTACTTCAACGTAGACATAATCAATCACCTGTATGAGCTGAACGAGGTTCAGTTTGATGTGGCATCCAGAGGATATGATCTCGACTCAGAGTGGCCCACTTTTGCCAGGTTATCCAGATATTAACTCCCTAACAACTACTCAGTACACACACACACACACACACACACACACACACTTTAAAGCTTGCTATACTAACATGTGCTTGAAGTACATGTTTGTGTAAGGCTACTGCACCTTTACTCTAAGGATGTGGTTTCAACACCTTTTTTTCTGTGCATTCCGCTGCTAATAGGCTTACTTCCTCTTTGCCTACGACCACTTCCTATTGCAATCCTAAGCAAATATTTGAGTTACTGGTGTTCACTCCAAGAACCATAAAAAGCACCCTGCCTTTGTGGTTGTGTTCATTGGGATGTTAAATGGCGAAAACTGATTTTAGGTCAGTACTCATCTGAGAAGAAAATATAGTTAACTTACTACCTTACTTACTGAAGCCTACTATGTGTCTTCCACATTTGTAGGAGAACCCTGGGATCAGCTACCCACATGTGGAGACCACCCAGCCGCTGCTCCAGTGTCAACAGCCTGGTCAGCAATTATTCACAGGTTCTCCTCCACCCTACCTACATTCTGTACAACAAATGCACTGCTTAACAGGGGTGTCTGGGTGTTTTTTCAAAGAGATATTTAGTGTTTGCTTTATTGTAGCGCTTAATGTTTAAATATATCTGTTATATGCTTCTGAGTAGTATAAAAATGTACATTGGGAGATTGACAGCTCAAATCCAAATTCCATGGACGGAAGCTATTGAGCTCTCAACTAGCCATGCTCTTTGGGTGGGTAGGATGACCTAGTTCCTTTCTCCATGATACAAGAAAGAAGGTCATCTACATAGCTTAGGGTTGTTAGTGCTCACCTCCAAGAAGCTGTCTTATGGCATTGGCAACCTGAAAAGATGTGGTGGTTGGCTTCATTGTCTCAGAGGAAGCCAGTCTTACCTTCCCAGGTTGGGAAATCATATGATGTGGGAGACCTATCTAGTGGGGTGGGAACTGGCAACAACAAAATCAGGTGAAGACTGGATAATAAACAACAACAACCACCTTTTGTCAGTAATCACATATATGGATATTGGATGTTTAGATCCAATGTGTGTTCTGTTCCTCATAAGGTGGTATTACTTTAGGTAAGTTAATTGTTTTTTCTGGGGGGGGGGGTTGCCTTTTTGTCCTTTTTGCAGCCAGCCGAGGAGTTTCTCCCATGCCCAGACTTTGGGAGCAATTTGCTTAGTGATCTGGGAGAACTGGGAGAAATCTCTTGTAGTGGTGTGGATGAATTGCGTGCCGAACTTGACCGGTCAGAGCTACAGCAACAAAATCTTCTAAAGGAGGTTCATCGGCTCACCGATGAAGCTGCAGAGTTAAGGCGGGAGGTCAGGGATCTCCAAGGGAAGCTGCTTGTTGCAGAGAATGTCAATCAAAAGCCACACAATGAAAGGGACCAATTGTTTGACTCATCCCAGAAGCAGGAAGCAGAGCAGGCTAATGGAGAGTTGACTGGAAGTCTGCAACCTATGACAAAGGAACCTGTGGCCCTGAAGGAGAATGAGGAGAGACTTGCTGAGCTCCAAGCCGGCCTCGAGAAAGAGAGAACTGCCACACTGCGACAGACCAATGAACTACAAGCGGCAGTTAACCACCTCGAAGAGGCATTGCGTCTTAAGGAGCAGGAAGCTAGGAGCCTGCAAATCCAACTGCAGGACATGCAGAAATCAATAGAGGAGGAGAAAAACCAGGTGGAAGAGATGAAGAAGAGAGAACAAGAAGGACACGAGGAGTTGCACCAAAGGAATAGTCAGATCTTGTCTCTGCAAGAGCAGCTGAAATTGAAGGAGACAGAGCTCTCTTTTGGCAATCTGAAGATCCAGCAGTTAGAAAACCAAAGCCAAAGACTTTCTGAACACAACCAAAGCATGGAAAACCAGGGCAAGAAGCTGGAAGAGTACAAGACCCAGTGTTCCAGTTTAATGGAGATTAATGCTAAGTTGCTTCATACGATAAAGAGGGCAGAAGAGAGCAGCAAGGAACTTGCCGAGAGCAAGGCAGCATTGGAGAGGGAACTAACCATTTTAAAAGCCTCTGAGACATTCCATGCAAGGCTGGATTCAGCTGGTCTTATAGCAGAGGAGCAAGAAAAGAAACCCCTGGAAGAGAACCAGCATTTGGAGGAGAGCATCCAAAAAGCCCAGATGAAGAGTGAGGCTGGGGAAGTAGAGGTAAAGATATTAGAGAAGAGTGAGCTTCAGGTTGCCGTGAAAGAGAAGCATGGAGAGCTTTATGTTAGACCAAGTTCGATGGACACTGAGACTGGGGCTGACCGACACTTGAAGGCTGACCTAGATAAAGAGCGGGCAAATAAAAATGAAGACCTCTATGCATCCCAACTAGACCTGAACATGAAGGAGGTTTCCAGGCTTCAGGGAGAGGTTATGGATCTACAAGCCCTTCTCCAAGTGAGTGCTGAAGAAAGGCTCAAGATCCAGGCAATGCAGGAAGTGACCGAGGCCTCCAGGGAAGACCTCCACAGTCAGTCTGAGCAGCTCAAGGCTCAGGTGGAGGAGCTGAACCAGCAGCATGTAGCGGAGCTCCTGCAGTGCAGAGAGAGAGAGGAGGCAATAGCAAAGGAGCGGGACAGCGAAGCCCATGCTCGAGCGGACATCCAAGCTCAGGTGGCTTCCATACAAAAAGAGCTGGACATGCTGAAACGTCAGCACAGCTCCGTGGCTCTGCAGAATGCAGAGGCTCGTGAGGCGCTACACACAGCCAACATTGAGATGGCTGAGCTGGGCATCCAGGTATGCCTGCTGACCAGGCATAATGAGGAACTTGTTGCCAAGCTGCAAGAGTTGGAGAAGAAGGCACAGAAGGAGGTGCAGGCCCTCAACGACTGTGCAGAGAGCTTGAGCAAGGACAACACCCGGCTCCTTGAGGAGCTTTATCAAGTGGAGGAGCTGCACAAAGCCATGAAGGAGCTACAGCAGAGGCTAGAGGAGGCACAGGAGGAGGCAAGAACCCTGAGGAAGTGCAACCAGAGAGAGATTAATGCTCTTCGTGTTCAGCTTGCTGAACAGGCAACGCATCATGGTGACAAGGAAAAGGTTATTTTGTCATTTCTATCTTCAGAATAAAAGTCCATGGAAAGAAAGAAACATATCTGACTATTATGAGTCTTTTCCCTGCATGCAGGTTTTGAATGAAGATCTGCTTGGAGCACAGTCACAAATGGAAGCAGAGCAGGAGAAGGTGGCCACCCTGGAGACAAGGCTGGCAGAGCTTGAGGTATACTTCCACACGGTTATTGCCTGGAGTCACCACATCTGTTGCTGTCTAATTCGAGACTTACATTAGCTGTATATCAGCACACGATGAACACTGAACACTGAAGTATGTGCAATGATATGCATTTGATTAAAAATGTGTTAGTTATTCTGCAAGTGGATTCATTTAAATTGATTTTTTTTTTACATCTGAATAATGTAGAGTACCACTATTACAGTGTCATAACCATCTCAGTTAACTTGATTTTCTTTTTTTATCTAAAATTTGAAGGTTTTTTTTTTTATCTGAAGTGTATGAATATACCTATATGTTATGGAGAGGCTGTGTGTACTTTGTGTTATTGAAGGCCATTAACAGGACCTACTGTCAGATGATTGAGGAGAAAAATACAAGCATTGCCAGCTGTGATGGATTGCTTCTGCAGAAAGAGGAACAACTGAACCAAATGAAAGAGGACTTGTCAAAGTGAGTGTAATAATGCTTGTATGCAAAGCCAAACCTAAGTAATGACATGTCCCTAGTGTTTGGGTACTTTGTACACCCTCATTTGTGGTGTTGTGTCAGGGCTCAGGAGAAATTTGCCCTGGCCCAGAAAGCCTGCCAGGACCTCAGTGAGAACCTACAGAAAATTACCTCAGAGAAACAGACCTGTGATTTGAAGGCATCTGCAGAGATAGATGATCTCTACCGTACCAAGAGGAACCTGGAGGAGAGGCTTGTGGAGCTCATTAGGTACCTACAATACCACATGTAATATACACTCGCTGGCCACTATACTGGGGAAACCTATATGCCATACACCTGCCAATTTATGTATTCATGTCTAATCAGCCCATTATGGGGCTGCAGCGTAATGGATAAAGGCATGCAGACACAAGTCAGGAGCTTCTCTTATGCTCACATCAAACATCGGAATGGAGGACAATAATGAGATTAGTTTGAGTATTTCTGCTGATCGTCTAGAATTTTCACGCACAGCACACTCTAGAGTTTACACGTAATCATGTGAAAAACAAAATAAACCATCCAGTGGGTGGTGTTTCTGCTGGCAGAAATATAGTGTTGAGAAAGGTTAGAGGAGATTGGCAATCTGGTTCTGTCTGCAAGAAGGCTATGTTAACTCTGATAACCAATCTTTATAACTGTGATTAGCAGTAAATCTGCCTTGTGTCAACAGTTTTTAGGCTGTTAGAGGTGTGATGGTGTGGGGGTTATTTCAATGGCAGGCGAATTGGAAGAATGCTTATCTTACAATGATCTCTTTGAGCAGTTTCAGTCTATGTTGAGAGATGTACATCTGTACTGAATCTGTATCAGTTAGGGTAATAAATGACCTACTGGTTGCAGATGATTTTTGAATATATTTGTCTTCCTGCATCCCTCTACCGCCTTTGACACATTATGGCATGACATTTTTATCTACAACCTCAAAAATCTGGTAGCCAGCACTAATGCTGCACTAATGTGGTTCGAGTCACATGCCCCTGACAGGCAGCAGTTTCCCTTTATTGGTGGGTTTAAGTCTGATCCATCTATCCCATCTCATGGTGGTTCCTCCTTACCTTTCTACCCTCCTTCATCCATATTCTGGTCCTGCAGCTGATCCTAAACTCTGGGACAGTGTTTCTGCTCACCTACATGGCTGAAATTCACGCCCTTCTTTAAGATGAAATAGTCGAAAACCTTCCTCTTTCAGCTTGCCTTCTCAAGGCCATAAATACTTCAGCTTTGTGACTCCTCATTTTATTAAGTTATTTATTAACTTACTTCATGGATTGTTTATTTATTTATTTAACTGTTAATGCATATTCAGTCTCTAATTGGCATCCTTAGTTTCTCTTTTCATTGCACTGATCTTGAGTGTCTTGAAAGGTGCTTCTAAATAAAATTCTAATGTCTGCTATACTTGGCGCACATTTGTCTCATTAATGTCGTTTGTGCATTGCTTCATTGCGACAGCCTGTGTGAATAGTGTTGCTCCCTTTATGGCCACAATTACCCATCTAATAATGGCTACTTCCAGTGTGATAATGTACAAAGCAGACATTTGAAATGACTTGTGCTCTGAGATGAAAAAGCACAAGTCATCTCCGACTGGTTCCATGACCTTGTCAATGCGTTTGCTGTACGTCAGCATTTGTGTGGTATAACAGGAGATTCACAGTTTGAATGTGCATCTGCAGCACTTTCTGAAAGAATTGCATCATCTTCCTTAACCATGCCACAAAGAAATGAATGTGATCTGTGAGAAAATGGTGGTCAAGTTCAAGTTCAAGTTCAAGAGGTTTTATTGTCATTTCAGCTATATACAAATACACAACAAAAATGAGAAATGTTCCTCCAGGACCATGGTGCAACATAAAAACAACAGTGCAACAAACAACATGCTACACAAGTGCATACCCTGGTCATACCCTGTAACAGTGTGTGTTCCTAATAAAGTCAAATGAGTGTATGTGCCTACATATCCTCAATGAACATTTGCCTATGACAAGATTTTATACCAACCAAGATGCATAATTTTAAAGGATAAATCTATACAACATGCACGATGTATTGTCCTTCAGCAGCAATAGCTCACTCATTGCGAAGAACCGCTATTCATGGCTCTCTGCTTCCCCCTGTAGGGACAAAGATGTACTTTGGCAGAAGTCGGACGCTCTGGAATTTGAACAGAAGCTAAGAGCAGAGGAGGAGACGGAACGAGACCTGCCCTACTGCCTCGGCTGCCACACGCAGTTCACCTGGTGGCTGCGTCGGCACAACTGCAAGTGAGCAGCACCTTCTGTTTCCCCAGAAAGAACCCACAACTTCTTATAGAGCTAACAGTAAGGAATAGCTCCTTAGTGACACAAGCATCAGGTTTTTGTTATTGGTTATAAGTACATCCATGAGGCTTTTCTTTTTCTTTATGCAGTTGCAGTTTCTTTATGCACTTTTTCTTTATGCATACATGCAGTTTGTTTTGAAGTCTATTGTGGTAAAAATCAAGTATATGTAAGTATGTATGTGTATACATACATATATATATATATATATATATATATATATATATATATATATATATATATATATATATATATATATATATATATAATCATTTTTTTTTAGATTCTTTGGTACTAGCATTGGCCTAAGCCTCCAAAATGAGAAATTATGACGGTTGTTTTTGGTTTCTGACATATAATAAGTAATATATAAAAAACATATAAGTAGTACTATAGGAAATAGAAGTAGATCTGAAGTACACTGAGCATGTAGAAATCTGTGTAAGAAGTAGTGGTTTTGATGTCACACCTTTTGCTTATATGTCTGGCAGGCTATGTGGTCGCCCCTTCTGCCACTCCTGCTGCAATAATACAGTGATCGTCCACCAGGGCGGTAATAGAGAGCGCTGCTGTAAGGACTGCTATGATCAGCACAGTGCCATAGCAGAAGGGCCCCCTCAGGAGGACCTAGGTGGTCCCTCCCAGCCACGTCTCTATCCCTCCGCCTCTACTCCCACCAAACACAGCATGCTTAGCGACGCAGGTGAGAGGTCAAAAGTCAGGGGTCAAAGGTCATAGAGGATTCACTCAGGCTTTCTGGGTCAGTCCCAGCCTCTAGAAAAACTCTGACCTAGGTTGTGCTTCCTTTTATATCTATTTTGAAGGAGACTTTAATTGGCTATTGGATTAACTATACAGTGATGTGAATGACATCAGCACACTGCATAAGGAGCTTTGCGGCTTGTAGTGCTGTGTTTTGGCAAGCTTTCTAACTGTCACATGCTACAAACAGAGATCACTTCCTCTCCAACAGTGTGCACAACTGCATGTTCTCAACAGCTTAGGCAATATTGCATCAGTCATGGAGACCATGCCAAAAATTACACGGCAATCGCTGAAAAAGCTGCTTTGCTACGTTATCTCTGGCATCTGGGGCTAATTGGTGGAAATGCATTAACAAGCGCAACATGCTGTCTCCGCCACACTGCAGCGCTGCAATCCCCCAGGCTAGATGACATGGCTTTCGACATCATCACGGACGAGGAGGTGAACGGCATCCTCGACAATGACTCACTGCTCTTCACCACGGCTTTGTGCCCGGAGAGTGGGGCGCAAGGGCCAGAGGAGCTGTGAGTCACACACACACACAATATTGTATTATCTTTACAGGGTACTTTGAATTGTTTATTACTGTGGACAAACAATGCTGTGCTTACACCTAAACTTAACCCTGACCTCAACCTCATTAACAACATGCAAATCTTTTGGCTCTTTGCTTGATTGTACAAACAGAAGATGAATTATTTTGTTTAAAAAAAAAAAAAAAGCGCTAAAAAAATAGATAAATAATACACACAAAGTTTGGTAAATGTGGGTGTGTTTGATGTGCCCAGTGGCATTGCCAAGGCCAGTACCAGTAACCTGACTGCAGAGGAAGTGGAGGAACTGCCGGCTTTGGTGCAGGACACCGAGCTCTGCCTGATAACGTCTGGAGAGATGACGTACGTGTGCACTGCACAAACCACAGCCCTATCAAATGCACTTTTAATGAGCTGTGTCATAGTTCTAAGAAGCAGATGGTTATGTATGTCAGCAGTGGGGCAAGGCTTAGTATATTTTCCTGTCCTGACGCAGCTGATGTCAACTGACGTTAACTGATGTATGGATGACGAAGTTGAATATGGTGCGGTAAATCAGGAGAAGACAAATCTGTGCAGTGCAGTGTTGTGGCCAGTGCAGTGATCTTCACTAGAATTTGGCACACGTACTAGTAATAGATCTAATCATCTACCAAAAGGCCTACTTTTATTGAAGCAAAAGTTCACAAAACAGGTAGTTTTGTACTGTAAGTGGTCTCCTGTAGGTGGACAGTGGGTTATCAGTAATGTGTGTGTGTCTCCTCTGGGTGGTCAATGGATTATCATTGCTGTGTTTGGTCTCCTATAGGTTGTCTGTGCCTTTAACTATGGAGGAGATTGCTGAGTTTGGGGAGGAGTCCAGAGAGCTCTTCATCAAGTCTGGATGCTACAGTCGCCTCCCCATTACTGTGGCTGACACTGGGCCCACCATTTGCTGGGAGTTCTCCTCCACACCTAAAAGCATCTCCCTCTGTGTGGTATACCGAGAGAGTGCCGAAACACCGCTAGAGCAGACCAAGGTAATACGCACCATGCAAAAAGTGCAGTATTTTGGGCTATACGTGTATAGGCACCCTTTTAGAGCAGGACAAGGTCTCTCTCACACACATACACACACACACACACCCTCACTCATACTCACAAAGTATGACTTACTGAGGTAAAACTGCACATACATTCTTCACTAGCAGGCCAAGGTGCTTCTTGTGTATACACACACACACACACACACACACACACACACACACACACACACACATGCTTTGCCCTCTCCTACTTAAACCTTGTGAGCGATCCCCTAAAAAAGCCTCTTCCTCTTACAGGTTCTCATCCCCCTGACAAGGTGCAGCTCTCACAAGGAAACCATCCGGGGCAAGCTGAAAGCCTGCAACCCTGGCGAATACTCTCTTATCTTTGACAACTCTTACTCCAGGTGAGCATGTGCAGCACACATGGACTGCTTAGATGCTGGAACACGTCCGGCATCTGGCCTCCTTCTGACCGTGATGTGTCTGTGGCCCCACCCTTCTTCCTCCAGGTTCATCTCAAAGAAAGTTTTTTACAGACTGAGCATGGAGCAGCCAGTGGTGTAAGATGGCAGCGATTGACTGTAAACGGGAGAGCATTCACCACACACACACACACACACACACACATATACCAGTGCACACCTCTGTCTAGGTCAAGCAACCCCTGGTTTATGAAGGTACTCTAATGTCATAATTAACCTCTAGCCATTTCCGGTAAGACTTAGTGAAGACTTAGTCTTTCATTCATTCATCCTCAGAACATCGAACACTACATCTGTATCTGTACAATAAGAACAGAGACATGACACAATGCCACAAATCAAAAGTGGAAGCTTTAAAAGTTAACATGGTTCTTTATCTTTGAAATAGGAAGAACTGAAGCATGCTTGTGGGTTGAGGCTTTATGACATCCAGTATAAAATGCCATGAAACTTGGCGAACTATGTGGTCACTCTATGTTCAGAATAAGGGAATCACAAGGCTTGACACAGTATAATAATGATAACAAATAGAGGCTATTTTAGATACTGTATTGATTAACTGACATACATATGCAGCCATGTTAGTATGGCTAGGAGCTCAAATATATCTACTTTACTACATATTAGAATTATTTAACATGTGTAGACTAATAAATTATACATTTATGTAAAGCATTTGCAGGTTTTACAGTGATTTTAGTTGATCCCTTGTGGAAATATTTATTACACTTAATGTCAAAACTGAAATGATGACGTAATGTTTACTGGATCTCTAAAAGAAATTATATTTTTTAGAGCACAAATTTCAAATTTAATTCGCACCTTTAATTTGCAAACATCTTCTTCTGTATGTACGGAGACTACCTTGGGCATCGCACGACAGTTTCCCTTATGCTGAGATGAAATCAGTAATTGTGCTGGCACATGCAGCCCATAATAAGAGGTAAACCCATTTTCACAGCAGTGTGATTTTTACCAGCCCACATTTTCCTTCTGCTGACATGAAGCAAAATTTTACTGGCAATATCTTAACCACTGCTGTTTCTTTGCTCTGTTCAACTCTTGATCTGTAACTCAGGAATATAGTGACAGGAACATAGGGTACACCAAGCTCTGCCTGGTTCCCAATGACAAATGCAATATTTTGTTAAAGGTATAAATTTCCACTCATACTTGTAGTGACAAGCATTACATTGTTAATAGAATAATACTGTTACATAACTTATAGTAGGACACTGTAAAAGAAGGATTATGATGCTGACCGTGATATCTGCGTGGCACGCCAGTGGTGGTTTGTAATAGAACTGAATGTGATTAAAGTGACAGCGTTGTGTGATTGTCTCGGCGATGTGTGAGCAGATTTCTCCATGCTTTTGAACAGTAATTAAGACACTTTGCACTTGAAAAGCGCCTTCAGCTGGATATCTCTTCAGATTGGCCTCTAATTTGCAATTAGTCTTAATTAATTTTTGATAAGCCAGCCCTACAGGTTTTTACACTGCAATGCGAGATGCGACACCCCGCGTGCGCTCAAGGCGTTAGCGCCTTCCTCGCGATCGGCTCTCCCTCACCGACTGCGTCTGGATCGTGGTTGCCTGTGGATACGGGAGCAGCGGAGTCGTGCGGGAGGAGGGTGTCCATCTGCAGAGTCCAGCCTGCCTCCCAAGGTTAATGAGCTCATTGTAAACCATCGCACACCCTCCAAGAGGCCTCGCCTGCCTACCACCGATCTGAGGTTTTACACACACACACACATACACATTGATAGAGGAAGAGATAGATGTGCAAGGACGTGTTCAAAAGAAATGTGGGCTGAATATAAATGGAGTCTGGAGATGGCAATGCTCGTCACTGTGAACCAGTCACACAGCCCTATACTGCAAAACACGAACGCACACCTCCACCTGATGTTCAGACACGTGTGCAATAAGCTGTAGCAGATTCCTAAAGTATACAAATACCCATAAAGTGACGCGGGGATGCGCACCCAAGAACAAACTGAAAGACGCGGGGTGTTTATGTGGCTATGAAAAACAAGCATCGGTGTTTATTGTCTTGCAAAGGGTTGAAAGCAATCAAACGTACTGTAATGACCCAGTGTGCAGACGTGTCTGACGAACAAATCCGGCGCTTTCACTGAATGATCGTTCAAGTGCTGGATGTGACTCGGGTGCTGAAAGAACGCGAGGAGATTAGTTTTATTCCGGAACCGCGCTTCCAGTCAAATCTACCCGGTCATTCATCACTCGTCACCCGCGGCATTACGCGGCAACAGCCACTTCAAGGCACTCTGCCCTCTGGATTGGATTCCAGAGCTGTCATTAGCTAGGTGAGAGAGAGCTGTGACTGGTGGCATCCATTTTGGATCACGCTCAGCTGAAAGGAGCCATAAATCTCTCGCTGAAGAGCGTTGCCGCTCGCCGCGCGTCCTGCTCCAGAACACTTCCCACAGAATGAGCGCGGCGTCGCAGACAATAACGCGGTGGCAGCCCAGAACTATGAGCAACCTCATATGTCCAATGGGTGGTTTAAAAGGCACGAAGTCATGAGCTGGCCGCTTGTCAAAGTTCCTGTGGGAAGATTGTTTGGGAAAAAAAATTTGTTATAGGTGAGGGGAAGTAGATTTTTTAGATATTTGCATAGACCACAGACTGAGGAGGCTAAAACATTTTTTTTCAAGTATCCTAACTTATCCTATTGATATTGGATTTCAAGCGGATCCCTGAGACACCGTTACGTTTTTGCATGTGGGGGTCAGTTTCGTAATGTGCTGTAGACTTTGCGACCACCAGATGGCAGTGTCAGCCATCACAACCTTGCTCCAATGACGGTACTGCGGCCGACGGCAACCGATTTTAGTATCCCCGTAAATGTGATTGATTTGTTGCACATTCCTGTTCATGAATGTATTGGACCGAGACGGTCTATTAAAGCCTGTATGCAAGTGGATGCTTCTCGCTCCTTCTCTTCTGCACTTCGATGATTGAGTCAGATCGGCCAAATCGGTGCTTTTTTACCTCACAAAAAAAAAAAAAAAAAAAAACCCGGAAAGAAAAGCAAGGTGATGATTTTAGGTGAAAACTGTCGCTATTATTCAGTCCAAATACTAACCCCTATGGAGTTGCATTCTGTGAATGGAATGTGTGTGCATGCTTGTGTGTAGGCCTACATGTGTGTTGAGCTATGTGTGTGTGAAAACTCACAGCTGAGGTAATGGATTCACTGCCGTTCCTTCTCAGAGTGTTTGCTCATGTCAAACACAATTTCATTCTTGCCTTTTCTCCTGCGGTCCACCAAGGCCTTTCAACGCAAACTCCTTCTCCCTCAAACAAAGAGGTTATATTGCTCAGAAAGCCTCTGCCTCATTCTCTCCTACTCTCATATATTTATTAGTTGACCCATATGACCTTACACTCATGGCACCCATATATTTCTTTCCCGTTGCCTACTTCAGTTCATGTGTGTAAATAAAGTAAATAAATGTTTCATGTGTTGTATGTAATGAGCAATTGGAAGAAATGCATGGCCATAACCCACAAAGTTTCCTCTCTACCCTGAGGATGGAAGAGGGAGATATTTTAGTCCTGTTTGTCACCTTGGACTTCCTGCCATCCGTCACCTCCTCTCTCCGGACCCTGCCAGTTTCAGTGTGTCGCACTTTTTGCTCAGAGAGACAACGTGGAGCCAAATGATAGTGCTGAGAGAGAAGGAGGGCGAGAGAGAGAGCATGCACGAGACAAAGAGACATCACCAGGGAATAAGACCAGGCAGTTTCTGTCCTGATTTTATTGAGCTGTTTGACAGAGAGAAAAGCAAACCTTGACCTGTATGTAGTTCCTGTCTGTATTTCTGTATGTAGAGACTATATGGTGACTTTTATCCAAAGGAGGATGTGCTCATGCAGGTTTCATGAAATATTTTAGGTGTTCCTTGCTGCCTACTGCTTTTGTAAAAATGTTTTGTTCATTCATGGAGTCTTTTTTTTTTTTTTTTTTAATTTCATCTAGTACTGCACAACTCGTTTAGCTTTCCAATTGATAGCTGTGTTATATCTGTTGTTTCCATGACGACCTGCAGCAGCTCAACCTCCTGTTATAGAACCTCAAAAACATCAGGAATGGCAGAGCGGCGCTTCACGGAGGGGTTCTTGAAACAGACCAGCGTCCAGCAAGAACAAACAGTGCAAAAGTGCAAAAAAAGCTACTCTTTGTAGATACTATTGATGAATGGATCATCACTTACACCGATCAGCAATAACTTTAAAACCACCTGTCTAATATTGTGCAGGTCCTCCTTGTGCTACCAAAACAGCTCTGACCCTTCAAGGTGTCTAAAGGTGTCCTGTGGTATTTGGCACCAGGACATTAGTAGCAGATCCTAATCCTGAAAGTTGCAAGGTGGGGCCCCTATGGATAGCACATGTTTGTCTAGTACATCCCAGAGACGTCCTAAATGATTGGTCAAAGTCATTTGATGCTCACCCATTTGTCCGGCTTCTAACACATCAATGTTAAGAACTGACTGTTCACTTACTGCCTAATATATCTCACCAGTCAAGATAATCAATGTTTTTCACCTAACCTGTCAGTGGTTTTAAAGTTGTGGCTGATCATTTTGTCAAATGTGTAATGTTTTCAGTCAGTGGCCAATTAGGCTTAGTACTGGGCAGATCAGGCAACATTCTTCCATAAAACCTCCTTTTTTGTTTGCTTGATTTTTGTTGTTTTGTAGTGGCAACGTTCTCTCACACTGAGAGCATTTTAGAGGGTACAGCACAGCCAGCTGTGTGTGTGTGAGAGAGAAGGAGAGAAAGAGAGAGAGTACTTACACTTGGCTGCTTTCTTTGACGACTTAATGACGCTGGGAATTAGCTCTAAATGTATCTAGGGCTTTCACCCCTTTTCATATGGTACTCTTGTTCAGGGTGGGATCAAATAAAACAGTGCTCTAAATGTTTTGACTAGCAAACAGAATTTATTTATAAAATGCAGCGATGGGCCTATCCATCCCCCTATCATAGATGAAGACGTCCCATTGCTTCTGCCATCTGAAATCGGTGTGTCACGGATGCGTGTTTTTTCTAGATAGAGCAGCATAAAAGGCCATGTAATTGCAACACTGCGATGCGGGCAAATGCGAAGGATGCTGCTCTCTGGCCCATGGTTTCCATGGATACTCAATCTGGTCTAAAACCCATGCTAATGTGTGTCATTGACTTCCATTAGACAGCAGAGTGGTGTCCAACAAGCACATGCATAGGGTACACAGAGGGGGGACCTAAACATAGCTTCAGAACAAGACTTCTTGCAGGACCCTGGTACGGAGACATTTTAGTCCACAACTTCCACTTTTTAACCAAATCGCTGTCATGTGTTATATGAGATTGCAAAGTTGTGGCATGTAATGCACCCTGGGATCAGGGGAAGTGTTTTAAGTATATATGTGACTAGCAATTTCCCATTTGTAACCACGGAGGTGTTCACTGAGGCCAGGACGCTTTTCTGTCCACCCCTCCACTATTTCAGTAGGGCATTTTTGACTTGGTGAGCACTTCCAAAACACTGGCCACTGCTGCTTGTGACATTATTTAGTGAAACTACCATGACGTGTCGTTTCACTAAATAATCCCTGGAGCATACTGGGATGTTTCTCATTAATGTATTCCCACTGACAACTCCTCTCCCTTTTGCTTTACTCTTTGCTTTATCATCAATTGGAGGAACAGGTGCACGTCTATGTCTTATCTAAATGTAGTTAAAATATCTAATTAAGAAATCACAGCAGGGATTAACCCCACTAATTACTAGCCTTAAGAATCTCATAGCAACAGAGTGCTGATAATACACTTATAGCACCAGAACTGAAGACTTTGATAGGCACATAGATAATAATTTTCAGAAATCTGTCAGGTATTTCATAATGTTTTTTCGTTTGTTTGATTTGGTTTGGTGTGTTGTTGTTGTTTTTGTTTTTTTTTCGGGGGGGGGGGGGGGTTGCATATGCAGACATTCTTTCTGTGAGAAACCTACTGGTGGATTTCAAGAGAGTGCTAATGGTCTTTACACTGGTGTTCCTTTGCACTTTTTGTCTGCCTGTGGTAAAGATCTCATTAGAGGAAAAGCAGACATATGAAGGCTGTGTTCTTTTATTCATTCGTCGTCTTCCTCTCTCTCCCCCACATTCTTCCTTCCATCTCTCTTTTCCCCTGTTCTTTCATCTTTTCTTTCCTCTCTGCTAAATTGGCTCCATAGAGCTCTGTATATGACATCCATCATATCTTAACCAGCTGAAGTGTCAGAAGCAGAGAGCGGGGGTTGGGGGAGGGAGGAGGACAACATAATCACTCTTCACCACTTTAATTTAATTAAGTCTCAATTGGCATGGCAATTAAAAGCACCTCTAATTCTCCAAATGGCAAATGCCAAGTGCCACTGAACCTGAATTATTATATTTCCCATTTCCCATCACTATTTTGGGTCTCACTTGCATATAAAGCAAACACAGAACCATAGAGAACCAGTCTTCCACAAGCCCCAGAACCAGCAGTAACAAGTGTGATGTGGGTATTATGATCATTGTTATGAATGAATATACTTTGGATGTGTCACTCATTGAGTAAAGAAACTGCAAACAGACAGGAAATTAGGCTAGTTTGTTGGCACTGGGAATTGAGTGATGAGGTGCAGTATGGTGTGGGGGTGTGCACTCTGTGCGCGTGATGACAGGTATGTTTAGTGTTGTGCGGATAAGAGGGCAGGTGATGGCTCTCTGTTAAGCTGTTCACACTCCTTCAGTGTGAAGTCCTTACACACTCCATCCTGCTTACACCGACAGCCTGAGAAGAGCTCCCTACTGCACTCCGCCAGCTAACAGCTTCAGCTGCTTAACAGACAACCAAGTGGAGGAAAGTTCCAGAAACATCTGGACTGTAGTCACATTGCAACTGAACTGGGAAACAGAAAGCTGAGGACAGCTGGCACTGTCCTTGGATACCTAGTCATTCTTGGGAGGTTCAGGTCAATTAAATATTATGCTATACCAGATTCACTTTTATTTTTTCTAATGTCATAAACTACAGCTTTTTACTGTTTGTTTCTGAGATGAGCCTCATGGCCTCAGGAGGTACATTTGGATCATGTAATACCAGAGGTGTTACTAGTATGTCAATTTTGGGTGAGATTTTATATTATTTGGCTTGGCAACAGCAAAAATGTAGCTAAATAGGGTATGTATACCAGGACATATTTTGAATAAAGGTAAAAGAAGATACAAAGGTAAGATACAATGGTGACAGTATTTTGTCTGCCTACTGAGTACAAATTCACAGAGTACTTTCTGAATGCTGTGTTTATCTCTAAGATGATGCCAAATGATTGACTCAACACATATAACATGATGAGAATGAGGGAGCTAGAATGGTTAGAAAAAATAAAATACAGCTCAATGCATTCATTTTGATGGAAAGCAAGGATGCCAGTTTCCATACATACAGAAATTATTTACAGGGCCAGTTTGCGGTTGGCAAACTATTTACACTAACAAAAGAATCTAGCCAATCACTAAACCAGGGCCACCATGTGAGTTAGTAACTTAAAAGAAATGTGCAGGTTTCAATGTGTTTGCAACCTTGACTCTGTGAAACTATACAATTCTACTAATAGAATTTATAAGAACCAGAGAAAAGAAAGATCAAGAAACATTTTTAACTTAATTGCTCAGAGCATGTAGCTACAAACACATTTTGAAGTTCACTTAACCATTTAAGTCTGTAGGTGTGAGGAAGTGTTGCGACTTGTGGTTTGGTGATAATGTAAAAGAGGAACGTTGACCACACCTTCAAAATGGCAATATCAAAGAATTTTTGTTGACCAATGACAAGATTGCAGAAAACTCATTTTTCCTTGAACCATGACTTGACTGAATCAGCAGGTAGGTTAAGCTAGTAAATACTGTCATCTAGATAACTAACGTTAGTTAAATTGTGAACAAAATGCTCAGGTCTATAGCTTACTATTATCAATATCCTCTGTTCTGTATAAATCTGAATCAAATGCATATGTGCTTGTTAATCAATGTTAGCCATAGTGGCTGGCAGATAGTTAACTGTTAAAGTTAAACCCTGAATACAATGTTATTCTCCACATGCTTTTTCCAGAAGGCCTTATTAAAAGTGATTGATGGAAAGGGTGAGGATAAGTCATTTAGTCATAAAAAAGCTAACTAACCTAGTTAAACTAATGTATCTGGTGAATTGGATACCATATTTAAATGACACATTCTGAAATATAGAATTAATTAGCTAACCTTTCGAACTGAAAAAATATATGAAGTCCCTGTGGCTAGGTAACATCAGCTCTCCTGTCTGTTGATAGCTTTAAGCCAACTATCATGTCTTTTTGGTTCCTTTTGGAATCAGGTTGAATCTTAAATCAGGATTTTTAATCATATTGCACAACACACCACACAAACACTTTTTGGCCTGTGTGAAATATAAGTTTAAGAAGTAAAAGTATAAAGAGTTCACGTGTGCAATGCAAATCATTGGAAAATGCAGAGTGTTTTACCCCATGGCATGGACATGGCCTAAATGTCTATTACTGTGATTTCTTTCAAAGTTTTCACTGGATAGACACTCCCCTGTGTAGGAAACATGCCTAATAAATAGCTCTCTTCAAGGGGTGAATGTCAAATTCATTTTTTTTCTATTTACACTTGATTGTCATTAGTCCAGGTAAGAGTTTTCAGCAGGTTCATGTTTCTACTGGGTGTTTCATTGTGTCTTTTCTTGTTCTTTTCTTTTCTCTGACAGTTCTGACATTCTTGTGCATGCATGAAGCATGATAGGGCATCCTACAGGTGTTTGATAATAGTCACTGATATATAATGATCTACCCCTGACCCATAGCTACAAGCTATTTCTGAGCCTTTCAGGGCTTTGAATGCTACAATAATGACTTGGTCAAAGTTGCCATGGAAATTGTAACTATGAGTGATTTGGGGCTGTGGAGTGCGCTTTCCAGCATGAGCTATGCAGAATGGTGGCCAAATGGAGCTCCAGAACCAATTGGCCTCTAGCCAAGCTAACCAAAATATCTGAAATGTTTTATACCCTTTATGTGAGAAAACCAGCCAGTGTAAGAGAGGCAGATGGCACCTGAGGACTGTCCTTAAGGTCAGGTCTTTTACTTAGAGGTGTGTGTGTGTGTGTGTGTGTGTGTGTGTGTGTGTGTGTGTGTGTGTGTGTGTGTGTGTGTGTGCGTGCGTGCGCACATAGTGGAACTGTAGGTAAATATAGCTCCAAGACACCATCCATGGAGACTGAGACAAACCAGTAGGAATGTTCCTTGAGATGTGATTTGTGCTGGTGCTCATAAGATGGTTTCTGCTATGATGGAAAGTTTCTTGCAAACATACTGAGAAAGAATAATAGAGTTTTTGAACTGAGAAACAATTAGAAGCTTAAGGTATCTTATGAGGCTTTAACAGGGGAGATGGGCTGCAGACTGGGAGCCCATGTGACTCATAAATCTACCAGGCAACGCAGTGGCTCATAATGGGCTGTCATCACATACATGTGAAGAGTTACAAATGAGTAGGCAAGAGTGTGTGTGTGTGTGTTACACTTCAAATGCCTCAGATGGAGAGTGTATCTGTGACGCTGCTTGTTTGTCATATGACTCACGCCCACCACCATGTAACCATGACGACCTATAGCATCTCATATAATCATACAATTTGCCCAGAACTGTGTAATTATCACACAAATCATCACAGCGTTTGCAGGAGGTATTCATGCTGCAGTAGACTCCAGACGTGCTTGCTCACTGCACCCGTGGCTGGGTGGTCAAGTCTGGCGCGGATTCATGCCTTCACGCCACCACAGCCACTTCCGCCAGCAGCAGGTGGCTATGCAAAAGAGACTCCCATCCTGCATGCCGTGCTGTGGGACTTGCTTTCCATCCTAGTCCACCGGCTCCCCGACGCGTTTCCGCTGAAAGCGCACTTGCACGTCTGCCTCCAATATGTCAGACTGCATTGTAAGTTCATTGCAGTCCAAGCATGCTGGATAGTGACTTGGCACCTCGATATTGCTGAGCTACGCTGTGCTAGTCCCTTGGAACTGTCGTCATAGTCATTATGCTGACTTTCATTTTATACTTAATGTTTCTTTTTAAGTAGTTGGCTATTTTAAAAGTAATTTCCTGTAGCTTATATGGTCCCATTGGAATAGCTTACCAGCTAATACACATGATATTTATTTCTAAACCATGAATGCATTAATATATTTGAAATAAGGATATACAAGTTGCCTGCATATTGAAGGTTTTTTCAGTTGTTCTTGAATGTGTATGTTTTATGAAGTCTTTTGTTTGCATCAGACTTGTTTGTATCTGATGATCAAAAGTTTCTCATGTGATCTCTTTAGAAGCTACTATAGAATTCTATATACCTGATGCTGTTTGTTTTTTTTTACAATAACTTTCCTTTCCTATGTTTTATGTTCCCTGTCTTTTGTGTTTTGCATATATTATAAAAGTTTCCCTGTCTTGTTTCCCTCTTAATCAGCCCATGTTGCATATACTAAACTGAAAATCAAAGCTAAAATGTTAGTGCCAGCGCTGCTGTTTTGAATGTGACTCATATAAGCCAAAGTAGCTGAATAGAATCAGATCAGTCAGACAGATGATCGGTGTGTCATTGTTTTTAAGCAGCACACAGCTTAGGTGACTTACAACCAAGCCCAACATATGGAACTGTTTCTTGGCTCATTTTTATATGGTAGAGCTGGTTGGAGGTTAAAAACTAAAATAAGTAATGCCACTTCGTAGATGTTTTAATAAGGAATAGTGACCATGGCATTGTCAAAATCCATCTGTGTTCGGTTCTGTGGGTTGTGACACACACTTGTCACAGTTTCTTACAGGGACATTTGGTCCTCACAAAGAGAACAAAATGAAATTCACACCACTTCAACAATATCAGTGAAGGAATCTTTTACCCTTTGGATATCTTCAGCGTTTATTGTTTATAAACTGTCTTGTACTAACAAATCTGGATTTCAACTGGACTGATCCACCACTTTTTCCATACAAAATCTAACTCATCTGCATCCTAGTCACCACTCAAGGTCAGCATATGTGCATACATATGTGTGTGTGTCTGTGTGTGTGTGTGTGTGTGTGTGTCTGTGTGTGTGTCCACGTAATCACACATGTTGCAGATCCTCCACTGCATTACGCCACATGCACTCCAATCAGTAAACACAACATACTGATCCACAATTAGCCATTAACCTCCTCTGCCAAAATCCTCAGAAAGATCTCAGAATTCCTGCAAGTAATCTTGCATCTCTTTGATGTAGAACCAGCGTGTTTACTGTGATAACAGCATGCTGCGGGGAGAAATGTAAACCGATTACTCCCTCGTGCTCCAGTTTATGTATCTTGGCCCGAAAACAAGTTGGGAATCAACATGAGACTCGGGCCTCCTCGTTGCTGAAAGCCGCTGCACCCTGCCAGAGGCCAGGGCTGGGAGAGCACCCGCATTAGCCCCCGGCTGCCTTACGCAAGGGAATGCTGCCAGACGGCACGGTCGTGGGGGCCGGATGCCAGCCCTGGTCCAGCTCCAGGTTTGGGGCGGGAAGCTTTTGGCTGGCAGCAGAGGACCAGGTTGCGAGTCTCGGTTCACTCCAATGGATATGCTCCTCCAGTGATCCGCTGAGGGTGACATGCTAGACAAGATGGCGAATGAATTGGCACTGGCAGCTTCCCAGCTGAACCAATGGAGTATTTGAGAGCGGCTGTCCTTCTAATAGGAGTGCTTAAACAGTACATAAATACAAATTCAGTGTGCATAAGTGGCTGTGCATTTTTGTTAGCAAGGTTGCCTGTGATCAGAGGTCTGAAAGCAGACAAGCGAGCATGTGGCTGCACAGGCATCACAGAGTGGCAGAGTGCTCCCTCTCCATCATCTCAGCTGGGTGCTCGAACAGAGCTCTCTTGGGCAGCGCTTGTCATTGCACTGACAACCAGTTCTAAAGTGCTCTCTGTCACTGTCCAAGATTGAGAGCATGCTCAGCTAGCGTACATTGTGCCTGTTACCTGTTGACTCCGGGGGAGTTAACAACTCCCAGAGATGGTGTGTCAACATGGGCTACTGTGCAGAAATCAAATGTTCTTTAGTTCGTGTTTGCAAATTGGATAAAAGTAGATAGAATTTGGTCATGTGACATCGACCTTTCTGTCTAATAACTAAGAATTACAGCAGTGTAATAAGATGCTATTAGTTCAAATTGCAGTAAAAAGCATAATGTTAAAGATCACAATTTCTGATAATATTCTCTAAATGTAATTTTACAAGTAATAGCTCTGGTATAAAATTCAAACCTACAGAAGCACTTTCTCTTAAATTTTACTTTTTCCCACACTTACTCTCATCTTTTCTTCCATCCCCACATATTCCTGTATTCTTACATCAAATTCTGCTGATGCTACTGCAGTGGAGTTTGTTTTATTCTTCACTAACACAAGGGAGAGGAACCAGATTGACACATCACTCCCATGACTTCCATTTCACTATGTTCCTGCCCCTCCTCTTAGACAGCCTGTAATTACAGAAGAAAATCACTTTTCATTCTCTCTTTCTTTGTTTCTTTCTCTCTTTTTTTTATAAAACCGTCCTCCGAAATGCGGGAGAGTTCATCCCACTGCCAGACAGCTATTGAATAGGCTCATCAAAAACAAATGGGACAAACGAAGCAGACAAATTACAGTGAGCGCAAAAGACTGTAGTCTGGAAGGGCAGACTCTCAGGTCTCTCCGCCTTCTAACTTTCTGGCTGTAAGGATGATAATTACACCAACAGCTTCTAATGTCCTTATTTTGCCAGTCAGTTAAAAGTGATTGGATATTCTTTATATAGGTTTCATTTTCTGTATTATCACAGCTCTCTAAAGACATTTGAATCCAGTTCAGTGCCAGAGCCTGTCCACACCTAATGGTGCTTTTTCATAATGAGCACAGGAAAATGCTTCACTCATAGCTTTAAACACCACACCCCTCACCATAATTAAATGTGGGATTTCACATTTGCTAGTACACCGTATGTTGGTTAGAAGGCACTCGACATCAAGTCAGTTCAGATGGCTTTGTAAAAGCGGAACTGGCTGATTTATTTATTTATTTTTTTGGTTGAAGGAAGGATGGCAAAGGATGACAGTCAATGCTTGGTTTCACTGAAAGTAAGGGTGTGTGGGCAGGGGGATCAGTGGGCACCAAACAATTGAACAACTGTCTCAATGCAGTGGCTGCTTGCTGCCTTTCTCAAGCATACACCAACCGCCCCCACACACACACACACAAACACACACCCCACCTGCATCATACCCAAATTACCAAGGCAAGGCCATGGCCAATCACTGTAGGGAGCATCTGTCATTTGCAAACCCAAGGGGTAGAGTTGTATGGGAAAATGAAGACAGCGGCCATCCAAAGCCCCCTCCCCATGCTACTCGCACTGGGCTGCTTCTTTAATGTGCTCTGATATGCGTCAGCCTTTTGATTCAGCCTAAGTAGGCTGTGCTCGGTGATCCAGGGGTTGCTATTAGTCTGTAGTGGTGTGCTCTTCCACCCTAAGAGCCTCTGCCCAGCTCTCTGAGAGTGGAGAGAGGCTCCTGAGGGCTACGCCGAAAGGCTCGAAATAGGGCTTTTTTGCCATGGAAACGGCTGTTGATTTGAAAGGTTTTTTTTGTTTATAAATGCGAGGCATATCCCACTGCTCAGCTGCACTCTGCTAGTGTGTAAATAAATCTGAATGCAGATACTAAGTTATTAACGTGGTTTACATCATATGAGGTACAAAAACAGACATGGACTGGGATTTCACGACTAACTGATGTACAAATAAGATGCCCAGAGACTCATTTCTATGCAGTATCCCCCAGCATGCCCTCTTTAGCTTGTTCTCCTGAAGACAGTATGGGTACTTTGGGGCACTTGACACTCTCTATGTGACCCCAGCAACCCTGGGGGTATTTACAGTACACTCAGATCACTGTGGACAGTGGAGTTGAAGCATGTCTTATCCAAGTGGGGTGATTCAACATGGTTATAAATGTATCTAATCTCTCACTATGTCTAATCATCATCATCATCATCATCATCATCATCATCATCATCAGCACTCTCTCTCTCTCTCTCTCTCTCTGTCTCTCTCTCCCTCTGACACACACACACACACACACACACACACACACACACACACACAGAGAGACACTTTCTATACCTGACATTTCAAATCAGGTTCAATAGAAACAAACAGATCAGAACAGAAAAATATAGAATGAAACAGATTAGAATAGATTACAGTAAAATAATACAAGAGAATGATACAATTTTTTTTTTAAACCATAGCTTTCATGGTGTCTGCCCACATGGATTCTAATAGTGGCAAATTACATGTTGGAAATCACACAATGCTGAGCTTGTAATCTAATAATTATGTAGATCATATCATAGAATATTATTGTTAAAGAACATAGTTAAAATATATATTTAATGTAATCAAACTATGCCATCACCAGTAAGCGTAGCTGTAAATGTAATTAGATTATGGATGATAATGCACTGCAGAATGTGAGTTAATTTGCACTGCAACAAGATAGATCTAGTGCATGCCACATGACAGACTATATATTAGTGCTACAGAACTAATTAAATAATCTGTCTATTGTGCCAGGGTCTAGCTTTACTGCTTATAACACTACGCAACACATTTTTGATCCCACAAATTAAAATAGATGGACCTTAAAGTACTTCTTGCACTTAATTCATATATGTTTTTAGACTTTTTTTCTATAAAGCAAATGACAGAGCAATTAAATATTACAATGTACATTTCACTTATTCATACACAATGCTGTTACACTTAAAATATACAAATTTACATCTAAAATGGAAAGGTGTGTGATTTTCACCTATTTTTGGGCCCAATAATAACCCTCTTCAATGTCTAACAATAGTCTGACAATATAGAGGGGCTTCACTTTCCTTGGTACTGCTTTTCTATACTTTTCATAATGATATGTGAGTATACTGGAACACAAAATCTATGGGTAATGGAGAAATTCTGAAAAATATTTGGGTTTAATGTACAAAAATACACCAGAAAAAGGTATTTTTCCTTGTTAACCAGAGTAATAAGCTAAACATTCTGAATGTTTGATCCAGTTTTTTATCTATTATCATCATCTATCAGTTACATCAGTGGTATCTGTACCTATTTACGCATTTACAGCATTTTACAATAAGGAGGTGTGTGCACTGGAACATCTCAAAAGCCTTTTTTTAAAGAAACGGGTTTATTTTTTCTCTGTCCGTGGTGCTGAATTAGCTGTGGTAAATCAAATTCCAAAAGTTGCAGGTATAATTTACAGCTCTGCAGTGTCTCTCTGAATAATCGTCCTCTCTTAAGATATATATATTTTTACAGTTTTGTTAGGAGACAACTCCTCCGGGTACAAAAGGGTTGTCAAGGCAAGCTCACTGGTGTACTACAATGATCTTTTTAGTGGTGGACGGCGAATGGGTTATTACAACCAACAGGATTTTTCCATTTAAATGTTTCTGTGGAATACCATAAAATGAATTTAATTCTGAAGCTTTGCAGCTATATGAGTACATTGCTATTGCATCAGCCCTACAGTTTAATTAGCTTGTGTGTGCTAGTTTTCTATTTTAAGAAGCATTTTCAAAAACACAACTGACGTTAAAAGGCCACATTCTCGAGATTTATTGTATTAAAGCAGCGTCTCGACGGCTTATGGTTTTATGTTGCTACTTGGATTGGTGCTGCTGGTCAAGCATCTAAAAGAAGCACTTTTACCAATTTACACGAGTTTTCATTTAAGACACCGAAAATTATCGTAAACGCACGTGGCCACGCACGTTCACAGTCACTCCATTTGGTTTATTGTTAAGAATCACCAAACGTATTCTCGGAGAACAGTGTATTCTTCAGCGCCGTGTGCTCGACAGAAATGCGAAGCTCTGATGAAGCTTCACTCTCACGCATGTTGCGTTTAGCCTACGCTGCAGTCAGATCTTACTGGTTACCTTTGGAACCGGAGAATAAAGATCTGGAGAAATCGCGCAAGCAGAGTGTCGGGCACGTCACACTGTTTTTTTTCTCTAAACAGCCACACTGTGCGTGTTCCTGCCTTGTCATTTATCCGGGGTCACACACTCCGGACCCTCGGGCTGCAATAAGTCTATATGGGAAGCACCCGTTAAGAAAATCTATTGAGAGGCAGTCACAATACGCGCGGCTTTCACGACTCAGTGAGTCAGTGTAGTTACAGCTGCTCCACTGTCTGTCTCAGTTCCGCAGTGAGTGGCGCGTTGTGCTTTGGGTGAAAAAGTTGAAATCGCAGGTGCTCTCAGTCACAGTCGTGCTCGCATTGTGCAGACGCCACCTTAAGCGCCTTGGATATTTTGAAACGATATAAATGACTTGCATGTTCGCCCGGGAACCACAGCAACCTGAAGCAAAGGAGGGATTGTAGCTGTGCCCGCAGTGTCGAAGTCAAAATGGTGAGTACAGCATTTTCTTAGGGTTTTGTAGATTTCATGTATGTGCACAAGCATAATATGATGCTCACGGCGTTTCGTGGATAAAAGGACACGAAACGAGTAGACGTTTGCGTACAAAATATCTCATTCAGAAGAGCGATGTTGAGTCCAGTTGGAGACGGTTTGTTTAGTAGGGGTCAATATGGTTGGGTTTAATAATTGATAAGCGCGAGGAATGATCATTACAAGCGCACGCACGGAACACTTGGGATTTAGCACAGGTTATGGAGTACCCCATCTCAGGTTAGACCTTTGAAAGGGCAAATGGTGTAGGTCTTTTTTTTTTATCATGAATTCACAGTATGCGTTCATACAGCGAAGGGTAATATTAATGCTCGGTGTATAGAAGCACGCATGTATATAACGCATGTGTCGTTGCAGGCGAACGTTGAGCTGCATGGTTAGCATACTGTTTTCTCACACCCTGACGTATGGATTCACATCCTATAGCTATGTACCTCAAGCAACATAGAGCATTAAAGATGTCTGAACAGAATGTGGCACAGCAAGGTAGGGTATACTGTCGCCCCCACCGCTCAGAACTACAACCCTCCGTCAACGTGAAATAAAAAATGAAGAAGTAGAAGTCCTCACACGTATGTGCTTATCTTTGAGTTCCTGTAGTAATCACTGGGAGAAGCCTTCTTTTAAGTAAATATGTAATGTAAAGTAACTTTGGGATTAGTGGACAGCCGGTAATCATATTTTTAGCCAAAGTAATTAAATGCAGTAATATACTGGTTCTTATCCGGTCCGTATAAGAATTCCTGTACGCGTTTGAAGTTTTAGCTACGCGCCAAAACGTAACGATCGAATTAGCGATCAAGGAATTTTTTGTTCACCATTGCATGATCTATATTTCCTGTCCAGACACTGCAATGGTACATTGATGCAACAGTGAGTCACCACAGGAGGCTCAAGATATCGCTTGCAAACTCAGAGTAGATTCCTCATCACTGTAAATTCTCCCATGAGTGTATAGTCATTTATATAGATATTTATTTAGACATCAAAAAGAGAAACCAGTATTTTCATTGCTAACTAGTTAAACAAGAGGCAGCAAAAAAAGGATTATACAACTATTACATTTTTGCTTAACATTTCACATTTATACTGTGCTGGGGCAAGAGTGTGTGAGGCTAACTGAGGGGCAAAGTTTCTTTATTAGAAGACTTATTGTAAATTTTCTGTTTTGCTAAGTATCCCTCAGAGTAGGAAACAAAGACTTCCGTGTGCTGACTGAGTTAGAAATGAATGAATGAACAGACACCAAAAGCATTCAGCGTGTAATGGCACCAGTTCAACTCCCACCAACCTGCAGCTTCCAGTTGCATAATCTAACTGCAACCATTTGCAGAATGTCGTCATTATCGTTTGTCTGGTGGGTGTGCAGAAGCTAAAGATTGTGATTGTAATTATTATCGGAGGATTCTTTAAAATCATCCAGGTATTTTTTTTAAATTCAATTTTAACCAATCTTTGAAAAAATAAATATTTCAAATATAATCTAATATCATTTGTTCATTTTAACACATTTCTGTTCAAGATAGTTTTACTCTATCACAATTGAATATCCCATATACCTGTTCACATATGGATTGTACCCCATTTAATTATTGAAAAACAAACAAAAAACAATGGATGTATTATCATTCAAAAAATGACAACCAATCCTAATTAGTTATATTTTTCAGTACTTCACCATTTTAGAATCTTTGAGTAATTCCTATTTCACATTCAAATTTATTTGCATATCGCCTTTTTACAACAGGTGTTGTTACAAAGCAGCTTTACAGAAATCTGCTTTACAGAGAATCTGGGCCAAGGCCCTAATGAGCAAGCCAAGCCTGACAGTAGCACAAAAACTCCCTAAAAGCTAGAAGAAGAAAACCTTGCAAGGAATCAAGGCAAAGAAGGGGAATCTATACTCCCCTGGTCCATGCCAGATTAAAAAAATAATACACACCCGATCCTCCCCCAACAACCTCTTATTATTACTATTATTATTATTATTTACATTTATATAGCACCTTTCTCATACATGCTTTACAGACACACACACACACACACACACACACACACACACACACACACACACACACACACAGACACACACACACACACACACACACACACACACACACACACACATACATACATACACACACACACACACCGATGAGACATAAACCTATGGAAGTATACTTAGTTAACAAATAGATTAATTTAAACATTAAGACAAACAAAATTTCATTTTTTATTATTTATTACAAATGAAACAAATATTACTGTTGTCCCAACATTTTCTGCACATGTAGGTATTGATGTGAAATCATGCTTCCTTTGTTTGCATACATGCAGAATGTCTCCTATATATGTACATTTAGAATAAGCCGAAACCTTTTGTTTTTAAGGAAACGAAAAAATCTCCACTCTTTTTAACCGCTTGGAGTACTGTTATTCACTCAGTAGCAGAACCAATCAAAATCTGTATTTCGGATTGGGGTGGAGCAATCCCCCAATGTGTAAAAGTGGAGTGGATGGACTGTGAGCACACTGCCACAGCTAACTTGTCTGGTAGCCCAAATATTTTTGCTCTGTAACACTAATTATATTCTTAGTCACCATTTGTATTATTACACTATGTTATATTTATTAAATGACTGTTACATTGCTTATTGCTGTTACTATATTAAGATAGTATTTGATGTTCTTCACAGACGCAAGTTAGCAGTTAGCTATTTGCATGTAATGCTGAAAGTGAGGATTTGTTTGTCAGTACTGTAGACAATGACACAGATGTGTTTTTTTTCAATCAGAGAAGGAAAAGATGAAGCAGGTCATACATCAGCCTCCCCTGGTGATCTGGACAGACACGTTAGCTGGTTTGTTAGCTAGCTTGCTAATGCTGCAGAGATCAAAGTTTAGTTGTTCACTTATTTTAGTATCAATAAGAACATCACATGTTTTAAACAGAAAAAAAACGTGTTTTCAGCTTATGTGTAGACTTTGTCACTAGAAATCTATTGTAACAATGTGCTGATTAATGTGTTCTCTTTGAGATTTTATAAATATAGCAAACAGAAAAGTCGACACACCACAGGATTTGAATATTTCAAGGTGAGACTCAAGTTAGGACACGTTATAGCATTATAGTGTATGTGCTAAAAGTAATTTTTAATACTCTGCTATGGACAATGAAGGTGTTTTTGTCAGTCAGAGTAAGAGACCACCAGGACAAGATCACAAACACCCACCCACACACCCACCCACCCACATCCACACCCACACATACATACATACACACACACACACACACACACACACACACACACACACACACATACGAAAAGCCATTTTATCTTTCAGTAAACATATTGTCATAGCTAGCTAACTAGTGTGCTAATGTTTGTTTCTTGTCACTTTCTGTCATTTAGCTAGCAAGATACTACGACAGAATGCCTGACAGGATGTCTGTCTTTATTAGCTTAACAATTTTCTTTTTTGTCACCTGAATGAACATAATAGATAGAGTTAACTAGTAACGACGGATAAGTCAACCAACTGAACCAAGGATGCATTGTCGACATCGCTCTGCTATGCCACAGTGTTAGCAATGCACAATGACATAGCAAACAGATTTTCCTACTAGAAATTTGAACCAGACAGTAATTTTTAAATGTCTTACTTCAGTTATTAGACTATGTCTCTGGTGATGTAAAACTGAACATAAGATGATCCCGCCTCAGCCGTTACCATGGGGACGCTGTAGCCCGTACATTTTGCCGCTCATCACATGCTTTTCGTTTTGTAGCTCTAATGACATTATTAGTTTTCTGAGTAATTTGAATGATCAATACTTTGGAATTTTACTACATAAACTGTTAAGTAGCACAGCGGGTATAACTTTGTTTTGACAGTGTTGTACAGTATGCATCGCAGTCATCTATTGACTAGGCCTGTTATTAAAAGCTTGATCACTTGTGTATTTTTCGGCAACATATGTTCATATTTTCTGATCCTAATTATAATCATGCTTTACTGCTTTAATTAAATGTTGTTTACGTGTAAAATAACACATTAGGTTAATCACCACTTACTCCCATTTCTCGTCATTATGTGCTAAAGCAAACAAATTAAATCAGGATGTAACGTTAGCTAGCTTGTGTTGTCCAGTGTACTCGGGAGTTTAACAAATTTGACAAAGATGACAGGAGGCCTGAGAAACAACAGTCAAGTCATTTATTTTAAAATTAGAAATGACAAACTGAAGGAATAAGTGCCTGATATCTACCTAAGCTGATCTTTGACATGAAAAAAAGAAACTTTGAACATAGGATGAAAAGCAATGATATCCATCTGTAGAGTTGCCTAAAATGCTAAAAGGTTGTGAATTCATCTAAACTGAAAGTGTAGCGCAGTGTGTGAAAAACACATGCATGCTCATTCCTTAGGCATAAGACTCTTGGCAATGAATCAGCTGATGGAGTTTTTAGCTTGCAAGTTATTTTCAGATAAACTTTTTTTTAACATTTAAAGTGTAAACACTAATAAAGTTTGTACATTTAGTAAGGCAGTGTTAAACGGATTCCCTTAATCATTTGCCCACGAACCTCTGTGAAGGTCTGGGGACATTGCTGGAGATTTGCTTTGGAAAAAAGCAAAACCAAGGAACAAAAAACTTAGAAAACTTTGCTGTATTAAAAATACTATCGTTGAAAGCAAGTTCAGATTGGGTTACTCAATGCAAACATTTGTGCAAGAGGAGTGGGTATTTCCGAAATAAAATAAATATATATACGTGAGTGTACCTTCAGATAGGCATTATTAGTAAAACACGTGAAGTTTCAAGCTCAGGCCCTCTGGTAAATCTCTTGTTGGATAATAATGTGCAGCCATGACTCACTAACACTGTCAAGTCATTTATTAAGTCGTTGGCATGACTTCATAAGGTGATCTCACTTGTTATCAACTTGATACCCCACTCAGTAATTTAGTTCCTACACTTTATGACCTTATTGCCATGACTTCTTGCCCTTGTTCCCACACGTTAGCAAATGGCTACCACTGGGATGTCACCAGAGAGCCATTACAGCTTACCTTTATGAAACCAAAGGAAAACTTTTCAAGCATGATGAAACATGTTTCTAGATCTCTTAGTACTGGACTTCAAAGTAGTTGAATATGTATTGGTGTGCAGCTTGATGTCTTAATGAAGTAGGAAAATAAGATGTGCCGTGATCATCCTTAATTTTTCCAGATCTCAAGGAACTGCCTTAAGGAATTTAAGCCTTCTGATTCCCCCTCCAAACAACAACTGAGTACCAAACGAGAACTGGAGCTCGAATTTAGAACTCAGTTCACACAATATCCATCCTGTTGCTCCTCATGTAGATTGCTATCGGAACCCCAGTGTTCTGCTAGCTGCCATAAAAAGCTCTTCTGCCATTTGAATGACAGCTGTTAGCAGGGAAACTGCTGACAATAAACAACTCAGAACAGAACCCCAGAACAGAAACTGCTTACTCTGGTTTACCCTCTGTCTTTCTCTTTCTGTGTGTGTGTGTGTGTGTGTGTTTTTTTTGCTTTTTTATTGCACCTGTATGCCCGAAAGGTTCCCACTCCTGTTGGAAACGAGAGGAGAAGAAAAAGAACTCAACATTTGCTAAATCTCTCATGTTATGATTAGCAAGTAGTAGCACTAAGTCCGAATAAAGTGGATGTGCTTAGAGTTACATTTACAAAGGAACGATAAGTTACTCTACTAGGGACAGTGTGTTACTTCTCCTCAGTCAATACCAAACAGGGACATAGAGGAAATACACGGCTGTAATTTCCTGTTGTCTACCTCCATTTCCTGACAAATGTGGTGTCATCTCTGTTGTAGAAGTGTAGATCCCTGCTGACTTTACAGCTCACTCGGAGGGTCCATCGTATTATTTGATAAAGCATCCGAGAGATGAGTTAGAAGTAATTGGATTCAGAGCCCAGGGGCGGGTGAGTGTGTGTGTGTGTGTGTGTGTGTGTGTGTGTGTGTGTATACACTCACATGTGCCTCTGCACTCAAGTTTAGTGTGTTTTTGGGAATGTGATTCTGAGGTCTGGCAGTAAGCGGTGTGAACGGGTAACAACACACAGCCTCAGAAAACAATCAGAGTTGTTTCGTTAGTTGATTTTTATACTCACTACAGCAGGAGATTTTCCTTTCTTTGCAGCGTCTCCACATCATTAAGTCTTCTCTTCCATGCAGGTTCCTGTAAACCCCTGATGGTTCCTATATATTCCAGTGGCTTTGTCAGACCAGCTGCTCCAAAATAATCACTTCTCCCTTGCAGCATTAATAAGAAAACATTACAACACTGCTAACAGAAGGCCAGATTTGTACTGATTTTGATCTGTAATTGTCATAAGCAATACAAATGTTATGTGTTATTCTTTTGACGTTACGAAGACCAGCAGTTTCATATTCTGATCCAGGCATTCTAGGTGTAACAACAGCGAAGCAATGCATGCTCGGATGGCTTGAAGCACAGCTGATGGCAGAGAGCGATGTGCTCCTGACGCTGCGTTTTGTGTGTTTTCAAGGTTCTTTTAGGCTGAGCAGTTGGCTGAGGTTCTGTGGAGGCCTCACCGTGCGTCGGCTTCCTCCCAGGCTTTCCATCTCCCGGCGACCCCAGGGCCAGGATCGCTCTCCAAACACCAGCTGGCAGAATGGCCGTCTCACTGGTCCTCCTCCTCTTCTTAACCTCTCTGGTGAGCGCTGCAGAGGACGCTGGTCATATGGTGTGTGTGTGGGGGGGGGGGGGGGGGGGCGTCAGGGTGGAGGGCGTGTGGATGCTGAGAGCACAGGTGACCGGGTGGTGCTTGCAGGTAGGGGTGGAGAGGAGGGCAGTGGGGCTGCCCAGGTCTACGCGAGCCTCACCGTGCAGTATCGGTCCTCAGAAGGGATATGAAACGAGCACTTGTGTTTCTGATTTGCCAAGATTTTGGGCTGCAGTTGCTGTTAATAGCACTAGAGAAATGTCTAGTGCAAGCTTTTGGAATTTGGCAGCGAATAGAACGAAAACAATTACAATGTTTTGACACATTTGTCAGAAATATATAACAAGCTATGGTTTCGTGTGTGTTCTAAATTCAATTTGGTCTTACTCATTTATGGTTCATAATAGATTTTTATAAACTCCAAATTTAAATTTCTTTAGAAAACATCTGTTTACATTTAAGTCTATTCTAATTGATAATATTAAATAAGATTTGTCATTGAAAATTGCTTTTGGTTTGGCTTGATCTTTATCCAGAACGTCAGCCTGTATTTGCTGTATTTTGTTGTACAGATTAGGTTTGTGTGTAAAACGTGTGTAGTGTATGTAGTCGTATGTAGTCGTTTGTAGTGTGTTTTTGGTGGATTTTGTTTTTTAACATCTTGGTTTATAAGAATTTTTAAGACATGGGGTAATATATTATTTCTTACATATACAACTACCTTTATGTTTTAATACTTTCATCAGACTAATCTTAAGACTATTTTTAACCTCAATAATGACAAATATAAGGTTTTGCTCTTTCAGTTTTTAAAAAAAACCCACTTTTTCATATGCATGCACTCGCGCGCGCGCGCACACACACACACACACACACACACACACACACACACACACACACACACACACACACACACGCACGCACACACACACATACAAAGAGCCATGCTTTTTAACTCTACTAGGTCTACTGTCCTAGTATCCTACTATCCTACTATCCGTAATTGCAACTAAGCAGCCCGGTATATCATTATTTATCTCATGTGATATATTCAGTGCAGAACTGGTCTAATGTTTTGGTCTATGAATAGGTTTGCAGCCTGTGGATTAAGCTAATGCCTTGCAGGCATGTCCACGCAAATGCTGGGTAGGCATCAATCTTCTGCATCTAATTATTGCCAGGAAGGTTCCCTCTTCCCTCCTGAGCTTGCAGGCTGCTTTAATATTAACCATCACTAGTATACAGTCTCGTCAGTATCATAGACAGTGTCCAGATCCTGTTATTGATTGTAGCATAAGAATGATCATTTACTGTTAATATTTTTCTCAGAGTGCTGTGATCTGAAACACGAGGTAAGAGAGTATTTGCAGATCGTTCCAGTCCTTGGTCTGCCACTGTTTTCACTGTTTTTACCTTTTTTATAGTTTTATGCTTTTGAGTTTTGAACAGGTTGGTACTTTTAAATTCCTTTACTGTGCACTGCTGTGATAATGGCGAACCAAATCCAATCATGTTTTCATTACTTTACATTACTACATGTCGCCATTTCACTGTATCATCAGGTTTCCAAGTTTTCCACATTTTAAATCTGTGAATTGCATTCACAGTAAAGCACAGTAGGCAATAACCTTTTATTATTTTACTCCATAGTCAATAATTAACTTTCTAACCTATTACAATCGAAATGAATGCAAATCGATACAGACTTTTGCAGATGTTTTTACATCTGTGACTGAGCATTGCTCAGCCTGCAGTCTACTGTACTGTGCCTTGCTGTGTGTGTTCAGCACAAAAAGGCCACACAGCAATAATAACGAAATCTGATATTATAAATAATATTTACCAGCTGAACCTGTTTTTTGCAGGGCTATATGAGCTTTGTGCGAAGCATGATTTTACGTGCATTAGCATCTGCTTCATTCGGCCAGACCAGTTGAAAGGCTCCAAGGGAGTTGTGAAGTTCCACCAAAGCCTTTGAAACACATGTGGTAGCTGAACTTCACGGGGTGCAGACGTTGTGGAGGTCCTACGATATTATAACAACAATGCTGTCACTGCTAACAGCAACTCCACTTATGAATGTAAAATTAGAAGCCTGTCTTAGAAGGGCCGGATTCAGGAGGGAGCCGTGACGCTCTCTGTCGCTCCGTTGCAGACGCAGCCCGCATGGTCCGAAATCTCCAACAACTGCGTGATCAAGCGCGAGCAGGAGAGATGCATGGAGAGAATCGCGCTGCACGACCCCACACAGGACTACGAGTTCGGTGAGTCACGGGGAGAGGCGTCCACGGCTGTCTCGCCACCCTCCGTCTTGGCTCCACGTCGGTGCATCGCCATCTCTGTGAGAGGCATCGCCCCTCCTACTGCCTCCCAAGTGCATCGAGTACATCCCTGGCAATACGTGTCATCCAAATCATCTGCGTCCCCCCACACACGCACATGTGCATGCATGTTCTTATTCGAGTCTTGTATTTATCAGCAGTAAACAGGAAGTGAGGCCTATGACACCTGGCAGCAATTACAGTGGCAGAGATGGGAAAGTGGTTACGTCTGAGGCCGCCTGAGCACTCACACTTAGAGAGAGAGAAAGACGGAGGGGAGGAGAGAGAGAGAGAGAGGGATAGACAGGGAGAGGCAAAGAGAGAGACAAACGGAGAAAGTGAGGCAGAGAGAGCGCAAAAGAGGCAGAGAGAGAGCAAGGGAGAGAGACAGCGAGAGAGAGCAAAACTATGACTCATAGCTTTGGCGCCCACAAGGCCGCTCTAGATAATTCTGACTGTTTAGAGCACAAAATAATAGATTTTAAAGGGATAAAACAGCGTGAGCTTCAACCAATTAGTCATTGTGTGTGTGTATGTTTTCTAAACTGTGTATTCACGTTGCTGGAAAGGCACATTGAAGTTTTAGCAGGTGTTTTAAGAAGCTGTTTGTTATGTATGTAATGTTAGTCAACAGTACAAGATGGTGGATTAGAATAATCAAAGCCGTATTCCTTATTACATCTGGTGCATGGTTATTTATGCTGAGTTTCTTTTCCTTGTCATTTGAGGGGTTAGAGTCGTAAATGTCACTTTTTTGCATGCCGACTTACCTGAGTCATCTTTACAGTTCCTGAAGGATTTTCTTCTGCTTTGCTGCTATCTAACAAAATAGGCATGTTAAAATCAGTTTTTCAAATGCAGTAAAATAACAAAAGTCCCAAAGTCTTTTTCCTGATCTGTGTAACTGAGACCAGATGTTTTCCAATAGAAATCCCTGATGTACAGTGTCTATGCAGAACATACAATGTATCAACTTTGTTTCCTTAAAATAGTTTCCCATTTCTTTAAACTAGAACTTCTGGAATTCAGATGAAGGAATCTTTCAGCTAGAAATAAAGCAGCAATGCTTGCTAGAGAGAGAGGGAGAGCGAGAACTCTGCCTGTTGATTCACCCTTTCATTAAAGGAGAAACAGAATGGACTCCCACTACAGTCCATTATGAAAATCAGTATAGACCAGCAGAACCCTGAACCAGGCCTTATTACTGTCTTTTGCTGTCGCGCGACCGTCTCGCGCTGACCGGAGAGGGGACAGCATGCTGGCGGCGGCACCTAGCCGGGATATTAAAGCTCACAGTACAGGACGCGCAAGGGGTCATTATTTGAAGAGGACCAGTGAGGCTGCCTGTGTGCTCCTGAGATGAACAGCCATACTCGGAGGTGGGAGGCTGCATTCCTGTGACTCATGACCGGAAGCTTCCTTCTGGAGCACGTTCCCATAGACCCATTTCGATTTCAGATGAGTGGAGAAACATGTATTTGCATTGGGGTTGAGGAGTATCTATGTAGAAAATTACTGGGCATTTGTTTAGGCCCTCCGGGAATGTTTTCAGCACCCAGAATAAACGGTGCCAAGCACAAATGAATTAAGCATTTTAAGCCTCTGTTTTACCCCAGACATTGTACCGTCATGCATTCAAATCCAAGAAATCAATTTCTCTACATCTTGACGGGTGATCGATCCCAGAACCCAGTGGATCAATGGGATCTATAGAAGCGCTGCTGTCTTTGTAAGTCATGCCCCCACCACTGCGGTTTCAAACCCACAATTCATTTAGAGCCCACCTAACATGGTTCTGGCTCATGCACGTAGACGATGCATCTATCTCAGTTGAATCGGCAGTGCCCAGGCAGGGAGGCTGTGGCACACCGTCGACTCCGCCTGCTCCATCTCCCCCTGCCAGTTTAGGCTTCTCTTATTTGCCCTTTAAGAGGTAATTGGCTTTGTGTCCAGCCTGCCAGACAGAGCAAAAACAGATTAGAGGGCAGGAGGGTAGGTGGGGGAGGAGAGGGTAGGTTTTTTTTTGGGGGGGGGGGGGGCAGTGTGTGCCACCAGGCAGACAAAAACCAATCTAGTGCTCTCTGTGTCCTCCACCCAATTACACCATCCTCTCAGTGCACAGGCAGGCAGGCAGAAAGAGAGAGAGAAAGAGAGAAAGGGAGAGAGGGAGAGGGGGAGGGAGGCTTGCATGTGTGCTGGCCAGCCGAAGCGTAGGACTGATTTCATGACTGGAGTTCATCAGGCAGGCAGCCAGGGGAACTATGAATTGCCTCCTCCGCCCGCTGACTCTAGCAGGACTTTACTGGCTGGCCTCCATGCTTTGTGTTACACAAGCTGATGTTATTCTGCTTCTTGATGTTGGAAAGGTTGTCCATCTGGAGCCAATCGCCTTAATCACCGAAACAACACCAGCGGGGATCTGTGGGATGACTTTGAAAAAAAAAAGATCTTGTCATGATCTTTTGTTTTTATTTGTTTGTTAATGGCGGTTGAGGGAGGGGATCAAGATGTTTTTACATGTCAAATACCAGACCATATTGCAGCCTCCCCCACTATACACAGACTTGCCTGTACATCCTCTGCCTTCTTATTCTAAAATATGATGATCTCCTAAATCTCTTAAATCAGAGGCTTTGCACTCTAGTGGTTTTGTTGCTTGCTCTCTGTTCCTCATTTCGTCCCGGCAGTGAGCTACAGGATGCAGTGCATCTGTCCCCATGTAATCCTGGGATTGTCTGCACCCCGCCGTGCTTCCAGAGCGAGGATGACCATTGTAATTTGTCAAGGGAAGGTGGGGGAGTCAATTCCGGTCCCACATCAAGGCGACAGTGCCGTGAACATAACGCAATGTTTCGCTGTTGGTCATCTCTGTCCCTGCTCCAGGGATGACTCAGGAGGGGGAAGCGTGAATGGAGTGTTGACTCGTAGTGCCCCCTGTTGGTCTGGGTGGCTGGGGAGGTGGTGGTCATTGATTATGAAAGTGCTGAGCTGAGATGGATGGAAACAGAGGCATCACTGTCAAGGTTTTTGTTGAGCCCTGCAGCAGTTCTTTGCGGCTTTCTTTGTCCTTTTGTTTCGCTGCTGAGCAAGAGCTAAAAATCTCCATTTAGGCCACATGCACCCTTTTGCGGCCCCTTCTTAAAGGAAATAATATCTCTTTTTATGTGAAATTGCTGATAGCTTCCTGTAAGGTGCACCAGTGCTTACTGTTGCATTCCACAGGCTGCGCTTGGGAATGGGATAACCTGACGTGTTGGCAGGCTGCCAGCGTGGGAACGATAGTGGTGGTCAGCTGCCCCAAGCTCTTCGAGTTCATGGCTCCTGAGGAGAGTGAGTGATTTTTATATGTAGCGCATGTTCAGAATGCATACAGAAGCTTCTGTGCTTAACAAGCTAGTCGAGTGGATAGTAAGTATCTTGACAGTGATTGCTTTCTGATTGGTTGATTGGTTTTCAGGCCTTGGCAGGATCAGCAGGAACTGCACAGAGAATGGCTGGTCTGAACCGTACCCGCATTACGTGGACGCATGTCTGTCTGATGAGAACGCCACCACTCCAGTGCGTGCCATCGCATGAAGCACTTACTACTGCTCACTTGTTAAAAGCTGCACAAAGTGTGACATTTGTGCCACTGTTGCACCAAATGCAATTGCTTTGCTGTTAATGTGCTACTTCATGTTCCTACAGGATATGTACTATGCGTCGGTGAAGGCCCTGTACACAGTGGGCTACAGCACCTCTCTGGTGTCCCTCACCACAGCCATGGTCATTCTTTGCAGGTTCAGGTCAGTCCAGATACAGACAGGGCCCAGTGATTGCACACCGAGAGTGAGTGAGGAAACCCAACCAGGGGTCAGGCTCGCTGCAGCACCTACCCTCCTCCAGATTCCTAAATCGGATTTCATCAGGGTCCTAAAACCCCCCCCTCCCCCAAAGTGATTCTGATTTGATTCTCTTCACTGTAGCTGCAGCTGTAATGAAATGGGCTCTGACTCCTGGGGATGGTTGGAGCTGAGGGTGGGGTGGAGCTGAGGGTGGAGCTGAGGGTGGGGTGGGGTGGGGTGTGGAGTTGCGTAACTGCTGTTAGCCTTCTCCACTCCTGCCTCTCGTGAGTGTGTACGGTAGCAGCACGCTCATTCCTTTGTGGCTCTGACAGGAAGCTGCACTGTACCCGGAACTTCATCCACATGAACCTGTTTGTGTCGTTCATCCTGCGAGCCATCTCCGTCTTCATTAAGGACGGCGTGCTGTATGCTGAGGAGGACAGCGACCACTGCTTTGTCCACACCGTAAGACCTGTTGTTGTTGTTGTTGTTGTTTTGGTTTTTTTTTTTTTTGTTTTTTTGCATCTTTATTGTATAGATTTTAGGAATTGAACCAAAGCTATCAAGAGCAACTTTTAGCAAAATCCATAGCAGGCAATGTTATTTAAATAATTAGCCATCACACAGAATTTGATCAGAAAGAGAGGTTGTGGGAGTCCCCAGTGGACCCAAGAGTATATAGCACTAGTTACCATTTTGCTGTGTTAAAACCCTCTTCACCTCCTCATAATACTGAATTTAATATGCTGAATATTCCTTTAGAGCCCAAACACAATTAATCCTATGTAAATTAAATGCTGAATCTGAATGTGAATGTGTGTGCTTTAGTTCCATTTGTATCAGAAAGACATAGGCTAATACTTGCTAAAATCATCCGAGTTCAGGCTTTCACCCCATAGCCAGCAGCAACATATCCTGTTTGCCCCTTCCTATGTTTGACAAATAGCCGTAATTATCAGTGTGGCAGTGGGGTTCAGCAAGCCACAGAAATATTCCATTAGTAGTCCATTAACATATCAATACCTGCTCAACTGTGCCCATGCTCGTTATACACCTGGCTGTGGGATGTCTGCCAGCCAATCAGAGGCCATTCTGATGACATCACATCTAATTGGATCAGGGAGTAATTAATGACCGTGGTAAAGGACATCGCTGCCCTGGTAGTGGGTGCGTTCCTTTGCAAGTGAACAGGATATATTGTGTTAAACATACACACAAAAGCACGCCCTGAAACACTAGCTATTTGCAATCTTTACTAAGAATGAACCTACTGAAATCCTACAGATTGTAGGTACAAAAGGGTCATGCGTTAGTTGACATGAATGTGAATCTTACCGTAAGATTCAAAATAGTTTTTGATTGACGTGATGTGTTATTTTTGCCAGGTGGCTTGTAAAGCTGTGATGGTGTTCTTTCACTACTGCGTCATGTCAAACTACTTCTGGCTCTTCATTGAGGGCCTGTACCTCTTCACTCTGCTAGTGGAAACCTTCTTCCCAGAGAGGAGATACTTCTACTGGTACACCATCATCGGCTGGGGTAGGTCTTAATAGGTGATTTAAGATGGAGTTAGATATATATCTATATATATATATAGTTGTTGTAATAGACATGGCTTAGGGAGGGTCCTAAGTAATGTTAAATAGATTTGCACAGCTGTCTGGTCAACCATTTTTATTGTCTTTGCAATTAGGACAAAATATATATATATTTGATAAAAATATAATATTGCAAATATACAGATGCATATTGCCTTGCAGTATAGCCACCTACGCTTGTGAATCCTTAATACAAGATTTGCTTGCATGGCTTTGACCAAAATTCTTCATTTGTTGGATCATCTGAATACTTTCATCACCAATTTGCTGTGAACACCTGTCTAGATGGTCTAAGAATGGATGCTCATAGCTGGATGCTCATAGCACACATTATTATACTACTGCAATTATAATAGTATTATACCTATATTAATGCAATTCATTAGTAAATTAAATTAACACCCACCCCACCCCCAAAAAAGACTTTTCGTCTGTCTTTTAGGAACCCCAACCATTTGTGTGACTATATGGGCTGTTCTGCGGCTGAATTTTGATGACTCCGGGTATGTTTCAGTGACACTAAGAAAGTGCCAAATTTAATCAGAAAGAAATATCCGTTCTGCCTATTAGTTCAGCCCTTTAAGGTGAATTCAGATCAGTGTGGCCGGCCCTATCCCCTGGGGAAAAGACGGGCCTATATGTAAATGACAAATATACGGCTTAGCACTTCTTCAATTTGCATTGATTTTCTTCTACTGCCGCAGCTGCTGGGATATGAATGACAACACTGCCCTCTGGTGGGTCATCAAAGGACCTGTCGTTGCTTCTATTATGGTAAGACAATTATTTATAGTGTTAAACAGTATTGCATAATATTAAAGAAAAGGAAAATTGAAGATACAATACCTTGAGAATATTCTAGTTTGCTAGATTCACTGCATCATAAGATGGATTCAAAATTAAGAGTGTATAGAGCTGAGTTTGCCTCTGAGATTGATTTTGCTGTCCTAGACTATAGCCACAACAACATGTAACCATAAATAGTGTGATAAATCCCTCCTGTTTTGTACCTCACCTCGTCAGATTAACTTTGTACTCTTCATCGGGATCATCATCATCCTTGTCCAGAAGTTGCAGTCTCCAGATGTCGGAGGGAACGAGTCCAGCATTTACCTGTGAGTTAGCCTGTTTTGATCACCATGGAAACCCATCTTACATACATACACACACACAGACACATACACACAGAGCTCTGACATACCTGATTGGTCGATCGACAGCACACCTGTGGTTCATTAGGCTCTGAAGGTTTGATTGGTGTATTACAGATGAATGGACAGTCTATACTGCAGCTATAGTAGCCACAGAATGCTTTGTAGCCTTGTGAAAGGGACGTGATGTCTGCAGGTGTCTTCCTTGACAATTAAGAACTGTTCAGCTTCACTGATTGAGAGTGGTTGTAAGTTTTAGTTTGGCATGTAGTTGTAGATGTTGGGTGGCTCTGATTTTATACACATGGTTAGAAGGAGATGTGTTTTATGCTTTAGCAAGGGAATGTCACTGTCTGGGAGTATTATTAGTTTTGTAATTTTGAACTCAGCTTCAATTTAGGACTTAACCGGGACACAGATGCATTTACAATAATTATTTATTTAGCATTGCAATTCAACTCAGATTTTTTGGTCTATTACATTGCCTAACACTACCTACAAAAAAGTGTGCACATTTTTATGTGCATATGAACGTGTGTGTTTGTGTCTTTAGCCAGATTCATCGCAGCTAAAATTTGAGTGTGTGTGTGTTTCTGCATGCATGTGTGCATACACTCAGAACTGTTTGAATGCATGTATGGGAATGTGTGTGTGTGTGTGTGTGTGTGAGTGTGTGCTGTCCTAAAGAGGTGTTTGTTGTGTTGTCTTTGTCGTGTTTAGCAGCTGTGCACAGAAATGCTTCAGTGAGCCCACACAAGCTGCCCAGCATTCGTGCAGGATGTCAGAACTTTCAACCATCACCCTGTAAGTGTGTGTGGATGTGCGCAGCAGAGCGCGCGTGTGTGTGTGTGTGTGTTGGTTTTCACTACTATAAGTCTGAACATTTGTGTGGTGGTGTGAATGTGGTGTTCATCATCACATTGTCGTGTCATTGTTGTCTACCTAAATAGGCCAAATAACGAAACTCTTGTGGTCATTTAAGGGTCATCTCAATCCAACTTCAATTTGGGTAGAACAACTCGATGCCATGTGTGCTGATTAATGGGACCTGCTGCATATCTAGCAACCCACACTATACCAGTGCCTCAGGTGACAGGCTAGTGTGACATTGCGGTATGTTTCCCGTTATCACGGCGGCACGGTGGAAAACCCCCGTCAGCCGCGTGTTCTGCAGCGCTCCGTCATGGCACCGTCGCCAGGTTGTGGCCCGGTTGGCCTGAGCCCGCGAGGGGACTGATGGGCTCAGCCCTGTGCTGTGTGTTGGCAGGAGGTTGGCCCGCTCTACTCTGCTGCTTATTCCCCTATTTGGGATCCACTACACTGTGTTCGCCTTCTCGCCCGAAGACGTCAGCAAGAGGGAGAGGCTGGTGTTCGAGCTTGGCCTTGGCTCGTTCCAGGTGAACCACGCACATTCTAACTCAAAAACCAAAAATAAATAAATAAGACACAACTTTTGTTCTGTATTTTTTTTTTTTGGTTTAGCCTCATCTCCATTTTTATGTTTCTTTTTTATTTTTCACTTTATTTCATAGTTCTCTCATAAAGAAATAATGACAAATATATCTGAATACTGTAATTAATTATGCATAAAAGGTAGTTAGTTCTATGCAAATGAGATTGTGTTAATTGGTGCTAATTGGTTTATCTTGGCTTCTGTTCATTATAAGCCTTATTTGGGTTTTTGGAAGACAACACATGTCTGCACTGGTCCTATAAAAAGTGCTATTTCTGATTCCCGTTATTTACTACAAAGTGTATCTCACGGTCGTGCTATGCAGTGGTGGGAATTGGGCCACATTTTAACACTGCAGCCCTTCTTACTGCTCTGAGATCAGCAGAAGTGTTATCACTGACCACAATGGTCACTGGTTAACCACATTCTCCCTCTAATTCTCTCTAGGGATTTGTGGTGGCTGTACTGTATTGTTTCTTGAACGGAGAGGTAAGCCTCTTTGCTCTGATATTCCGTCTGTGTCTGTTGTCTGTAAAGTCGAAGGAATGGTTTGACAGATAATCAGATTTACACAATTTTTCCCAAATGGAGTTAATCAGCCAAGATGTGTTTGGTCTGACATATGATTTTGTTTTATTGTGCATTGGAGCAAAGAAGCAAACGTCATGGATTTACAAGGAATACTTTTTGTAAATCCATACCCAAAGATTGTCACACAGTTGTCTCAAACTGACTAAAAAGTGATCACTGCGTGCTGGATATCTCTGCTGAATATTTCCCTTGCAAATAGATTTTTCATGGCCAAAGGACAGAGTCAGCACAGACCAGCAACAGCGGAGTGTCTGCAAAAATGTGATCTCCAAGACCACTGCAGGAGTTTCTTGTTCTGTTATTACATACCAGAATGCTGCACTTCAGTGTGGGAGGTTTATTGATTTACGATGCAACATCAGATGTCATTTACAGCTGCCTGTTTCACAGCCAGCAAGCCTGAACTAGTACTCTGTGAACAAACTGACTATTTGGTCAGAAAGTCTATAATTACACTGAAATCTGAAAGTTATGCAGGTAATACTATAGTTCCATTTTGAATGTAATTTAGTAAATTAGCCTAATATACCTGGTATTGTATTTGTTTATTTACAAATTAGATTACTTACCTGTGTGTTTAGAAATGTTTTTGTAAGATTTGGGCATTTATGTGCAAAGTTCCTAATGAGAAACTTCCATTAAATAACTACATTAATGCCATAGTATCACTGCAAGACTGAAGGGGCAGACATGTCTGGTCTGATTGGCTACATTTGGGGGTTAATTACAGATTATGTAAATTTCTTTGTGTGTGTGTTTGTAACATTTCCTTTAAATGTGGTTAGATCTTATACTAAACCTTTCTTGTACACAAAGCTTTGGTTTCAATGTCATTAAGGCCCAAATCTTAATATTTTTACTGAATGCAAATGGATCCTAAAAATCATTCTTTCAGCGAGTGTAGAATTGCTATTACCCCCCCCCCCCCCCCCCCAAACAGAGCTGAGAATTTTTAGGAAGGATAGAAAGCAAAGGAAGAATGAGCAAGTACAATCAGGGCAGGTGGGAGAGAGCGTGCACCCTTACAGCTGAGTCCATTAAAAAAATGACCTCTTCAAGTTTCTGCCTGAAGGTGCAGTCGGAGATCAAGAGGAAATGGCGCAGCTGGACGGTGAACAGGTACTTTGCTGTGGACCTGAAGCAGCAGCGCCACCCTTCGCTAGCGAGCAGTGGTGCGAACGGAGGCACGCAACTCTCCATCCTGAGCAAGAGCAGCTCGCAGATCCGAATGACCAGCCCCCAGGCCGAGAGTGCCAACCTCAGCCTACCCACCTGAACGCCTGATTGGTCCTGGCCGATGCAGCTCCTCCCCCTTCACGCACCGACCCCTGAAGACCACACCGCCCGTTGAACCAGCGCCAGTTGGGAAAGAGTTGGCCTCTAAAGTGGCTCCTTCATTATCTAGCTCTATCAAGTTAAGAAAGAAATCACTAATTATGATGCTTAAAATAAGAATGTTTTATAGATGATGATGATGATGATGATTATTATTATTATTATTATTATTGGTCAAATGCTATGTGTAATTAAAAAGTCTCGACTTTTTGAGGTATTATTTTTATCAAGGAGAGATATGTGGAGTCAAAACAGTTTATGTGCACAAGCTTTAAAACAACACCAGTGCCATTCAGTTTTAGAAAACCTCCACCCTACTGCACTTAGAAAATGTTATTTGAAGGCAGTGAACTCTGTTGTATTTAGTGAGTAATATTTTCAGCCTTTTCATTCGCAGTAATAGCCAATCAGAGTGGATGGGCAGAGCACATCAGACTACCCTTAATCTAGTTTAATGTGACTTGAAACTAAGGTGCATTTTTGGAGAACCACTGAGAACCACTTCTGCACCTGGGGGCTACACTGGAGGCTACATTAGCAGTCTCATGATACGATAGCTTTTATTTGTGGAACACTACAGTGAGTTTAGATATAAGAAAGTATACATTTTTCAATACAAATCCCTCTAAAAATGTCTTTTTTTTCCTCGGTCAGCTTGAAATATCAACATCTACATGTGAACATGTGAAAATATATAAATGACAAGGTTCTACAAAGAGGAAGGTTTACACAGAGACAGAATATCTATATAATATTTAGTGTTTCTGCCATTGTTCAACTGTAAGTGCCAAAATATGATTATTTTAAATTTGTCCAATCTTCAGTGCTTATTAAAGTGACATATAAAGGAAATCATATATATTTAGCATCGCTTGTATAAATGCCTAAGTAATTAAATATCCATCTCTATATAGAGGTTGTAAGATGTATTTTTTTACAATCAGCCGCAAGTACAGAGTATGTCAAGACTCGTGAATTAGTAACTAAATACACATACATTTAATTTTTGTTTAAATGTAATCATATATTTTGTTGGTATGTTTTTTTTAAGGTCAGTAATGGGAGTGTGATTCTGTAGTAATGGAAATGCTAGAAAAATTCCATTTAAACTTATCCATTTAATATATACATTTAAACTTAGCTAAGGGTGAAGCTGAAAAATTTCAAAACAAAGTTGAGAGGCATATTGTCACTAATGGTTTTCAAACAACAATTATATCAAAGAAAAATTCTGTTACATTACAAAATGCATCTTGTCTTGTGCTTCATACGAAGTTCTATGAGTTCTTTTAGGTAAACACTGAATAACATATTATGAAGGAGGCCCTAAAACATTATCTTTCATGTTTTTACCAACTCATTAAAGTGCCTGTTGGTAAAATAAATAAATAATGTATATCATAGTACATAAAATTGCATCAGACTAATTTTTAACTTTGACAAAAAATTGTATGTAACAGATGTACTACTGATGTCTTTAGGTTAAAATATCTTCAGATATTAATATTCTGTTGTATTAATAATTACTTTAGATGCCTCTAAGGCACGATGTACTGTGACCACTTTCAATTGCAAATGAATTTTAGGGCTAAAATGTCAAATGTCTCATCTGAAAGAAAGATACGAGTGAGAGAATTAATTCTCAAACCCTTTACAAAATAAGATTTGATGTCAACCCATTCACTTAACCAAAACTCTACTGACAATCATATTTGTCTTTTCTTTCTTTTTTGTGTATTTATTTAAATTAATTGATTTAGACATGTATTTTTCATGGGAGATGTAAACATACAATGTTTGCTAAAGGAACGATGATTCATCTTTAATGTATTTTGTGTGTATTTAAGTCTTTCTTTTGTTCTTTCAGTAATGAGGTTGCAACCTCTGATGTCAAAACAAAAAGATGTAGATGTAGAACATTAGCATAGCAGTACTGCTCATTGGTATGTGAATTTGAACTTTGTTTAATGTCATGTGCAGTATGTATGTGCTTTTACCACAGGTGCTAGTGGATCATTCAGGTTTAGGCTGAGGTGGCTGCTGATCTTTTGTGGCAAAGTGTTTGATGCGTTTCAGTGATTGTTCTGTATGTGCTTCATGTAACTTCTCATTTGTTCTAATCTGTGCAAATATCCATGTCAGTTGACCAGGTGCATACAGTGGCAGATGTGTATAATATTTCTCCACCCACAGCAAATTACTGCTTTGTTTGGTCTCATAATGGAGAGAAATTCTTCAAAACCATAATTGACAATGATGTGATTTTAAATTCGTAGTTCAGCATAACTCTCCAACAATATGGTGTATGGGATTTAGGACACCATGTTACAAATCAGCATATCTGTGTTGGAGAACTGTACAACTAGTTGTTGTTGTTGAGCAATTGTACAACTGTAGTGTTCAGTATTGCCTTCCATTGGAGGTTCCATTGGAGCAGAACTTAAAGTATGTTACTTGCAACACATAAGGAGTATATACAGGGAGCAGAGCAGGTCAGATGTAAGTCACTGAATTCCTGTTTACCAAAATGACCTTCAGAACTTTTTGTGTAGTGAGAAATGTATTCGCGAGAGAGGAGACTGCCTCCTGAGATTGACTAAAGACATTATTCGCCTGCATGAAGAAAAAAAAAACTTCTGCTTTCTATGTTCTTGACACCAGCTGTCTTTCTGAGTGAGCACTCTCAGAAGGTATCGACCATGTCTCAAAGCTGTTATAAACCAGTGCCAGCTGTTGAATAGTGTGTGTGATGCATATGCCTGCCACTAGGTGGTGTTGTGTTTTTCTCTATCATTGTGCTGGCCATGTAGAGGCAGAAGTATTGTGGGAGCATTTGGCTGGCAAGAATGAACTCTAAGCGGACTCTGTCTCTACACAGGCTTAAATTGATTCATTGTAGAACTGACTAGTGGACTAGTTGTACTGTGGACTCTTTGAACCCTGAATGTATTACATGAAAAAGTATCATACTAAGCTTTGTGGATCATTGCCTGTCCTTTTTTCATTACTGTTTTAGCCTAATGTCCAGACAAAGTCCTTGTTGAACTTTTTTTTTTCTACGTTCCATGGTTGATAAAACAACTCTGGTATTTCTAGTGTTTGTGCCAACTTTTTGTATTTATATGTGAATTTCTACCGTCTGTTATGGAGTATTGAAATGTTGGAGTACTGAGTGAGTGAATGAAAGAGAGAGAGAGAGAGAGAGAGATGAATTCTATAAGGAGGAAAAGATGGGCTCCTGAAAAAGGTCTGCTGTTCATGAATTTGGGCAAAAGTAACACATTAAACGTCAATTCAACGTACATTCAGAGCAGGGACACTGACAGTCTATCATTCTTTGAGAATATATATTTATTTCTTTGTAAAAGTGCCAAAATATTCAATAAATAGGTGAATTAATGATGGATCTTATGTCACAGACCTATTTTTACATTACGACTCATACACACACATACATATTACAGCCCTGCACTTCTGAATTCAAAGGGAGGATTTGCAACCGTTTTACAAGGACAGAATTTATATTCTAAGAAGTTCTTATTCAATGAATTAGTGCATTCTAATTTTAGCATACATTAGTTTGACATTGAACTCGATGTTATAAAACATTTTGTTTAGGTATGATAATCTATAAAGACAAACTTGTTAACAGTCCATAATTGCTACACACTGAATGATCACAATTTATATTTTGAACTTATAAATTGGGTTTGCAGAATATTTTTTTCTCAGACAGCAATTTTCTCTAATAATAATATCTTAACCCTAACAATTCTAATAAAACACCATAATATCCTATAACAAAGTGAAAAATGCTCTTATATCCTTAGAGGGCCATGAAAGATGCAGAAACAAAAGACAAGTGAATATCTCCAAATGTCTTCGGTAAACTGAAAACTGGACACTTTAGACATGTCAGCCTTTTACACATGTTGGCCTATTGTGTACCTTACACGAACAACTGCCAAGTTCTAAGCAGACTGATCTATGCTACAATTCTGGCAATAATATTACCCTGACAGTACACCACATACACCACATGTAGCCTACGTGTATATGACATATTTTAGTGCCCAAATACCCTCTTCCCTGTGTTCCTTGTACACAGTGTGGTGTGCTTGTCACATCAATGATGGCTACACTTGTCTACAACTGGGAGCACAACCTGCAATGGTGTTTTGCAGGAATGGGATGCTTTCAAACCTTTGAATATCAACTATGATACAGACTTCAAAAGAACATTTGCAACATTAATCAATGCATGAGACTGAAGTGGACAGTAGAGCTTGAGATGCATTTAGCCTCTAATAGTGGTGTATTGTGGGACATTAATGGGGACATGAATTAACTGGGCTTAGACCTACCCATACATGTTTGAAACGCACAATCCATTTGTGTATTTGGGATAATAATTAGTGTGTGGCTTTATGAAAATCAAATATCTAACAGAATCTGGTGTCTAAAAGAGCATTATAAATTGCTTTAGATTTGTTTAAACACTGTAGGATTCTTTGGTTGAGAATATTTGAAGCAGGTCTCTCACCTAATGTGCCTCTTGATGCTTTTTAAAACTTTTTTGCTATTCAGTAGTCCTTTGGCTATAGTTTGGTTGTTGTCTTCTAGTTGCTGTGATAAAAAGGGCTAGCCGTAGAGCCATATAACTTCCATTGCATCCTGCACTTAACCCTCCCAAAACTGGAAACACCTGCTCCCTGTGATGGCTTGGGCTTTGTTAGACCCACCCGCTTTGGTGTTACTCCATGCGGATCCACCCCCCCGCCCCATGTGCAGCAGCACCTTCGGCAGCTCCTCACTCACTAGATTGTGTCTAAGCCACTCCCACTCGCTGGGCCCTGGCCATGCCTCCTCATACCACTGTGTTGCCAGCAGAGCAAATGGCCTCCAGAGGCTCCGCCCTCTCCAGCGTAGTGATCTGCGTAACAGTAATGTGGCGCCTCTTGCCGGGACTCAGGTGACTCTGCGTCCGCCACTTTCGCACACCCCGTCTCAGCTCCATCTGCACCTGGTACGGGTTGGCAGGGGGTGGGCGAGGGGCACATGGCTAGCACACAGTACTTGCTACAGTGAGGGTGGTGTAGTGGCAGAAGGGAGGTGGCTTGTGCAAGAATGCTTACCTCTCCATTCAGGAAGCAGTAGAGCAAAGCCACAACAAAACCCTGGAGATGAAAGAGCGTTGTCTATGTCTTCAAGCATAACCTCACATGCTTTTAAACAAGCTAATTTAAACATCCTACACTTAAACATTTCCATGTTGAAATATCACTTAACTAGGAAGTGAAACATGTGACCTTGGGTGGTCCTGCAAGCTTGGAGATATGTCCCATGCGACACGCTGCATTCATGATTCCTCTGACTGCACAGGTAGGGTCTTGCCCAAACACACACACACACACACACACACACACACACACCTGAAAGGAGCCTAGGCCAAGCTCAATGTAGAGTCGCGCAGTCTCTCCTGTGCTCTCGGGCAGGAAGGCGAACACAGTGTAGTGCATCCCAAACAGGGGAATGAGGAACAAAGTTGACTTGGCCAGCCTCCTGTCAAAACATCCACACAAGCCAGGGTTAGAGCCAACTGATACAGCGAGGGAGGATGGCGTGGGTGTGGTCCTATCTGCATAGCACAGGGACGCCACTTTTTCTTTGTTTGTTTCCGACAAACCTTAAGCCTAAATCACTATTCAAACCTTAAGCCTAAGACTAAACCACTAGTCAAACCTTAAGCCTAAGACTAAATCACTATTCAAATCTGTGCTCGGGGCGTCTGTCTATGGAGAAGTGTTTCCACTGCCTGACATCCATGCTAAGTGTCAATACACAATTGCACAGGCAAGTTTTATGTGTTTTAGCTTCCCTGTAACTCTAAGTATCTCCAACCCAGTGGCAAGAATGGTTGATTGCATTGTATCAAAAGCAGTTTTTGTGTCCACATAATGTAAACCAGCTGAGTTCAATCAGCTTTGATAGTCTTCCCCAGTGACTGAACTTAACGTTGTAAAAAATGATTTTATTTTGGTAGGATAAGGAGAGATATGGCTGATAACACTTTCAGAGCATCTAAACCAAGCTGCTGCAAGTGGTGGTGTCTTTCCTAAGTTCGCAGTCAACTAGTTTTAAAGTTAATCATTCAAATAGAAAATAAAGATGCAGAGAATAGCTCGTCCCGTCCTTTATTTCAGGTCAATGTTAACAAGCATTATTGAGGCAACCTCTGGAGAATGTCTAAGAATCAAACAAAGAATCCACATTTTTATACATTTGCCAAAAGTGATTATGTATTCACTCCAGCTTCTTTTACATATTAGTGTTTGCATTTGCCACCATTACATCCAAACCATACATTAGTTGATATATGCAAACTGATATTCACACCCACACCAGTTGGAACCCATTACCACTATACTCTAAGAGAAGACTTCTCTTGACCTTATCCTAAAGATGATTGTTTTTCTATATGGTCCTGAGCCTGGTGGAGAGATCATACATCTTACACTGATGTCTGCTGAAGCCTACCCAGGATCTTTTGCAGAAGCCTGCTGAGGCCTCTCCCTGTATACAAATCATTCTGAAAAGACATAGAATCTCCATACTCCATACTTATTAATATGTTTCCCCACCAAACTTCTTATCAATGTCATCTATTGCCCTCCAGGTTCCCTAGATCACTTCATTGATGAGCTCGACATCCTTCTGAGTCAATTCCCCATTGAAGGAAATCCACTCATTCTCCTTGGTGACTTCAACCTTCCATCAGACAAGCTGCATTCCTCCTGCATCCTTCTGCTGTTGACAGCATTTGACTCACAAAAGCGGGCAATGTTCTGGACCTGATCTTCACCCGTACCACCACAACATCGGACATCGCAGTCACCCCCCTCCACCTCTCGGACCATCACTTTCTATCCTTCTCTCTCTCCCTTCCTTCTCTTTCTATCCAGTCTTCTCCTACATGTTCCTCCTCCCTCCGTCACAATCTGCACTCCATAACAGAAACATTTCACTGCCACAGGAGAGAACTAAGGACTGCAGAGAGGTGGTGGAGGAAATCTCATGTAGATTCAGACCTAAGCTCATACAAGTCTCTCCTTTCCAAGTTCCCACTGGAAGTAACAAAGTCATCCTACTACAGAGAGAAATTCGAATCATCATCATTTGATCCATGCAAGCTCTTCACTATTTTTTCTTCTCTCCTTAATCCTCTCCTCCCCCTCCTTCCTCATCTCTTACTCCGGAGAATTTTATCACCTTCTTTGAGGAGAAGTTTGCAGCAATCCACCAGTCCTTTTCCTCTGTTCCCACTCCTCCAACCAATGTGCATTCCCCAACATCCAACTCTCTGACTTCTTTTTCTCTTCTCTCCACAGATGAAATTCTTCAACTCCTGACTTCCAGCAATCGGACTACATGTCCGCTGGATCCAATTCCTTCTGCTCTGTTCCAGACAATAACAAGAGAGCTGCTTGCTTTCATCCCTGTCATTATCAACAACTCTGGATACGTGCCTACTGCATTTAAAACTGCCAGGGTGGTACCAATCCTCAAGAAAGCCACACTTGACATCTCCAGCGTTACCAACTACAGACCAGTATCACTTCTCTCTTTCCTCTCAAAAGCCCTTGAACGAGTAGTTTATAATCAATTGTCTCTCTTTCTCATCCAGAACCAGCTGCATGATCCCAATCAGTCTGGCTACAAACCAGCACATTCTACAGAAACGGCACTCATAGCAGTGACTGAGAAACTTCATGCTGCAAAAAGTTCCAAACAGTCATCTGTTTTGAATCTTCTAGACCTTTCAGCAGCCTTTGACACATTGAACCACAACATTCTTCTCTCTATACTTTCCAGGCTTGGTGTGACTGGCTCTGCTTGGAGATGGTTTCAGTCCTACCTGGAGGGACGGTTCTATCAGTTTAAAAGGAAAAGATCCTGTACAACTGTACAATTGCAGCATTTTGAAGATCAGATGTAAAATTATGCATAAAAATGCAAAAATGGGTCTTTTATTTGCTTCTAGTATATAAAATCACACTCCAGAAGTTTACTGTTTGCTAATAGAACAAAGGGAAACAAAGGACGAGGATTAAAGCAGACACCTCTGCCACAGTGCCATGTGTGGTGATCGTTTTACTCGTGAGGGTTTCACTCATGCGTGAAGAATGCTCTAGCAGCTGGAGCCTGAGCCTTGCAAAGCCATGCTCTAATTGGCAGAAACAATGTCTGTCCCCTGAGGAGAGCAGAGGAGCATTGGTCTTCATCTTTCTCACACACACACACGCACGCACGCAGTGTCTGTGCTGACTGTGTTCGATATTCTTAAATTCCGAAAGCAATTATTTATTTTTTTCATAATTTTTTATATAAAGTGCTGCTCAGATGAGGTAAAGGATCAGATTTTGTAGTCCTCAAACAAAGTATTTGCTCCACAGAAACAGAAATATTTAAAATAGATTTACTACAGACACTCTGACACATCCAGATCACTAAGTGTCAGTATAATTGCTGTTTTGTTTTGTTTTGTTTTAGAATTAGAATTATGGCTTATTGCTCCTTTAAATGTAATTTTTCATAACCTCAAGTTTTTGGTCATTTTGAAGGCAATCTAAAAACTGTTACATGTGATTCAAAAGAAAAATATCAAAAGCAGCAAACCCCCAGGGTGGTCACTCTCTTGTTGTATTCATTTGCCTTTCCATTTCCTGTAGACACTGCCTTACCACAAAGTTCCTAATGCCTAAATACCTCCGAAATTTCCCCAAACAAACAAACACTCCACAATCAGCATTTGTTCTGGGGTATTGTGTCTATATGTCTTTCTGCAGTAGCTGGTGTTTAGTGCATTCCATGTCACACTGCTAGCACAGACACACTTCCCATAGTCACAACTCACATGAAGTGGCTTGAGTCATTGCCACCCATGCCTGGAGACTTGAGCTTCTGAACCAGGATCCGGATCACACTCAGGAAGATGATGATGTTTGCCTGAGAGAGAATGAATACAGATTTAAATACGCCCCTGCTCCCCAGTACCACCCCACCCCCACCATCGGAAGTACACCACATGAACTGTTGCATTGAAGCTTATGCCAAAGGCATCTTGTATCTTTACTCACAAATAAGGACGCTGTTATTGGACCCTTGATTATCCACCAGACAGCAGTAAAATCAGTGTCATCCCAGCACCTGCAAACGGATGGGAAAAAATAAGACCCATCAATGGTCACACTAAACAAACATCTTGTATGAACATATTTGTGGAATGTTAAAGGTCAACATACCCTCGGTTGTCATATAATTTTCTAGTCAAAACCCAAACAATAAGGACCAGCGATGGTAAACCTACAACACAGAAGATGGAGCATACTACCAATCTAACTCCATTAATAATATCCATAGAACATGAACAGCATGAAAATGTGAAAAACATTCTTAAAAAATAAAAAATAAAAACCTCCAAACAACCTTTCTAAAAAAACTAAACTGTCAGGATGGTGAAGTCTCTCTGAAGCACAATTAAACACAAGCTTTTATCTGAACATAAGACTGGTTTCGATGATGCACTGACCCCAACCAATCAGGATGTACCACCAGAAGTACTTCCTCTGGGAGACGAAGGTGAGTGCGAGCAGGGTCTGCAGGTACATGCCCTCCACCAGCAGCCAGAAGTAATTAGCCAGGATGCTGAACTGGAAGAAGGCCACAGCAGATTTGCATGCCATCTGGAAAAGACAGCAAGTAGGTAAACTCTGAAGTCAAAACAATCCAAACGCATTAATGCAGTTCTTAGTGTACAAGTCAGCTAGTAAACATGTCAAACAGGAGATAATTATCAGGGGACGGAAGTTTAAAGAATTTCAAAGGTTCTGACCCCATTATTTTCTTTTAAAAATTATATAATAGTATGTCTGTATATTAGTTAAATATTGCTGGTAATATTGTCATCTTCGAAACTGTCAAAACAGAAATCTTAAAAACAAGCACTTCTGTGTCGTTGTATCTTTATAATCACATAATGCGTTCTTGAGGCATGGAAGAGAGATATGTAATAAGGTCAATGTCTCATAAAAAAATGGATTCTCATTTACAGTCCATATCTACCCACACAACCACAGGCAGGAAATGAAATATGCTTTGGAGGGTGTTTCACAGCAGTGTCTGACTTGTAATGTCACACAGAGTTTGTGCCATAATTGCCTACTTGAAGGGTTTTCTTCATGTTTCAAGACTTCTTTTGACATTCTATTGCTACTTCCCGTGCTTGGAATTTCCCACATGCACACGCACATGCATATGCACGCGCACACACACACACATTTACTTATGTGTAAATTTTCTGTAATGCCACATTTCTACTTACATCACATGTAAATAACCTGCCCCAGTTCCCCTCCAGAGAACTCTCCCATTTTTCATTACCACACCTATCCGCTTATATTAGTATGTCAAAGACAAAAAGAACAAGGAGTGTTTTGGTAGAGCTGCATCTACATAGGGCACTCAGTGTCACAATACATGGCCAGTGCTCCTACATAACCCATAGGCCATAAATTTAAGCTCTGAAGCATAAAATAATAGCTGTAATAGTAAAAGGAGCTAAATGTAATAAAAACATTTGAAGGTAATCCCATTTTAATTCCTATTTAATTGTTATTGTGCTACTTTCCTCCATATGAACAATAAAAATGGAATAATGATGTATTGTGTAGTCATTCCAGGCTATAGTGTAAACAGATTGCTTACAGAGAGCTTACGTATCAGCTGGTGAAGGGCCTCTGTCCGAAACATCCAGTTTCTCTGGAAAACTTATGTACTTTTCCTGTATCTATATCCGTGACTGCAGTACACTGCAGTTTCTCACCTGTAATCTACATGTATTATAAACACTGAATGAATGGTCACTTTGTTAGAGACACCTTCCCTTTCATGATTAGCGCTTCCCTGTATGGAAATTGGACACGGAAGGGGAGGACAGCGAGGACAAACACACGTGCAAAGTGCCGACGTCTTGGATGTTACGTTAAACGGAACTGACGAGGGAAGCCATAACGAGTGTGACAAATAGAATAAATAAAAACTAAGTTTTAATAACAAATAAACAAACAAACACTGAACAGAATCAAAGACAGACAGCAATAATGGGTACACATTAACGGGAAAGGCAGTGCTGTCCGCAAACACAGAGGCAGAGTACAAATGAGATCTAAACAAACACATAGGCGCAAGGAGCTAGGTGTGACACGTGATCGTACCACAAACACAATGAGAGGCAGAAACACACTCTTACCAAAACAAAGCGAGACTAAGACCGACGAGAACTAACCAGCAACCATGGGAGACATATTACCAAACATATATCAGCGAAGGCGCGAGGACAAACGAAGGCTAACCAGAAACAATGACCGACAAAGAAGATACATAGGGATGGGGGTTTTGTAAGACTACAATCAGGGATAAATTAGAAACAGCTGGAGACAAAGGGGAGGAGACAGGGAATCATAGAGAACGATGAACACCCAGAGGTTACTAGGTTGCCTGGGAAACGGGGAACGCTCCGATCTGTAGACGTGACATGGACAAGTGACTCTTGATTGCATCATAAGATCAGGCAAGCAAGCTTTCCATGGATCAGCTTCAGTGTGAATGCACATTAGAATGGGAAAATCAAGCAATCTGAGTGACTTCGAACAAGGCACGGTCCTCTGTGCTAGACTAAATGTCAGTGCCTCCATCTAATTTGCAGCAAGAAGCTATCCTATATCTGTGTGGGCCAAGATTCCTGCAGGACAATTTCAACATGTGGAATCTTTGCCATGATGAATTACTGCGGTTCTAAGGGCCAAATGAGGTCCAATGCAATACTAGATGGGTGTCTCTAATAAAGTGGCCATTCATTGTTGTGTATATACAGTATAGCTTTAGATCCCTAGTAATGTTTCCCTGAAGATTATTGATCAACCCATCCTTTGGTATGAGCTTCACTAATTTGTTATGGAAGTCTTTGAATAGGTTTTAGTAGTGTTTTTTGTGTACTGAAATACTGAAAGATGAATCAAGACAAATGCCACTGTTTCTCTCTCTCTCGCGCTCTCTCTCTCTCGCACTCTCTCTCTTACTGTGGACATGAAGCAATGGTCCAAAGACTCATCAGAGAAAAGAACGGCATCCTTAATGAAGACTGCACTGGCCCGGAGAATGAAGGAAGCAAACAGGTTGATGTGTATGTAATTCCTGGTACAGTGGAACTTCCTGCAATAGAAGTCACGCTTTAGATCTTGAAGGGTACTGAGGACAATTGAGATTAATGACACAAGTAAACCTTATAAGCAGGAAGGCATTGTTTTAAATGGCTGCACATTAATCATTTTACATTAATTAAAGGTTCACAAAGCTCAAAGGACAAAAAACACCAATTTACCTGAAGGAAGTGAAGACTATGATTGCTGTTATGAGTGATATAAGTGAGGTGGCGTATCCAACTGTGTATACCTTCTTGAACATTGAGAAGTAGCTTGTCTGGAAAACCAAAAGCACAGGTCAAGCCCCATTCTGAGATAGAGGCCACATGGATGTAGCCATCACTTTATTCCCACTAAGCAACATGTGACTCAGTTCACGTGTTGCTATAGATTAATATCTGTTCTCATGCTGAATGGAACTGTGACGATCATCATCAAGAGCATCATCAAGAAGAGAAGGTCATTTCTGAGATGACCATCTGGAATGCGGGTCAGAAAGGCACTACTGTCAAGCCACACAGAAGTCCATTTACCTCTTCAGGCTCTGCATCATCTCCAAAGTCACAGGCTTCTCCATAAGGTGGGTATGGGTCACCCCAGCCCTCTGCTGTGCAGTTCCTGTATATGTAACCTGTAAGCTTCAGCAGATCAGTAATAATTCAAAGTGCTCAGCTTCTTCTACACTGCTATCACTTTGCATAGTTCCATAATTCGCAGTTTTTTATATAGTGCCAAAGCATTCCATAGTAATCACTTCTGGTACACTAGCTGCCAAGTATGCTTGCACCTTAGAAATTCTAAGCTGTTAGCAAGTGAGACATGCGGTGTCTGCAGTAGTCTCAGTATTTGAGGCTTAGAAGAGGACATTCTCACAAAAGTAAAAAAAATTGACAGGGTTTCCTTTCAGAATTCCATTAATCTTTGTTACTTAAAAATGTACTAAAAATGTACTATGTGTGAAATAAATCTTGCAAAAATTGCCTGCTATAGACAAAGTGCGTAGGCATCCCCCGCACTGCTGCCTGGATCCCTGGGCATTGGGGCGAGGACCGCGACCATCATCTGCATGCAGTCTGGAGGCGGCGGCGGCGAGGAACACCCCCAGGAATTTCTTGGGGGTGCTGAGGCTACCGAGCCAGGACTGAGGATAGCCGAAGAGCTCCCCGAGGACGGCGATGATGGCGGTTTGGTGGAGCTGGCTAGGTCTCTGGCTAGTGAGGGCAAAGCCCAAGTTCCTCCCCTTCCGTGGGCTCGCTGGCAAAACTGCCCAAAGCCTGCCCATTCTCCTATAGCAGCTGGTGAGAGGAGGACTGTTAGGGGAGGCTGCACACCTGGAACCGGGCTTTACGTGCACCCCCACGGGTCCGATTGGCCCAAGGACACGTCTACAGCACCTGCGGGATTAGCAGGCGCTGCAGCACTGCACCTTATATGTTTGTGGACTGGCCCTATTGTTTATGTGTATTTGTGCTTGGTGCGTGTTTTTAGGCGCATCACGTCGTAGGAAGCGTACCGGACGGACCCGAGAAAGGCAGGAAATCTGCCTTTCTCCCTCGTTTGGGGAAGTCTCCCAGGTGGGAGGTCCCTGGCCTGCTTTGTGTTGGGTGGGCACCAGGCAGTGCCGTGTCTTGTCTGTGTGTTCGCACGGCATCCTGGAGTTTGCTATCCTGGAAGGGAAAGCGTCAGGAACCGTGCCTCTAGGGAGGGGTCATCTTTGGGGAATGCTCCCCCCCACACTTCACATGGAGAGTATCGGTAGACCCAGAGAGAGGCAGTGACGCTGCCTCTTTCCTTCTACGGAAGTCTCCCCGGTTGGCAGTTCCTGGCCTGTCTGGTAGTAGGTGGGCACCCAGCAGAGCCGTGCAGTGTGTGTGTGTATGCATGGCAGCCTGGGATTCGCAGTCCCAAAGGTAGACACTTCGGGAGCCGCGCCCCTTGGGAGGGGGTTCTGTCATGGACAGCTCCTCCCTCATAAGTCACGTGGTAAGGCCCACCGCGTGCAGGTGCCCCACACCCTGCGGCACTCGGGCCAGCAGCAACATTATAGTGTCACAGCCATAATTAAGCAAATGCAATCAGTGCCATGATTCTTGTTTAGTTTGGCAGGAGAATGATATTTGCAACAAACTTAATCAGGGCATTAATACAAAAACCCCAGCTGTCCATCACAAGACACAGGCAGCAGAACACACCTGTGTGGGGATCTGTGAGAGTTTTCTCACACGCACAAATGCTGGATGTCTGTGATTATGGTGTTAGGGTTAAGCAGGACACAAGCCTATGGTCAATAACCCTTCTCCAAACAAACAGCTCTGCTCATTGTAACCGCTGAGCACTTGTGGTGGAATTAAGAATATCGACACAAACCCAGGCACATTTTTAGAAAGAACATGTAATCCCATGTCTCATGTGGATTTAGGAAAAAGTAATGAAAGACTTGCAATGTTCAGATCATTATGCAAAAAGGGGTGTACTGCAATGTCAGCAGCCTCCTCTTTTGGACTAAATGTAGATGTTTGTGGATACCACCATCTCAGAAATATTGAAATATGACTTCTTTTTTTTTTAAATTTGTAAATTATTTGGCAAATCATAAAGTAGTTTTAACATTTTGTTATCTGACTAAGAAAAGAATAAAGTATGTTTTTCCCCCTCAGATACAACCTTAGCAATCTGAACAGGTCCTCGGGACCTGGCCTTCAAATAAATCGGCTTTCACCTCTAAAATCCATTTCACTCAGCACTACAGCCTGTAGAAACAGCAAAGACTCTGCTACCTCAGATTTTCTGCATCCCGCTCCTCTCTCTCACCTCACTATAAGCTTGTAGGGAGCAGGTGGCCCACTTTCTGAATATAGATCATGCATATTAATGGAATAAAAGAACTTTCATTGGTCAACTGAGAACAATTTGATAAAATGTAATCGATATTACTGTAATAGAGAAAAGACTACAAATACTCCAAAATGATCTGAAGGATTAGTTATGAAAGGTTGATCCAGTGCCTCTTGACACATCCATTTAAGTGGTGTTAATAATACATAAACCACAAAATCATTGGTGATTAGCATGCCTGAGTGATAATAGTGATTAAACTATATGCTAATGCAAGGTTCAGGGGAGTATTACCAAAACAACCCTCTTGTATCAAAACACTCTTGATGACAGTGATAGGAATGACAATGTGCTATACTGACTGGGAAAAACATTATCATTGTTGTTTTTCAGGATTTGCATCTTTTGAATACTTAAAATCAGAGCTCTTGAGTAAAATTTTAATTAAACTGAGTTTAATTAATCTGAGTTCACTGACTTCTTTTGATGCAAAGCATCCATATCTTATTAGCTTCATATTCAGAATCAATGTGCAATTTCCAAACAGACAGAATATGGTTCTGTTTTTTAGTTAGAATGTACCTCTATTTGATCCTGTAGTAAGAAATGGCATTAACTGCATTCAATCCAGCAAGTCACAGGTGGCCAGAAAGAAAAAAAAAAAGTAAAACAAAAGTATATCAAAATGACCTTCTTCCTTTACACTTGTTTTAAGCACTTTCTTTGAAGGCTTCTTTGCTCCAACTTCAGCCAATATATGCTCAGAAGTAACAGGTATTGTGCTTGAGTACAGTTTTCAGCATTCTTCCAAATGCTGCCAGCGAAAAGGAGGGCAAGAAAGTTAACTTCTACTGCTACCTCCGCCGTTGTTCTTTTGGGCTTCTGTGTAACAGAACAGTACTTCTGCCCGATTCATAGCATCCTGTAGACCACTGACCTGTAAAACCGGCATGACGTCTATACTGGACATGCATCTCCAGGGACACCTGGAGTCGCGCAACCCTGACGCGCATTTCCCTCGAGCTACAGATTCGAGGCATTCCACTATACAGCTTTCTGATTTAGGTCACAAGACGTCTGTGTAATGAACGCTTCATGGCCTGCTACCTCTCTGTACGTCAGCAAAGCGGCAAAACCAGAAGCGTCTGGACCGCTGTTGAAATGCAGTGGCGTATGGTGACAAGAGTCTTTGAGTATCAAAGGGAAGGTTATTATCTGCTTTTAAATTCAATTTTACAGAGGTCTGTGACCCACTTTAACATACTGCCGAAGTGCCAAGGGGCCATTATGAATACTTGCCAAAAAAAAAGTAGGTTTTAGTGTCTGATTCAAAAGACCATGATGAGAAAGAATGCTCAAAATAGCTTTCTTTTGCTCAAAATAACAAAAGCTCAAAATATTCAAGATGGGGGAATTTTCTTCCTTCTCATTTCTGTTTCCTTTATGAGACCATTCAAATCCATAGAAAGCAAAAAGATGCTCCTCTATGGTTCCTCACGTTGATTCCTCACATAATCATGACCTCCCCTAGCACCGAGTCATTTTCAGTGACTAAATTATTAGTAATGAAAGCTGACCTTGCTTGCTGGAGAAGTGCTGGAAGACTTCAGAGCAGGACACATTGACCACCTGGCCGACATCCGCTCGAAACCAGCATCGGATCTCATCCCACTCCGTTCTGCAACCTAAGATGAACATCGTGGAACATGTTCAAACAGCATCACTCAGCCAGTTTGTTTCTTAAGCAATATGGGCAGCTGGCAAAAACTGAGGGAGAGAGATAGATATCTAGATAGATAAGGGTTGGCCTTAAAGGTACTAACACAAAAATTGCATGCAAACTGCATCTTCCTTGAGGACATTAAGACTCATGTTTTGCAGAATGACCTAGATTAGAGATTTAGAAGCACAGCACTTATATGGTCAATGGAAATGGAGCAACAACCTATTTACTGTTTGCTAAAGCCTAAGCTATTTGCACTGTTACTTATCGAAAAGACCAAATCTCTCAGCCAGGAGGGCTGAGTGTTTTGAACATTTACACACCAATTGTTGAGTTGCTGCATGGATTCAAAACCTACTCCTGGTGTCATGTTTGCTTAGGTCCTCAATGGTATGAAATGCATCATTTCCAAGATGCAGTTGACTACAAAAATAAATTTGAGTAGTAAGTATTTTCAGTTCCTGATGGTCCTGGGCTAATCACAGCTAACTAGGCTTGAAGGTTACACTGAGTTATGACCATAACCTCAAAATAAATGGAACATGCTCAGATAACCCTGTGCATTACACTAAAGTGGATGTGAACCAGAAGCAACTCTCGTTTCTAAAGCCTGTAGTTAAAATAAATGAATGTCAACATTTGAGGTAGGTAGTGAACGTAGACTAATCCATGTGTTTTGACAAGCTGCAAAGATGGTTGAGATGATGATGTCTACTAAAAAAGCAAATACATAGAGCAAAATAAAGGAAAAACATGTAGGCATTGATGTGACACCCCTATAAAGACCAAAAGAAAAAAGTCCCCAGCTTCTGAGGTTTAGGATGGTTAGTACACATTTAGGAGAATATTACTTATACAGTGAGAGATTAATGTTCTTTCAATTTCTTATCATTGTTACTGTTTCTACATATTGCTGAAGTTATATTATAAACAAATTATTTTGAGAGTCAACCAGGGTGTGAAGACTGAGGGTCTCCCACTGAAGCAACTTCATGTTTGCTACATGGGTCATGTAAAGTCTGTGCCGTTCTGGATCAAATTCATGTATACAACAAATAGCAATTTCCAGTCTTTACGCTGATATGCTTCTTCCTGCGTTCTACTTCCACCCTCTGATGCTAGGAAAACATGCCCACTCCTAAACACAATTAACACATACCATCTGGATCAATTAGGCAAGTCACGGGTGCTCCTCCTGTCTCCTGCGCTGGACATGCACTCTCACAAACTCACTTCTATTCATATAGCTTTTATTCATCTCCACCGGGAGAGATGAAATCAGCAAGAGCCACAACTCATTTCAGATTAACAATGCCTCTGTGAAGTATTCTGCAGATGAATTCTGACAGTTTAGACTCTTTTACACAGAGAAATTCCCATAGCTGCTCTGACGCCACCTGTCCTCTCATCTAACCAGAGTATTCATGCTGCTTTGCTCCTATGAAAGACATGAGTTTTAAACAGGAGAGCCTCACAGACACTTGGGCCATTATGCAATGCAAATTCTAATCTGTCCTAATGCAATGCAAATTCTAATGTGTCCAAGAATGTGAAATCAAATGAAGGATTGTAAAGGTGAAGTGTGCAGATGCCTACATCACAACCCACCAACCCACCTCCCGCACTCAGAATGAAATTTTATAGTTCTGCATTCTGAATTTCTGCTCCAAGCATGTACATTCTGGTTTACACCCAGATGCTTGAACATGACCTGAAAGCTAGGAGTAGCTGCTGGGAACACACAGCCTAGTTACAGTTTATTTCTGCTTCATCCTAAGAAGCACCATCATGACACGTTCAATTAAAGTAATATTGTTAAGACACTCCGATCACACCTAAATATATATAACTAGGTGGAGTGAATTTAACTAAAGCTCTAGCTTCATGCCATATATATTACAATGGCTCATATACAACAGCTGTTAGCCCCAGACTATCTGTCCTCTGCTTTTTTGTCACATCTTACTGAGACTTTATAGTGAGCAGAGAGCTGATTTTCTGGATGCTGATCAAGTACTGGACTAAGAATGCAGTATTTGTGGAGAACTCCTGTTGGAAATATATTCCAGAGACATGGCATAATCTGGGTTCTAAAAACTGACCCACAAGGATTAAAATTATCTATTAGCTATATCATATGAAAACCTTATAACGATGACATGAACACATTACTTTTGTGAATAGAGACTTTGATTTAACACAGTTTCTTTCTACAGAATTAATTACAATAATTGCATATACCATGGAAACACAGCACAGTGGACTACAGAATAGAGCACTAAATAAGACTTCAGCAGTAGCAGACGACTGTTTGCGTACCCCATGGTCCAGTCTGGATCTTGCGCTCTCTCCTCCTGGTCTGATTGCAGAGTTCCTGGGCCCTTAAGTGCTGGGAAATGATGGCACAGTCTGGATGGATGGCCTGTACCTGCCAGTGCAGTAGAAAGACCAAAATGAGGCACACAGAGACCTGTATTGAGGCAGTCTGTGAATGGAAATTTGACTGAATGGTAGCATAGAAAAGTCAGAGAGCCTATTCAATAGAGCAAGGTGAACGGAATGTATGAATTATTTACTAGGGCATTGCTTAAAAAATGGATCCAAGGTGGAGTTTTCACTCAGAAGATGCTGTCCATTGATCAAAATGTCAGCATTTGTTGTAGTGTGTCCTTTGTAGAAGCTAGAAATGCAGGTCTTAACTGGCAGTTAGATCACAATTGATTACTAACTGATTTTTAAAAATAAATATAGTCATGGGACATCAGAATATTGAAGTGATAAAGCAATAGTAATTTTCTGAAGTACTGAAGGAGGATAGGAATGCATAGGCCAAATTCTGTATGCAAGACGTCAGTGACATGCAGAGCAAGATATTTAAACTTCTTTTTATGTATTATTGGTTGTAGACATTGCAATCAAAACCACTAATTATGACTCGTCATAAGGGAATATAGTTATCTTCGTAAATAAGGCACCACAATGGTGTTGTCTTCAAAACATCACTCAATATACATACATTAAATGGTAACAAAACAGACTTTACAAATAAACGTAGTATAGGCACTGCGAACGGTCAAATTTTAAATTTAATTTTAAATAACTTTATTTGGCTAAACAGCGTTGAATTTAAGGGTTTTACCACTACATGAGCTTCTCGTTTTTCACAAGCCATATCACTGCAAGACATTATCAAAAACATAAGGGTTATAGCCTACTTTGTAGGCTAATATTAGATATAAAGAAAAGACTAATTAGAAAACGCGTTTTCAGTAAAAGTCATACTGTGAAACCATGCAGAAACTCACAGTTCTCCAAAAAGTAGCTAGAATCCATAAATACAATGCGGCCATGTTCAAACGTCCCAGATAATTAGAATATTCTTAACTCTGCTTAAAACAAGTCTGCTTTCAAACCATTTTGATTATCCAGGATAGTAAATACAATCCCATGCACAAATGTCGAACAGACACACAGTCGGATATCTTCCCACAGCCGGAATTCCGGAGAATCCTTCAGTTATCCGTGTAGACGCGAGACGCCCCATTCGCAAGCGAACACAGTCGCGCGTTGACGTTTGAACGGAATCGCACCGACAGAGCGCTGCAGCGACTTCATCGGATGCGACTGTAGCAGGCAACAGCCTATTTCTGTTCTCCTTTTACCATGTAGTTGCTCCGGTTACATTATGAATTACATATATATGGTATTTGTGCCCGAGTGTAATGTGTTGACGTTTGTTAAAAGCAGAATAACGCTACAGTTTGCAATGTGAGAGTTATTTAGGAATTGAGTAAGTTTAGTAGTAAGTATACTGTGCTTATTTACAGTAAAATCACAAAATCAATGTGAAGCCCGTTTTTCAACCACTGGATATTAGGTAGTTGCATGTGTGGAGTATAATAATAATAATAATTAAGGTTTTAAACTGGAAAAAAATAAGTAACCTGATTACCTTCATTTTTTGAGTCTACTGAAGCTCAAATTGTGTGTTAACACAATGTAAGTACAGTTACATAAGGCCATCTTTGCAGCACTGGTGAATCTAAACTAATCTGACAAAAGAGGGAAAGTCATGATAACAAAAATATATATATTTTTACAATTTAGCTCAATATATCAAATACCTAAAATATCAACACATTAAGTAATTCACCCTCAAACTTAATCACTAGATAAATGCAAAAATAGCAGCATGTGACATTGTTGTTGATTCAACTGCTATAATTACTGTAGTATTAAAAACTGTATACATTTTTTTGCTTTAACAACAACAACAATAGTAATAACACATTTAAAAATAACACAAAAGCAGTGACAATAATATTGTTCTTGAGGTTTTTGGTAGCTAATGGACAAATTATTTTCCTTATTTTAAGTAACAAACACTGCTGTACAGGCTTGTGGCCTTGGGTTGTAAACATTTAGCAAGTTGAAGTTTTACACTAGTCAGCTCAACCTACCAAATCTAAGATCAGCTTGAAACACCATGCTTCAAGTCTCATAGAAGACAAGCATCAAGACTATTCTCTGTCCTGGCTCCTAGATGGTGCAATGAACTTATGCTTGCTGTCCGGACAGCAGAGTCCCATACAGTCCACAAACTCTAGTACTTATTGTTTATTGCACTTATTGTCTGAGATAGATCTTATGAATTTTGCACTTCTAGGCATCAGCATTGATCCCTGTATTTCTACAGTATTCTAGATCATTGGTATATTAGACTCTAACTTACTCTACTGGCTAGAATGTATTCTATGAGTAAATGACAAAGCACTTTTGTAAGTCCCGCTGGATGTGCTACAGGCAGTGGTAGCTCTGTGGTTAAGGCACTTCACTTTTAATTAAAAGGTTATTGGTTCAAGCCCCACCAGTTCCAAGTTGTCCTTTTGGGCCCCTGAGCAAGGTGCTTAACCCTCAATTGTGCAGTTTGTTCTCATACATAATTGTAAGGGTTTTTTTATATATATATATATATATATAAAAGCATCAGCTGTATGCTTTATTCCATGTGCCAGGGTGGCCGAGTGGTTAAGGCGTTGGACTTAAGATCCAATAGATGAATGTCTGCGTGGGTTCGACCCCCACCCCTGGCAATGCTTAGATTTAGCTCACAACTTGAACAAAAGCACTTAACGGGCAAAAAGCAATAGCCACATTTGTTGGCAGCCGTTAATTACCGGTTGTATTCTCACAGTGATAGCTCACAGGAATTCCATGCAACACCAACTGACCCAAAGTGTTGCGGTCTCTATGGCAATGTCATGTTTATCACATCACTTATGTTCTGTTTCTATGTTCAATTTTGACCATTAACAATTTAAAAATAAACAGTCTATAATGTTTTGCAATTGCTTATCCAGTCCTTTCTCACCTCAAGACTGGACTACTCAACTCACTCTTGGCAGGCTTCCCTGTACATACTACTAGAAAACTAAAGTTTTCACTGGCTTCATGAAGTCACCCACATCATATTTAAAAGTCTATATTTGGAGTTATATAATACTGCTAAATGCTGTTAATTGCAATGGAGTAAAATCTAAAACATGCTTATATACTCATTTCCTTTTAAATTGATCTGTTCTTCTGTCTAATTTACTGAGTGTCACACCATAATGTAAGCTCCGTGCAGAAACCCAGAGCTTTAGCCTTTTGGCATATGTTAGCGTCTGCTAGTCAGGCTTGAGCCCCAATGGGTGTCACTTTGCTGGACTAAACACGTGGCCATCCTGCTTGTGGTTCAACCTTGGCCTCACTTTCCAGTGGGTGATAAGGGCTCATTAGAGCAGTCGGAACCCTCTGATTGCAGTAATTCTGGGTGACATGAGCAAGGCGAGATTCCAGTTTGATGGTTCTAGATGTGCACATTGCTATCTGAGAAAAAGGAACTGGAGGAGAGATTAATTTTATGTGTGCTTTCTTCAAATAAAAATATGTGCATGTCACGGTAAGTGCAATGTGACAGAAAATTGGCAGGATGTTAAGGCCATACAGTGACACGATAGCCATGAATATAGCAAGCTGCAAGCCTCGACAAGCTCTACAAAACACTGAGCCTCCATCTCTTGCTTTGCCTGCCCAATTCTACACAAACTAGGAGTTAATTATGGTTTTACGCTGCATTTTCAATAGCTGCAAATAATGGACATTGTGTTATCACAATGACAATGCAAAGAGAAAAAAACGAGGATTGCACGTTAATTTGTATTTCAGAAAGCAACATTTATCATTGTAAAATATCCAAATGCCCTAAATTTAGCAAATGAAAGTATTTAATTAAACATATGTCCACCCTACAATCCTGTAGCAACACATGGAATGGAACAATAATTCCACAAAAACTGCATTAGAGTTTAGCCAGCTCAAATGCCACTGAGGTTAATTTAAATATAATAACTCTATTTTGATTAATTAATCTGTTTACCAATAGTTTATTTTGGTTCTTTTGAGAAGCCATCATGGAGCTTACTCATGATAGAAAAATTAATTCCATGAGACAGCAGAGAAGAAAACACTGCATACAAACCTACCACTCAGATATCCATATGATCCACATCTGTTTCAGATGTTTGTCTGTCACTTTCATACTGGTTGCATGAACCAAAGTGTAAGTCACAGAAAAAGCAACATGGTAGGGGAGTTAGGTCTACTTCCTCAGTTACAGAGCTTAAATAATCATTATTCCTGCTAGTTAACAGTAAGTCTGTTTGAAGAATGCAAACAACATATCTTGTACTTTACAAGTTTGGGAACAGAAGAAGTCATTTCCACACAATGGCGTCAACGTATTCTATTAAAATTAAGTCATATTAAATACTTTTTAACTTTTAGCTTTTTGGTTTTTAAGCTGTGATCACGTCTGAGAGATAGATTTCATATAGCTGTTGTAATAGCTATATGAGTATTTCCAATCGCCATCATATATTCTTTAGTAACTCATTACATCAAAAGTGAGATTTTTCCTTTACTTCAATCCAAGTGCAAAGAGCACAAGGGGACAAGTGCAAACTCCAATGTTAAACTCCTTCAGTGACATCCTCCTCAGCTTTCTGGAAAGCTCTGTAACACAGAGTGCCAATTCCACCACCTCATCCTTCAAAGAACTTCAGGTATCCTCAGTAGTAATGTGACCCAAGATGGCTGAGAAGTTAGGGACCTGAAGATCCCAGAGCCAATGGAGAAACATCCTCTTAAGCTGTATCCCACACTTGGTCATCACTGGTCAGAAACAGTATGGGAGCCCCAGAATAAGAGCAAAGGTGTGTAGCATAAAAAAATATTATCTCATTTTATAATATGTGCACAATGTGGTTGGTGGTGTTTACATATTACATGATGTAGTCACTGTACATTGCTGGTTTAAAGAACCAGGGCTATTCTTCCTTTGGATGTTTCCATCACTTGGGATTGCCACATATATTGCCAATGCTGTAGTGTGAACATTCCAAAATTAATGTTTGTCTCCAAGTTGTGAATTTATAATGGAATGGGCAGCCATTGTGTAGGATTGCTCTGCATAGACATGTAAAGAATAAGAAGTAATTTTATAATAGGTGAGCACTATATTAGTACTTGGTGCACAGTAGAACAACAGTTATTAGCAGTGCCAGGATGGCTGAGAGGTTAAGGTGTTGGACTTATGATCCAATGGGCAAAAGCCCACATGGGTTTGAACTCCAATCCTGGTAACTGCTAGATTTTCTAGTGAGTCAGGCTGTGTATTTATAAATATTAACCCATGCACCTTCTTACCAGAATGGTGCGACAACGTTATCTGTCATGCTTTGGAATTGCTTACCAGATACTTACACTGTGTGCACAATTATTAGAGTATTTTGACCACATCATAATTTTATGCATATTTTCCAAATCCAAGCTGTATAAACTTGAATGCTTATTGGATTTAAGCATATCCAGTTTATATGTATTTGTGTAACTAGGCAGGGTGTGGCCTAAGAATATCAACACCCTATCTCAAGATGTGCATAATTATTAGGCAGCTTCTTTTCCTCAGGCAACATGGTACAAAAAAACTCTGAAAAGCCAAAATTTGTAAAAAGTATTTCAGAGGGATGCAGCACTCTTAAAATTGCTAAGATATTGGGGTGTGATCACAGAACCATCACATCTTTTGTTGCAAACAGTCAACAGGGTCACAAGAAATGTGTTCAGAAAAAAAGACGCAAAATAACTGCCACAGTTGTCCGAATTACAGACTGTGCAAAGGAGCCTCTATGACAATCCCAACTCTAGTAGTAGAATTCAAGATGCTGGTATGGAAAGCACAACAAGATACACAACCAAGTGGCAAGGATCAGATACAGAAATATATGCAAATCATATGAGCTGGACACTCCCAAGTTCATAGGAAGAACCACAGAGTGGTGGAGCACTTTAGGACGCGATACCTAATTTAGAGGAGTGGTCCAACAGGTCCTAGGAATGACATCATCATTGTCGTTCCAGAAAAAGCACACCGAGGAGCAATGAAAATACTGCACAGCACGCTCAAATTCCCAGGACTCCTTTTTTAAAATCAAAATTTGTAAAAAAGAAAAGAAATGGAAAACAAACAACACCTTGCAACTGATGCAGGTGGGCGCTACTTTGACAGACCCAACGCGTCTCACTTATTTACTGGAACATACCAAGTTTTCAGTGAAGGCAGTATTTCTAGTGCCGGTATGCTGAAAAAAGTATTGTTCCATTTTTAAGACGATTAAGCCATAAAACCAATCTGAAAATTGACATATAAAATACTTAAAATGTAGTTAGAATTGAGAATATTATATGCATTGGGCAACGACAAACGTGAGGAAATTGGTAGTTTCCCCTCTTCAAAAATAAGTTAAAGCGAGCCGGCTCAAGGAGTCCTTTTCGCAGCAGCACTGTCAATCGTAGACGTTCACTCGGACTCTCGGGCGTCAAGTACAACAAATCCGAAAGTAAGTAAAATGTACTTTTTGGGCTGGATTACAGTGCGTTTTCAGGTTTACTTAGTCTGAATCACTGCATGACCACAGTATTGGTGTTCAAGTTAGGCCACGTGGTCGAGTCCGCAACGCAAGCAGCCTGTCAGGAAGTCTATCTATAGCCATCTTTGGATTAGTTATCTTAAGCCGCGGATAGTCTTGTAACGGAAAAGCTTTCCGTGACTAAGCTTTTACTTTTTAGCTTGCTGTGTGTAACGCGCTTTCACGACATCGTAATATGCGGATTAAAAGCCAAACAAACATGAATGCTAACTTTTAACTAGCTAATTACAAAAACAGCTTGCAGTTGCCTGGGTTCGTAATTCGAGAGTTTCATTGCTGGGTTACAGAAGCCCACGCGGGCGCATGTGGTCGCGTATCGCGTTGACAAGGCACGCGCGTGGAAGCGCGCTGATGAACTGGCACGTGGTTCTGCGCTTCACGCGCCCGTTTAAGGAATCGTTTGATCGTTTGTCGGACATTCTGAGTTAATTTGGTAAGGCAAGAGCACTAACCTCTTAGGACGGAGCCCTAGTGTAACCTGTAATGATGTTGCCAATCATGGCATATTAACATTGTCTCCTATTTTCCAATGCCGCCCAGGATGATCATGTAAGACCTTTTTTTTCCCCTTTTATCCCTCATCATCTTTCATGTATCACCAAAACCAATACAAGCAAACTGATGTGTAACTGGTTAGAGGCTGTGGTGGAAAAAATAGGCAGTGGATTTTTAAATGAAAGGATGTGGACAACCTAAGTATGGTAAAAACTTAAGCATCTTTTTAATAAGCTGCCGAAGTTTGAACGGTGTGATTTTCCTTTGAATCATTACCCAACTATTGGCAACATTTCGCTTTTTTATCAAAACCTAAACAAATGGCAAATGTACATTGAACAGGAAGATGCTTAAGTTTGTTCCACACAGGGCCACAGACACTGAATTAGAGTACATCAACTGTTGCATCCTACTGTACACATTTCCTCCATTACTTCTGATGGTTGCAATGCTCGTTGTTCAAGAACCTGCAAAGCCCAGTCATCACTTTTTCTCTCTGACTACATCAGAAGGTGAGTTTTTCAGCGGAGAATGTAAAACGTGTTTTTCGTGGCATGTTGTGTTTGTGGCAGTGTGGTAGCGATGGACAGTTGTGGTGCAGGAGAGTAACTGACCCTGTGTTGATTCTGGTCACCCAGTACATGCAGAATATCCAGGCTGTCAGAAACTACACATCTGCATTGGACAAACACGGCCTTTTATCAGAATGCTTCTCGTTATGTTATAGAACTTTAGAACTAAGGCTATATTTCATACATTTGTGTGTGTAATGTAGATCCTTAGTTAGGTTTGAGCACTAATGTAAAACATCATTTGTAGACTTTTTGTTTGGTTTTGTTTTAGAACACATCAGCATGTTGTGTATAGGCTAATCCGTGCATGAGCATGGCTCTTGTTTCCATGGGAACAACTTGAAAATTATTTTTGGCTCTTGGCTGAGCATACTGTTGTGCCCTTTTAATCTCTGTAATTGCAGTTTTAATTTGGCTGGGCTATATATCATGAGCATACCATCTTTTGTGCAATAGAGTTCACAGTGAAGGATCGTACAAACTGTTGTAATCATTTTCATGTTCAAAGTGAAGATTTTTATTTTTATTTTTTTTAATTATATACAACAGACTGTTATTATAGTGGAAGTGGAAAGGAACACTGAAAAATGAGCAGCAGCATAAATTGTTTGTGTGGATATAGAAATTGAAAAAATCTTTTAATTTTGTCCACTCAATCCAAGATGGCTTTCCAGGAAGAGGAGGGGAAAAAAAAAATCACCACTATCAAAATAATTTCAGTGACCATAAAGATACTATATGAGCTCATGAATAGTGAAGAGTATTGCCTTTATGCCCATAAACAGCTAAAGCTATCCCAGAATGTCTGCTCTCAGGCATGATGTGTGGCTGCTGCTGCTGCTGCCGCCAGTCTCTTCAGAGTGTTTAAACATGCTTTTGGCCTTTCTGTCCTGCTCTAGTCACTTGCTGAGTGTTAACATGTATCCAGGCTAACCATTTGGCTCCTTACATTTCACTTGGCCCTTCCCTTTGTCTTTGTAATGCATCATAAGATGGAGAATCAGCGAGGCTTTCATTCGCGAGCCAGGGATGCGGGTGGGCACAGACAGGGCCCGGGCAATGGTCCCAGCCAGCACGCTGCCACCCTCAATGGGGACGATCTCCATGGTGGCCGGAGAAGGAGACCTCACCGCTCCTCCCGCTCGGAGGGCCAGGGGCCTGACGAGGGAGGCCTCTATCCGGAGGCCTTCGGTCCTTTGCATGGCGCCCGGGGGGAGATCGTGTGGTTCAACAGCAGCATGTACGAGCAAGCCGAGGGATACTTCCAAAGCACGCTGGATTCGTCAGGCGCGCCGCCGCCGCCATCCTCCTCGACGGGCGAGAGGGTCCACCGTTCGCTGGTGTTCAGAGCTAAGCGGAAGGCCACCCAGCAGAACCACGCGCAGGGGGGCCATGAGCTCCGCGCTCACCAGCGCTCGTCCTCCGAGCCACAGAGGGGCCGGCAGGGACCCAGGGGAGGCAGGAAGAGGGTGTTCTCAGAGACCGAACGCGCCCCTCAGAGAGCCAGGGACAAGTACGGCATGCTCCAGCGCATGGGACGATTAGTTTTCATTCTTTTTGCTCTTTCGTCTCTCTTTGGTTTTCTGCTTGGTTTCAAGAAATGAATGTATTCGCAATACATATGTGAATTCTTTTGTTTGGTTGCGTTAATGCACTGGATGATGATAATAATAGCGCTATGCTGCCCCAGAATCTTTGCAGACACAGTCCTAGTTCTAGCAGTCTACCTGGATTTGCATGGAAGCAAATGAGCAAAAAGCCAGCCAACAGACCAGAGAGTTGGGGCGTGCTGGACCAGCACTCTGTAAGAGTCATCAGAAAAGTAGCACATAGGATTTACTGGGAGAAAGACCTCTGCTGGCTATGGCATTGTCTTCCCTAATCCTCACCAGGTCTCCTAGTGCATTGTTGAGGCTGGATCCATCTAATTGTAACTGTATAGGACACTTGCTGAGTGTTTGCTAAGCCTTTTATAGCCTCAGATGCTTTTGAATGAATTGGAAGCATGTACACACTTTTATCTACAGCTCAGATATTTGTAATTGTAAAATGTAACTGTAAAAATTAGTCATTGGAGTTGATAAAACAGTGGCAGCATTGAATTAAATCTCAGCTTCTTGTATTGGAGGGGAATTCCACCAAATAATGCTGTTGGTTGCATCTCCTAATATGAAGCTGTACACAAGTGTTTCTGGTGTGCTTCTTGCTGTCTGTGGTGCTTCAGTTGGGGATCTGCATAACATACAGCAGTACTAGTGTTGTGTCTCCTGGAAATGCAGCATGGTTGTTTATTTTATCAAAAACGAGTAGAGATTTGGAGTTGCTTGGTTTGATGAATGTCATTATGCAAGATATGATGGTCCTTCTGCAGATCCCATTGTGCAGTAATATAAAGCCTCTTGCTGTCTCTTGTAATCGTACATCCACAACTGCTGCCATGGATGGTGTTTTGTTTTTAATTTGCGTGCCAGTGCTGTGTTTTTGTCATGGGCTCCATTCTTCGTGGTGGATGATCCACTGACTGCATGTAGGGATAAAAAAATCTTTCCTTCTGTCTTGGCGTTTTGTAAACTATGAATCCCCCGGGATCTAAGTAACACTGAGTGGCAGAAATTTCTTCTGCCCTTAAACTGATCTACTCGTGCAAGGCAAGAATTAGAAGTGGGAATTGGGAGCTAAACTAGCAATCATGCTATCTAGTTTTTCTTTAACCATGTATATATATGCTATGCAAGCAGAGCAAATATCTTACTTGAAAGCCCAGTGCATTTTGGGTATTTAGTCTATTTAGAATCCAGCAGTTTCTAATGCACTTTTTAATAACTTGCAATTAATTGGTTTTATATTAGTATATCGGTGGAATTCCCCTTTAAACACTACTAAAGAATTGGTGGAATGGTTCTTTGTTCCCACCACTTAAAATTGGCAGTGATTTTTGTATTGTAGAGCCTGAACAGCAATTTCATAGCTGCAGTTCCTTAAGTGTCTAGTTTGGTTTGCTTTTTTTCCATTTGGCTTCATTTTGATTAATTTCTAAATTATTTTGTCAGAACACCTTCTGCCAAATTGTGTATATATCAGTCTTTTGCTTTCTTAGATTTATTAATGTGTTTTTGTTTGTTTGTTTTCTTCTCTTCAAGCTGCCTTTTATGCTAAAGAATTCAGTGACCCATTATAGCTCAACCAACTTGGGCTTTGTCCTTCACCCCCTCTGTCTCTCAGCTCTCATTGCCATGTCCACCTGTGTTTTGTTCTGTCCCTTCCCACAGCATCAGCATGAGTGGACTCCAGGCTCTGGCCCACGACAAGGTGTGGTTCGACAAATCCAAATATGATGAGGCAGAGCGACGCTTCTTTGAGGTCCAGAGCGGCGTCCCGCAGGTACCCTGCCACCCCTCTCCACAGGAGCGTAGTCGTGTTACTCCAGCCAGTGACCTCTCACTCGGTGAAGTCAGTCAGAATAAACTCCTATTTTAACATGTGTGCCAGTCCCGGTTATAGCTGTGACTGCCCATACTGTGCTATATTAATATTTCAGGCGTGGGGAACCTGATGGCAACCTTTTGCCTGTTTTGCTCAGCTGCTGTTTGTACATTTGTGGACAGGCAGGGGAAACACGGTGTCTCGTTTCAGTCCTCTCCTATCCCTGGCAAATGGCATGGCCACTCTGCCTAGACGCAGCTGACAGAACGTGTGTGTGTGTGTGTGTGTGTGTGTGTGTGTGTGTGTGTGTGTGTGTGTGTGTGTGTGTGTGTTTTCCTGCGTGGCTTCTCCCTGTCTGCCTCTTGCTTGTCCCCTTGACTTGGCCTTCTCTACCCTGCTGTGCCCTTTCAGGAGACAGATGCTAGTGCCATCCTGCAGGACATTGCTAAAGCCCGCCAGACTGTCCAGCAGTCCCTAGCCGGAGTGAGTATAGTCCCCGCCCCAACCCCCAATCCCTAATCAGAATTTAAGATGCAAATATTTATTCATTAGGAATGCGTTCTGTGTTCATCTAGTCTTACTTTGGTATATTTATAACAGGGCTGGGACAAGTTTCCCTAAAGCATCATATAACAAAGATCATAGTTAAATGATCTAGCAAGCATCACACTGAATGCCATGTCTTTAATTTAAGATTATTTTAACACGAGACGGGGCCCTGATGTCTGTCACTGTGACTGTGTGTGCACTCTTGGCTGTCACTCAAGGCGCCCCTGAAGTACCTGACTTTGTGTCCCTGATTGGGATGGAAATTGCATTTAAAAACTCCTCAAATAGAAATGGGCAATTACAATAGGGGCAGGGGGACCCCCCCCCCCCCACAAACACACACACACACACACACACACACACACACACACACACACACAGTCACGTGTTAGCTGAGTCCAGCAGCGCCCTGTGTGACTTTCCTTCAGCAGAGATTCAGCGCCTCTCTCCTACTAAGCATTCCTGCCTGCCAGCCAAAGGGTCGCAGAGGATGCATGGGGCGCTTACCAGTTACCAAGTCTGAAGTCTTCTGCTGCTACTGCTATCGTGTTGCTGCATTTCAGTAAACGGTGAACAGCACATGGCAGTAAATGGTGCTTGAGCTTCACTTCTATTGCATTTATAGTGGGTTTCTTGAAGTATGAGGTTTGTTGATCTAATACAATACCTTATGTAAAATGATTGATTGTATTTTTGGTACATTTTAACAATCCCCCGGTGGGAGTCGCCATCACGGCAGGAGACTTTTAAATCGTAGCTTGCCTGTAGCAGCACTGTCCGTCCTGTGGTGGGGGGGCTCTTCTGCTGCCCATTCACAGGCGAGCATTGGCACCACAGGCGGTCACGCTGGCCTGTCTCGCCCGGTCCTCCTGCCTTTCTATGGTTCGCCGACGGGGTCGCCATTCAGTTGTCCTGTTGCATGAGTGTTGGCTGCACGTATCGATCCTGTCTGCAACTTGGTTTTACTATGAATAATGGCATTGTTTACTGAGAGCAATGACACTTGTCCCAAGTGGTTGGCTTTTGTGCTGCATGTGCGAAAGCACGTCTTGTGGCTTGCCTCATGTCTTCGGTTCATTTCTCTGTGGTTTATCCGTCTGCATATGCAGACAGTTTGTGCTGGTGCCTACGTTTCCCAGTATGCTGCAACAGGCTGCCAGTGTCTGAGGTGCCGTAAGGAGAGTGTTGCCTTGGCACCTGCCTGAAGGCGTGTTTTGTGTCTGTGACTTGCTTGGTTTCGTTCTCATTTAATGCGCAGCATGTACTAGGGTTAGATGAGCAGTTGTCCTGCTGTGTGGTGGTGTGCGTTTCCAGCCTTAAAAACGGTTCAACTGTCACTGTAACTGCATTATTAAAGTTTTGCATAGGCTGCTGGAGTATTTCCACTTGTACATGGATAAAAGGAATAGGGGACTGCAAAAACACACCTTGTTCTCTGAAGAGCAGGTCGTTTGGTAGTTCTCATTACAGATTTTGCCTCCTACATTTGAAATGCAGTGTCTTTCTATTGTTTTGTTTTGAACTCAAACTGTGGTATATTTAAATGACCCAGGTGACATTTCTGTTTTCCTCCATTTTCTGTCCTCTCCTGGGGGGCTGGCGTGCAGGTGAAGGCCGCCCTGCAGCCGGGTAAAGGGCACCCCCGTGCCCAGAAGCCCCGTGAGCGCAGGACCGTAAGTGGCACAGCCGCAGAGTGAAGCGCATGAGGGAGACGGGCGGGCGTGTGCGTACACGCACACGCCCCCACACGCCTGATCGTGCTGCCACAGCCTCCTCACTGCCTGTCCGCTGTGTGTGTGTGTGTGCGCATGCATGCGCGCACAAGTATGCATGTGATGGTGTTTGATTTTTGAATCAAGGCATTTTAGAAACATTTATTAACCGAATAAGACTACAAACATATTTAGGAAGTATTTGGTCTTATTGGCTTTTGGCAGGCTCAAACTGCATGGTTCTGTGTGGCCCACTCTGAAGTTCGGATCGTAGTCCCTGTTCACGTAGCCTTTGACATTTTGCGTCCATGCTGCATTTTCCTTTACCGCACAGCTTCGTTCTGGCTGTCTACGGGACGGAGACGTTACACTCAGGACTCGCGTTTGAAGCTGCGCACAGAGCACCAGCCCTTGCCTCAGCTTGTCTGCAGACAGGCGTGGTGCGTCTTCCGCAACAGCTTAGCGTCGCGCTCGCTAGACCTGCACCCGCCTCAACCGTCTGTCTCTCTGCCCTGCAATTACTGTTTCTGACCCCCACTGTGCTTTTTGTTTGTTTTTTTGACTGTAGAGTCAAAATGCCAACAAATCAGAAGACCAGAGTGAACTCATCTCACGCTTGAAGAACCTGGAACAGGACAACAAGAACCTGCACAAAGGTGCGGTGGTCGCACTGAAAAGAAGTATATAAATGGCGTTGCACTGTTTTACAAAATATTGCTTGGAGCGCGCTTCACATGAGCACCGTCCCTCATTACGCTTTTTTTGGGACCCGTCCTGTCAGTGGTGGATGACTTGAGGGCCATGCTGTCCAAACTGGAGTCCAGAATGACTCTACTGGAGAAGACTCAGAGTCGGCCTCCCAAACCAGCTCCGGCACCCCAGGTGAGAGAAAGCAGGCGCGTCGCCGTCCGCCCATCCGCAGCACCTCCGCCGTTTGACGGCACTCGCACGCGGGCCGTGGAGCGGGCGTGCGGCGATCCTCAACAGAAGGCCGGGTACAGCCCAGCTGCGCCCTCGGAGCTCACTAGATCCCAGTACGATCAACTCCACAGTGAAAGCGCAGCAGGTCCACAGCTCTGTGGGGATAGATGGAGCTGGTATCAGGGCTATCCGTCACAGTCGGGTTGAGTCAAAGTGTACTCTTTTTTTTTTTTGGGTTCGCTTTCTTTTTGCACTCCTCCTCAATACAGACCGCTCCCGCTTCAAACCCCAAAGTGGCGGTGAAAGAAGAGGAAGAGGAGGAGGACGATGACGTTGACCTGTTCGCCAGTGACGAGGAAGACGAAGAGGCAGAGCGCATCAAGGCCCAGAGAGTGCAGGAGTACACGGCACGGAAGGCCACGAAGCCCGCGCTCATCGCCAAGTCCTCCATTCTGCTCGACGTCAAGCCTGTACGCATTCGTCCAGAGTAGATTCTGCTTTACTGCTTTTACTCTAGCCTCTCGGTCCAGATAAACAATGCATTATCAAGCAAGTACATTTAATTCTCATCATCAGTCTATTAGGGAGATGATTCTGCATTGTTTTGATATTCCAGCCTGTTCTGGTAAACTTAACGATGGTTACTGATTCTGTCTTGTTCACTTTTTAAAAAAATTTAAAATATAAAATCCTGTATTCTCCCACCTTCCCTTCCTCTCTGGCCTGCATCTTCCTCTTCCACGCCTGTTCCTCTCAGTGGGACGATGAGACAGACATGGCCAAGCTGGAGGAGTGTGTGCGCTCGGTGCAAATGGATGGGCTGTTGTGGGGAGCCTCCAAGCTCGTCCCCGTTGGCTACGGCATCAAGAAGCTACAGATCAGCTGTGTGGTAGAAGATGACAAGGTTGGAACGGACATACTCGAGGAAGAGATCACCAAGTTCGAGGACTATGTGAGTACTACGTGTGGAGCCCATTCATGAGTTCAACCAAAGACTAAAGCAGAATTTGCATGTTTAGTCCGTCTGCATGTTTACTCCTCTTTATGGTGTGATTTCCTATTATAGGTCCAGAGTGTTGACGTTGCTGCCTTCAATAAGATTTGAGCTCATCCTCTACAATCACTACACCACCTCATTTAGTTACTGCTGCTTTTGTATCGCACAGTTATGAATAAACAAATTAATCTTTATGGACAGAGGTTTTATGCTGTTTTTTTCCAGTTTATACATTCGTAAAGTTTTTTTTTAATTCATTTATTATCCCCATTATGCCCCATATTTTCTAAGTCACACAGACACAGGCTACTCTTTTATAAATAGAAATGTGCAAAGTAGATGCAGTGTGCATCTCCGTACCTAAGCTGAGAAGTTAAAAATGGGACACAGCTTCAAAGTGGAGCCCTGTCCTACCCAGAATGCAGGGTAGAGTGGCTGGGAGAAGGTAGTCTGCACTTTGTGTAACAAGGTCATAGTGTCCCCTCTTGGAGAGACACAGTAGAAGGCCAACGTCCCGGCCTTGTGGTCCAGATACACTCCTATCCTGGGTGAAATTGGAGTAGGTGTGTCTATCCTGGTTTTATTGTGCTGAAATGTGCAAAGCCCATCAGATAGGTCCAGACTCCAGGATTTTGGATTGCAGCCCAGTCTGCCATCCGCACTCCCTCCGTGCCGGGTGATCCCCTTGTAGGCTGCCCCGACAGCGATCCCACCACTGCCACCCCACTCCACCTCCCAGTAGCAGTGTCCGGAGAGGCCCTCCCTACCCAGCACCTGTGCCCAGGTGGCAAACCTCTCAGGATGGTCCGGGTAGTGCTGCGACTCGTAGGTGGCGCTGACCCTCCGGCTCCCGTCGGACAGGCAGAGGTAGGAGTTGACCGTGTTCGGGTCCAATGTCACGTCGAAGCAGTCTGCGGATTGAGACGAGAAAATTGACACCAGCGTTTACGGTGGGCGGCTACGCAAGCGCGGCTCCCGACCCGGCTGGGTGAGGGTGAGCCATGGTGTTTTATCGATTTATTGAGCTCTAACATTACACTGAAGTGGGTACTACTTAAGAGGGTGACCAGAGCTCGCGTCGTTTTTCTCACTGGCAGCTTTGAAAGGTGATCTGTACATGCTTACGCTGTAAAAAGTCGGCCCTGGTCTTTGGTTCGCTTTGTGGCAGATCTGCAGGAGAAACTGAAAGCCATTAAAGACAGTTATTAGCCCATGTTGCACACTGTCTGTACCTTGCATAAAAACAATCCAGGTCAGATTTCGTATGGCAGGTGTTACCTATTTCAGCATGTCTGGGAACAGAGACGGGCTCAGCTGACAGACTCTGCTCATCTTTAACTACAAGCAGGAAGGACATCAAAAGTGTTTACAGTACATACTGCTGGTACAGGTCTTTGAAGATGGATGACATGACCCTTTTTCCATCCTCGTACAAGTTCCAAAAGGGTACCATGTTCCAAAAAAATATTAATCTAAACTGGATTGCTTTTTGGACGATAGTTTTCACCTTTTAGAATGATGCCAAACTCACTCAGTTTAGAGATCCTGGACAGCTCCCTGTCACACACGTCATTGACGCGCTCACGCAGTTCCACGAGGGCTCTTCTCAGGATGATTAAGGAGAAGTACGGATGGACGTCAACACTGGGGACTTCCTCGAGTTCAGCAGGACCACAGAGAGCCATGCATTTCTTCCGAGAGCAAAACATGGGGGCGGGACAAAACACTTGAGATTCGGTTAACGGGAGAGACTTCAGTGAGTACAGCTGGTGGTGACGAGGTCTCCCTCCTTCTGAAAACTGGTGCAATGTCCCCCTTTGACCAGTGTAAAACAATGCCAGTTTACCTTTGCTCTTCTAATAAAGAACCGTCACCCCGGTCTTCCGACCTCATAACGTCCGCACTGCTACGGTCTCTTGTACACGGAGCTGTCGTGGACCCTCCCAAACACCCTTACGTTTACCTGCAGAAACTGGACGTGGTCGTCGGTGTGCGCCAGCTGCTCCAGCTCGCTCTCCTTCCGCCTGTGCTCCTCCACCTGCTCCTCCAGGCGCTCCAGAAGGCCCTCGGCCTGGGCGAGCGCCGTGCGCTCCTCGGCATGGAGCAGCTCCCGCAGCTCGCAGTGCCTCCTCTCGATGGAGCGCAGCAACTTGCCGCAGATCCGCTCGCTGTCCTCCTCCACGGCCTGCGCGGAACGCTGCCCAGAGCCACGTGGGACGTTAGGCCGGAGCCAATACTCATTGGGGTTTGTAATGAAGCAAGAATTTGTGGTTGTTAGTAACGACGGCGACGATAGTTTTCAGTATTGCCGTTATTTGTTCGTATTTAGCACCTTTCCTATAAAGGTCCTTTATCGATCAATCAGACAGCAAAAATCATAAAAGGTATCCTGATACCCAGCCACTGCGTGCAGCTACACGCTACGGAAAATAAAACGCGTGACGGCAGGGTCTGGCAGCAACACCGGGAGAGGAATTGCACTGTGAAGAAAACCGGATGGGGAGGTCATGACAGTAACGTGAGAGGGAGTTCCAGAGTTCAACTGTCATGAGACTGTAAAACCTGTCTAACGTGTAGTCCTACAGACAAGACAACAGGATTTTTGCTTTGGTAGACCCCTGTCCCATTGAGAGTCGAATATTTGGAACTGCATGCTTGAGATTGGAAAGGCTTGTGGGACAGAAAGTAAGGATGTAATAAAGCTATGTAAGGAGAAGTAGTTTGAAGTGTGTGTGTGTTAATACTGTATCGAGTTTTTTGGAGGTTGGGCCAAAGAAACACATTGCTATAGTCATAATACGTCACCAAGGAGCATTATAATACTGTTATGTTAGAACTACCCTGGAGGTTTTTTGTTGTTGTTGTTGGGTTTTTTTGTTTTTTAAGTTGGCTATGTAACTTATATTCAGCTTACAGAAATACCCCTGTTGCAGTGACATACTTTCACAGGATCTGATGTGTTTATTAATACAAAGTAGTTTGAAAGGGAGTACTTCACTTTGGTTAGTGATGTACAGTAGGCCTACTTAGACTACTTCAGTTCAGTTCAGTCACAGGTCACCAGTATGAAGCACCTACCTTGACATATTTCATAGTATTTCTCAGCTCTTTTTCCTTCTCCTTGTTCCTCTGTTTTGATCTCCTCAGGGCCTCCTCCAGTTGCCTCTGTTTTGGGAGTAACAAATAATGTACTTTGTGTTGCCACAATATTACAACCTTTTCAGGCTGCTTTCTAGACACACACTCAGCATGGCCCTTGACTAACCTTAATGTGTTTCAGAACTGTTCAACCCCTTACTATCTCACTTGTAAAAATCAGCTTCCATAATTGAAAACTAACAGAGATTACTACCTTTTGCTACTAGCTGCACTACACGTAGAAGGAAAGCGATTTCTTTCAAAAAGGAAATTCCTTGCTGACAACTTGGATGGAAAGTGAGTCTGATAGCGAGTCACACGCAAGTTTGCGTCTTCTGTGGTGTTTATGTCCATTCTGCACAAGGTGTGAACTAGTCCCTCGGGCTGTTATTTCAGTGCCTGTAACACTGCTCTCCTAGGATTTTGCCTGAGCAGGACACATTGCTGACGACAATGCAGTCATGCCTGCAGGCCCACCCACTCTGGTCATCTGATGCCAAATGCTTTGATTTCTGCATCATGCAGCATGTTTGGTGTGGTTAATCACTGCTGTGTAAAGCAGTCAGTGCCAGCAAAGACAAATAATATGACATCTATTCTTTCAAAATTCATAAACCGATATATAATGGTGAATTAATTACTTGTCAGATCTTATGAGTGACATTTAAAGTGTGCTGCCATTTTCTCCCCAGACAGTTGATGACGTTTTTGGATGTTGTTGTACGTTTCTGGCTTCTTTGAGGCAAAGCAGTGTATACTGTGCACCTGTTAATCTCCTCCCTCAGCCCTACCTGTTTGCCAAACATTCCCCTATACAAACATGCATGTCATTCCAGACCTTAAAGCAACCACATGCACAATCCATTCACTGCTGCACTCCCTGACTCTGTAATATAAAGCAATGCAAACTTTTTACTCTACTTATACCAGGATCAAGCTTAATCTTTAACTCCAGAAAGACTTTAACTAACATACTTAAACCAGTCAAATAACTGACCTGAATTTTTCCACTCTGATTAAGCACCGCAGTCAAATGTTGTTTTCAGTTCAGACAGACCATTTACTGTGCAGTGTTCTGAGAACAAGGACGTTATGAGTTGTCCCCCACCCCGCCAGCTTGCTATGGCCGAAAGACCCACGGTCACCTGCTTCTCAGCCCTCTCTTCTGCGGCGGTTACGGCGCGGTGCCCACTGTGTCCGTCCGCCGTGCACAGGGAGCAGATGAGCTGCTGGTCCGTGTGACAGTAGAGCTCCGCTGGCCTGCGGTGCTGCACGCACGCCCTCCTCAGCGCCTGCAGCTTGTGCGGTCGGCCGCGCTCTCGCTCGCCGTGCGGCTTTGGGTGCGCCTCGCAGTGGGAGGATAAACACTTCGCACATGATTTTGCGCCTCTTCGTTTCCGCCCACCGCACGCCTCGCACTCTGCGGGCGAGGAATTACGGGGGCCTACGTCCCTCAGTTTCTCCACCAGGCCAGCGAGCAGGGTGTTACGGGCGAGCATGGGCCGGGGACTGAAGCTCCGCCGGCACTGGGGGCAGGTGTAGCCCACTTTCTGCTCTGTCTTCCGCCAGTATCCTTTGATGCAGTCCATGCAGTAGCTGTGACCACAGGGAATGGTCACTGGATCCCTCAGCACCTCCAAGCACACGGGACAGCACAACTGGTCTTCTTCCACAGAGATGGTAGCGGCAGCTGCCATCTTTCCACATGCCCGGGTCTGGCGTGCGATGAGCGCAGGAGTGATAAGGGAAATGGCAGAGGCAGAGAGAGAGAGAGAGAGAGAGAGAGAGAGAGAGAGAGAGAGAGAGAGAGAGAGAGAGAGAGAGAGAGAGAGAGAGAGAGAGAGAGAGAGAGAGAGAGAGAGAGAGAGAGTGATTGAGACAATAGCGGGTTTATGTACACACTGGGCGTGGGAACAACTGCACAGGTGAAAAGTGATCCAAGTTGCAAAAAAAAACCAGACTGCAGCAGCCAATCACAAGCAAGATCAGTGGAAGGACGTTTATCTGCCAAAGGCACAGAAGTATTGCAGGTGGACCTGCTTGCTTTGCATTGGCAGGAAAACATTAACAGTACACAAATGCAAATATGCTGATTTTATCTATAGCTCCATCTGATTCACAGATCAAACTTTCCTCTGCTTCTACATTCCTGATTTGACTTGTTCACTGTTTGAAAAGTTAAATTAGAGAGGTGTCACCCTCGGTACTGAGGCTTACACGTAATGTCTGCAACAACCTTGGCAGACCTCTGCGTCCTCTTTCAGACTTGGAATGTGAAAGCAGTTTCATCACTTTTTAGGTTTGTCTCATCTCCTACCCCCCTACCCGAACACCCATTGTATCATGCTCCTATTTGAAGTGAGAGGGGAAACTGAAAGCAAGTGTCCCATTTTAGAGTTGGGGATAAGTAAAACACATTTGAGCCTGATTAACAGTTATGAAATATCCTAACAACTGCGTGGTGGTTATGCTCCCACTCTGTATGTATGTTGATATAGGTTAATGAATACTCATTAACTTATTTCAGTGCAGCAGTGTGTCTATAAATTATTGACAGCCTTAGGGCTGAAACACTTGTTTTAATTGAAATCAGGCATTAAAAATACATTTATTCAGTTTTAATTAGTGAGCAGATTTTGTTTATAAAATGCACCATGAAGTCACTTGGAAAACAACTTTATTTTTCATATTATGAAAAATATGCATTTGGCATTCTAATTGCAATAAGAGACAGAATTTTGCAAATATACTGACATTTCACGCATACTCCATGAACAAAAATCTATTAACAATTAAAAATCAATTGATAACTCTTAAAAGCTTGTTCTGACTGCATTATTTGTGCACTTAAGTCAAATGATTAAACAGCTCATAAAGTCTCTTTAATACTGTACATAATTCTTTTTAAATTAGAAATAAAACAATGTGCCTTTGTTGTGGTAAATGAGCCCGCGTTGCTGTTTAACGTACAAGCAGACATTCTCATGACTAGCCCACGAAAATAAATCTTGCTATTATTTTTAATCAATATTTTTCCAACCCCCCCCCCCCCCAAACACTGATACATATGCCCTCTGTAACACATCTGTCTTGCATGGTTAAATTAGTTTTTAAATATTCTTCTTTGTTTTAATAAAGAAAAAAAGGTTCTGGTAATAGCATGTACATATTATTTAATATTATACAGATCGTGAATAAAACATACGCTGAACACTGATCGGTCTTCGGCTAAGCCCAGGACAGCTACCTCCGTCTCCTACGCAGGTGGATTCTCTGTCGAGAACCAGAAGGTCTTGGAACTAAAAGGGAACCACATGTGTGAAAAGTCATCCACACATGTGGTCAGTGAAACATCACAAATGGATTAGCCCCATTTTGCAGCTCATGATGGCTGGTGGTTTTTCAATTGGTTCCAACATTCAGACTCATCATTGAAGCATTCAATTGGATTTTTTAAAATTTGGATTAATGCAACCAATGACTGGATTGAATTTTGAAAGTTTACTCATTTCAACAGTAGTTTGGTGGAGCACAGCAGTTAGACTCACCAAACGAGGAAATGGTGAAACCTGCAATGGCAGGGGGCGGACCTCCAAAAATGGGGTTCTGGCCAAAATGGCTTTGAAAGACTGGAGTCGCCAAAAGAGCTATGAAAGAAGAACAAAGTTCGAAAAATGTAAAAATAGAATAACCAAATCAGTTGAGACTACATAAATTGTCTGGCAGTCATGAAGTGGTTATTTGAATCAAACAGGATTTAAAGAAAAGAGAAATGGAAAACCATGTTAATACTGAGTGATGAAAGCTGAACTCTTGCATTGAACCCTCACCTGCATTTGGCTCTGCCTCCATTTTTGGTTTTGTGTTCTGAATAATTGTAACATCATTTACTGTAAACAAGGGAAACGGTCATTAGCATACACACTTACATAATCAAGAAATCAATTATACAAAAGAAATCAGTTTTGGGATTGGTTTGTTTGTTTGTAGTGAGCTTTGCAGTTTAAAGCCATACTACAGTCACTGTCTAGCCTGCACTATATGCGTTATATATGGGGGACATCCAATTTATTTTACTTGTGAACCATATATCCAAATTGCAAGACCTGGACTTTGAGCCACCAATATTTCTTCTCACCTTTCTCTGAGATATTCACAAATCCACCTTGGCAGACGTCCTCGAGCAAGGCCTGGAATTCTGACACAGCATTCATCACAGCCCTGAAGCCTGGTTCTGTCTCAACACTGGGCACATCCAGAGTTACAGGCTGAATGCATACCGACCTGTAGTTCTGACAACAACATCAACCAACAGAGCAAGATACTTGCTGTTAGTGGTACTGCAACAAATGACAAATATGGAGCTGAGTGGGGAAAAAATATTCAATGTGTGCAACATTCTATATAGTAGCCAAATGTTCTGAGGCTTGTGTGGAGAGATGGAGATAAATGGATGCAAATCATCATCAACGCCTGTCAAAGATGAAAGATAACTTGACTGCACTTCCCACTGTTCTTAAAACTAATATAGCATATGGTTTTGTATATTCAGTCTCGCTCATATTACATTTGACCTTTGCCATACTGATATCATAGATGGGATAATATGCAAATGAGCATCTAATTAAATTTTTCATTGTGTGCCATGAGCATGCTGACCAATTCTGGACCAAATGAGTGCTCTGAGGGTGTTTCTGAATCACTGCATTAACACAACCCAACAAACATAAGACATTTTTGCCAGAATAATTCAGACCATGATCTAATGACGTCAGACGCACCTCTATTAAAGGAACTTCAGCTGTGTTACAATATCTCAGCCACAATGGGTAGCAGTATAGTTTCCATACAGTATTTTGTCTACAATGTGCCTAATACTAATATCTGATACATTGCCATTAGACATCACTGCCTAGGAGTGTGCGATGGTACCTGGAGGAAGGAGATGTGGTCCTCCATTTGGGCCAGGTGGTCCAGCTCGCAGTCCCGAGCCTTCAGCTCAGCAATGTCATGCTCCAGCTGTTGGAGGCGCTCTTCGGCCTGGCCTGTGGCCGCCCTCTCCTGGGCGCGGATCAGTTCTTTCACCTCGGCACGCCGGCGCTCAATGGCGCACACCAGCTCGGTGAAGATCCTCTCGCTCTCCTCCAGAGCAGTCTGTGCTGAGAGCTACGGGTGAGGCAGGGGACAGGCGGGTCAGGAATGCAGACAGCCTACAGATTAAAGCTTGTTGTTTCACCGCCTTTGCTTGTCCAGAACTGATCACACACACACACACACACACACTTGACTGCAATTTTGACTCCTACTCTCCCTCTCTCATATTATATATATAAATCTGAAGAAGAATCCAGGTGAGTAATTGCTGTGTGGTTCCTCCACCTAGAAACTCAGAAGCACTTTGAAGGCCCTCTGTCTGAAAGAGATGTTGCAGAGTGCTGCAGGACCTTATGTGAATCAGCTTAAGCGAAGGGGCCACTTCCCAATCCACATGCATGCCAAAAGACAGGATGGGCAACCCAGAAACACACTGCCTTCAATGAAAATTAATTGTGTGTATAAATGGATGAATAACGATTGCAGAAACCTGGAAGAAGAACCCCATTTAGCACACTCTATCCCTTTTGTGAACGTGTGAAGAAAGCATTTAGTAGTCCTACTCACGGTCAGAGACTGAGTGGCCTGTCTCAGCTCTTGCACCTTCTTTTCTCTCTCCTGAATTCTCTGCTGGGAGTTCCTTTGCATCTCTGCCAGGGCATTCTGTAAACACATGCAGTTTACACATTTAAAAGCGAAGGAGGCTCTATTAATTAACCCACAGACCGAAATCTAAATTCTTATATGATATACATAAAGGAGCAGTCACACAGGTTTACAGCAACGATGCTGTTATTTTTCTGATGTGTAATCGAAGTCTTTACGGTTTTCGGTCGTGATCATACAAACACAACAGACACAGAAACGCACATTACCTTTTTCTCTGTCATTTCTGTTGCAGCCAGAACAGTGTCGTGGCCTTTGTGCTCGTCGGTCAAACATAGATAGCAGATACAGTGCTGATCCGTCCTGCAGAAAACCTCCAGAAGTTTGTCGTGGCGTGGGCAGAGGCTGTCTTGCAGCTTGCCCGACGGGGAAACCAGCCTGTGCTTTTGAAACGCCGGGGACTCGTAGTGGGGCTTGAGGTGCTCTTCGCAGTAGGACGCCAGGCAAACAAGGCACGACCTCGCGGCTTTGCTTTTCCTGTCCGTGCAGACATCACATTCCACGTCTCCCGACTCGGCGTACGTCGGATCGGAGGCCGTAACGACGGCGAGCGCCCCCGCGGTAGAATTGAGACCGGTTTTTTTCAGTTTGTCCACGACATCGGCCAGCATGGTGTTCCTGCCTAGTACGGGCCTAGGAGCGAAGTTCTGTCTGCACTGAGGACAGCCATAAATTCCTAAGTAGTCATCCTGGTCCCAGTAACCTTTGATGCAGCCTTTACAGTAACTGTGTCCGCACGGTACCGTTACAGGATCCTTCATCACATCCAGACATATAGAACAGTTAAACTGATCTTGCTCCAAAAAGACTCCAGCTTGCGCCATTTTGTAAACAAATTTCAGAGCGACCCAGAGGCAGGTTGATCCGAGCTTTGTTTTGCAGGAAGTGTGTCGTGTGATAGTGGGCGTGGTCACCGAAGGGTGACACCTCGTCCTGTAGGGGGCAGCAAGTCTGTCAGCGAGTAGGAGGAGAATCGGAGCGCAGTGAAGAGTTGCCCTGTATGTGGTATGCACCATGTTAAAAAGTATTAGTTTTTAGGTTCTGTGGGCTTAGGTGAAGCGGGTGAGTACACTTGACTACACATAATATGATAATATATAAGGCAGTTGATGTACTTGAGTCCGAAACATCATCTTTCTCTGGAAACCTTGTGTAACTTCTCTTCTATTTTGAATATACTGTAACCTATACTGACTAGAGAGCTCGTAAGACACTATGCTGCAGTTCCTCTTTTGGAATCTTTTTCGGATTCATTTATATATCATTTAATATATAGACACACAATTTTTCATTTTTTTCGGTGTCCTCGCTTTGTATTTTATGGAGGATAAACATACGGAGCTTTTCAACACGTCCTCTAATAGCATTAAAACGTGTTCGCAGTACGCGTTTATATTCACTTTTCGAATGCTTCATAAGTTTAAGGACATACTGTCATACGTATTCTTAAAATAAAAATAAAATGTTATGACAACTCCATATGTTAAAACCGGCTTTAAGTCTCCCAGGCACTAGATGGCAGTATTAAAACAAGAAGACATGCTGCGAATCTAAAATGGCATACACAATACATGCGCTTAAATTGCATAACTGACATGCAATTTATATTTAAAGTACAAGATCGGTTATTAAATCAAGAATCTCCACATATTAAAAAAATGAGTTTATTTCCAAAATACATGCCTAGTTCAAGTCTTTTGTTTTAAGGAATGCACATTATGTGAAACATGCACTCTTACGAATTCAGCATTTCAGTGCATGGTGATAATTAAAAAATAAATAAATAACCCAAATACTTCCTCAGTACAACATAAATAACAAACAATTTGGGTAAATTCAAATCCACAAACAAAACATCATAATAATCATTAATATAGTCAACACTGTAAATAGACTAATCTTTACTAATAGTTTCTAGAATCTACACATTATAAGAACATTTCAACCATAAACTTATTATGGGCAGTAATCAGTGCACAACTATTTTAAAGCTATTTTCAAGTTTAGGATAAAATGCTCAGGGGTACTCGGTAAGATAATTTGCTCTTATTTGGTCAGATATACAGAAGGCTCTAAGGAACCGAGACATGCTGAGTGCAAAGTTCACAAAATGCTTTAACATATTACATTTCTATGTAAGCTAATAATACATACTCTACAAACAACACATACCGGTTTTAAATGCTTGAATGAAAGGACGACTCCACGATTTAAATATTAATTTAAGTTAAAGTTAAACACAGGACCCACAATTCCATTTTTTACTTAAGATGACATTTTTTTCTTACCCTTTGATGTAATTAACATTACACGTGATAAGGATAAATGTACTGCTATAAACACACGACTCCTGTGTGTAATTACTTGGTCTTTTCCTCTAGTCCACTCTCCGCTCTCAAAGCCTGACTGCTAGCCGAGATGTACTTGATCCAGTGCTGAAGGTCCTCTGGTATGTCAGGGCATTCCACCTAAAACAGACAGAGGGTAACGTACCGGGTCAGGTACATGTAAATGAACATGTGCGCAGGTGACCCGACAGCAGCCATGCACTCACCTTTTTCTTGCACAGGAACTCCAGGATCTTCTCAGGAGTGCTACGAATCACGTTTTGCCTGCAAAGCATCACCGCGGAGACGAAGCCGTCCGACTTAGACACAAACCGCTGCTCCACGTAGAACGACTTTTCATCCCAGGCAACGATGCGACTGCGCACCTCAAACGCTTCCCATAACGCGAGTGACCGCCGGTAGCGGATGGTTGACGCTCCGACAACCACCGTTGCCCTAAGTGCACGAAAGGCCTTGTACATTCTGTTGTGGGTGTAATAGGCGAACCTAGCAAAGTCGCATTCCCTCAGGTAGCGCGAGTTGTTCATGTGGCCCATGTGATCCAGGTCGTGTGGAAGCACTCGGCCGTAGATAACCTGTTCACCTACTACATCCCGCATGGGTTCCCGAAGCAGAGATCTTATCACTATCCACGTTCCCCTCAGGAAGTACCATACGTCGAAGCTACCAACCACCACCAACAAGCCTGACACAACCCACAGCATCATCCTTCTGAAATCAGAGACCGTATTACGTGGGTTAGGCCAGTACATTAAACATAGAGCTATTCACGTCGTGCGGCCCATACACTACTATCATGTACGAATTGATTTGGCACAGTGGATATAAATGTATATATTTTAAGTTGGGTATCTACGTAGCTAGACGAAGCAGTCAATGTCTTTACGATGTTCCTTTCTTATTCTGAATAACCACATAGCCATTTGCGGCAGTAAAAGGACACCAGGTAGCGTCTCCCTTCATATTAGCGATGCTAAGCGGACGGATGCAATAAGATATAGCTGTAAACTAGAGTCAGAAACCAAAACATTTTCTACGACTATTTAGTTGCGATGTCTTGTTAGATTCATAATTGCTAAAATATACGTCGATGAAAAGTATCGTCATATACTCACACTATGAAAAGCCGGTCGCGGTAAGGACGCACTTCCGTGTTTGTTTAGATTGGTATTAAGAGCAGCCATGTGGTTAATATGGTCACAGTCTTTCCTACCAATCATCTTCCCCATGTCGAGTTTGTCGAAAGCTCCGCCCATATCTCACACACACACACACGTATGTGTGTATATGTGTGTATATATATATATATTTTACACACAAAAAAAAATCTGACAATATCTTGAGCATATAAAATGGTTATTAAAAATAATCATGTACGCAAGAGTGCAGGACATGCAATGTTGCAAAGTTTACGTGGAACATCACTACAACACAGAATCTCCTTGTTACTCTTGTAGCTATTTGAAATAACTACACACACATATTACACATATTTAAATCACATTCAAATATCTCAATCCCAATGTATATCCCAGACAGCTTCAGGTGTGGCAGTGCAGTTTGGGTGTGTCCAATAGTGTTCAGCAGGTAAACATGTAGCTACATTAATGGCCCACACAGTGGGTGTAGGTTAATCCTCACTCGCTCTTCTCCCGTCCACTCTCAGCTTTAAGAGCCTGACTGCTTGCAGCTATAAAACTAATCCAGTGTTTCAGGTCTTCAGGAAACTCAGGAACTTCAACCTGAAAAACGTGAAAAGTGTGTCAGCATGTATGTAAGACAGTGCTCATTACTGCCTTGCAGATGCCTTAGAAAAGGAATTTAAAATAATAGATAATATAGTACACTCATATAGATAGTTAATATAGTACAAAATTAGATACAATACACTCAAAATGGACAAATGTAGTAGTTTATAAATATAATCCATTGCCATTGTTCAATTTGTTTTCTCTCTCTCACACACGTACACACCTTTCTCTTGCAAAGGTGCTGCAAGATTTTGTCTGGGCTGCAGCGCAGAACATTCTGTTTGCAGTATACAACTGCAGCCACCATGCCGTCCTTGCAGGACACGAAGCGCTGCTCGAGGTAGAATGACTTCTCATCCCACGTGACAATCCGGCTGCGCAACTCGAATGCCTCGCCCACGCACAAGGCCCGCCTGTATCGGACTGTGGTGGCCCCAACGATGATGTTGGCCCCAAGGGCCCTAATGGTCTTCAGCACCCCATTGCGGGCATACAGGGATAGGCGGGCAAAGTCGCACTCACGCAGGTAGCGGGCGTTGTTCATGTGACACAAGTCGATGTCCTGGAGGAGCACCCTGCCACCTATTGCCTGCTGACCCATCACATCAAACACAGGGGGGAGGAACCAGGCTTGGAGGATGATGGCCATGGTGCGCAGGTAGTACCACACGTCTATGCTGCAAAAAAGTGCCAGAAAAATGGCAAAGCCCCACAGCACCGGGTCCTCCCTACAACACAAACAGACATGATAAAATACTGAAGATGCCAGAAGTCTTAAAGCTTAACCAATGTGCCAGAATGTTAGACCAAATAACTGATACAATTTCACTGAAAGCAGATGCGACCTACAGAAGTACCTAAGTACTTTCTAATTAAATGATTCGTCTACTACTGAACAGCCAGTAGGCAATAATAAACACAATTCAGCAAGGTTGAAGACTAAATCCAAACAGGGGGATCACATTTCATTTACAGAATCTGTAGTATGACAAATTCCAATGTTGAAGATTATAACAACACCTCATTTGTATGGTGTGACATATAGTAAACAGGTAACACTCATGCTAATATTTATAATCAGTATTCTTAAAAAAAAAAACCAGTTCGCAGACAGAGGTAGGCTAGTAGAGAAACTCAGAAAGGACTAGTTCAACTGTTATGGGAATCCATTTTAACACTGTGAAAAATGAGGGAGTGAAGTTGCTCAAAATGATTCCTTTTTTAATACTGCCATTTGAAAAGGGCTTCATGCACCTTTTCAGCCAACCTAATGACAGGAACACTGAACATTTTCCACTGCTGTTATGGAGAGGGAGAGGAAGGATCATAATACCCCAGCACAGCTGGGGCAAACGTGTTTGCAGTACGTATGGCATTTCTAATGAATATATGGACATGGACAAACCATTAGTGAGCTGGGCTTCCATTTGTGGGTTGGTACTCTTGGACAACAGACCTTAATCGGTGTCGAAATGTAAAAAAAATAAAATAAAATAAAAAATTGGGCTACAATCTTTCCCTGTGTCTAAATAAATGTAACTAATCTGTTCAGAGCCGTTTTAATGCATAAACTGAAAACGGTCCTAATTACGTCTTATTTCAAATGGCAGAGATTAGTAGGAAACTGTTAGCATTGCAGAAGAAAACCATAAGCCAGCTGCTACAGAGTGAAAAGCTGCTTTTAGCATTTATTTTAATGGTTTTCAGTAGACGGGTCCCTTTATAAGGATATTCTGCAGGAACTAATTTCTGGAATAGAGGTAGCCTACCCTTAAGCAGGAGGAAGTTTCACGGAGTATCAGTTTTACAGATTTAAAGGATTTCTTTGCAAACGAACGTTACAGAATTGAACTGTGGTATGTACTTCCAACCTCTCCACAACTGGAAAAAAAAAGAAAAAAAAGTAATGCTATTAATCCTAAAATATTCCATTATTTTCACCATACTTGTAATTTATTATTTTAATGGCCTTTCACATGGGTCACTGCTGTCACACAAACATAAAACATGTTTTACTTGTTTAGCAGGGACCTCAGAAAAGAAGAACGTAAAACAAAGATGTGAAGTTTTCACGAAAACGTAAGCAAATGTAAGTCACTCGGTGTGTGCTCACTATGGCCGTAAAATCTTAAACCTGCAACACAGTCTGTAGCAAGTAGCCTAATCTCAGCAATACACGCATGAGCTAAATTCGACAGCCAGACTCGGCAGCCATGAGTGTATGTATGGTAAAATAAGTTCTAACTTCCTTAGCGACTTTTGTACCTAGGTAACCTACCTATTTGGTTAGGACATGTAAAAACAACAACAAAAAAGTTAAAGTCCCAACAGTTGTCCTTCTTTAAAAACAACTTACATTGCTGAAGTCTGCAGTCGAACCTCTCGATCTCTTAGGTTAAGCTAACCACCACAGCACTCGGCTGCACTGAACTTATGTCGCTCCCTCACTCCCATGACGTGGCTTCAAACGAAAAGGTCGCAACGCCTGGTCATTGGTTTCGATGATCGCACAATCGAGCGCTGCTTCCAAAACACTTGCATGTGAATTTCCTATGCTATTCGCAAACTGATAAATAGCAACTAAGATATGTATAAGCTATAAAGCAGAAAGCCCTTCCTATATGCTCAGAGCTACGAAACACGTGTTCCTGTAATACTTCCTTATGTGCAAGGTATATTCTGTATTAATATTTTCTATATTCTAACTGTGAATACGGTATTTTCCAGTGTATTTCTTTAAACCCTAGGAGGAAGGGCAGATATATACTCTAAGCTATATTCCACGAATACACACAATAAGCATCAGTACAGAATCCCTATAAATTGTCATTTCTCATGAAACATTATGACCTTGAGTCTGTCAGAATGGTGCCTTTAAGTGCTGGCAAAATGTTTTCAGAAGCCAAGCCTTGTCCTCCAAGATGCAGTGAATGTCATTGTGAATGATGTATTATAGAGGCGACTGAATTCGATTCTCTCATTATAGTGAGGGATTGCACGGCTTGGGCTCTCATAAAGGCACTGGCATGGTGCTACGTGCACATGTGAAAAACGATTACAGTGAGTGAGAATCAGATGTTAGTTCATGTGTCTCTCAAATGCACTACTAACTAATTAATCACAGCTGTGGGTAGGGGTATTTCAGGAATGGGCACAAACCATAGCCATCTCTCATACACTATGTGGCCAGAAGTATATGGACACCTCCCCTAGGTACTGAGTTTCAGTTACACCCATTGCTAACAGCTTAATAAAATTAAGCATATAGCCAAGCAATCTCCATAGAGAAACAATGGCAAGAGAATGATTATACTAACAAGCTCATTGAGTATAATTGTGCCACTGTCATTGGATGCCCCCTTCACAACAAGTCAGTTCATTAAATTTATGCCTTGCTCGATCTGTCCCAGTCAACTGTAGGTGCTATTTTTGTGAAATGTTGTCTACACTCTATGCACCATTGTTAGGAAAGTCAGTATTATGACCTGATCATTATTTCTATGTATATTATCCAACTGTTAATCATACGAACCTGAATCTTATCTGCATATAATTAGAACTATTTTTCAGGTACCATTTTATTGTTTAATGGCTAAAAATGATTAATACCCTATATAAAGTGTACATAACTTTTAGACAGCTTCTCTACCTCAGGAAAAATTTCAAAAAGAACTTTAACTGAAACTGAAAAGTCAAAAACTGTAGTTAAAGGGACTCAATACAATGCAGATTGCAAAACTATTGATTGACCGGACAGTCAAATGCTTTGTTATGAATACTCAACAGGGTCACAAAAAATAAGTGGTTGTGAAACAGTGCACATAGGCTGCATAAGACCTAAGAACAAGGAAATGTGATGTTACCCAGGATCCATTAGCCTCCAATGCAACTGTATTTCAGAAAATCAACCTTGCATGCATGTCCAGAAGCACAAGGTGTCAAGTGCTCACACACATGGCTAAGGTAAGGAAGGCTGAAACACAACCACTAGTGAATAAGCTGAAGTTTCAGAGCTTGGCTAAGAAATGGCTGAAGACCAATTTCCCAAAGGAATTATGGATAAGCAAAATGAGAGTGACTCTAGGTGTTCCTGTGAGTGGCCTGTGGGTGGCTCGCAGGCATAGAGTACAAGGTTGAGCCACGCACCAGCAGGTGTGGGCAGCGGTAGTAGTATCATTAATGATTAGTAAATTGGACCTTATTGGGTTGAAGATGGACTGAAAATGGCCTGCCAAACCTGCCTGTTTCTGGAAGACAAACAGTGGTACAGCAAGAAGTCAGTAACATTCAAAAAGGCCACTCTCTTTATGCAGGACAATGCTTCATCCCATACTTTAGAGTTCACCACTGCTCTGCAAGCCAACAAAGGCATCACAAATGACTCACCTGTCTTAAATCCTAGTAAGAACGGCTGAGCCCTTATCAAGTATGAGATTTACAGCAAGGGAAGACAATTCACCTTTTTGAACATCATTTTGGAGGCAGTGGTTGCTGCCTCAGCTAAAATCCACCGTGAACAGATCAAGAACCTGACAGATTAAATGGCTGGAAGGCTCATGGCAGTTCATGAAAAGAAGAGTGGCTTAGAGTGGAATAGTTGTAATGAGTGAAGATTGTTTTTGGTTGAAGTATTATTGACCAAATATTATAATTAAGACTGCATAATAAACAAGTGGAAAAAATATTTTAAATCTAATTGCCTAATAACTGTGCAATAATTTCCCAAACCTCATTTTGGAACATCATATTTTGATGTGAAAAACATTTTGGAACCACTAAGACTGCTGTATTTGTTCACCAATAACATTAAGGTGAGAAATGCCATTTGCCTAATAATTGTGCACACAATGTAACAGCAACAACAGAAAAAGACCACACAAACTCACAGAGGAGGGCTGAAGCACGTGCAATGTTTAACTTGTAAAAGTTGCCAATCTTCTTATGCATTGCTCACTACAGAGTTTCCATGGGGGAGCAGCTGCACACAAGCCTAAGATTACTATGCACAATGTCGAGCAGTGGTTGAAGTGGTGTAAAGCAGGCCGCCACTAGTCTCTGGAGCCGTGGAAACATGTTCTTTAAAGTGATTGAACCAAGTGTCACTGGCAGTCTGATGAACGAGTCTGGGTTTGGTGGATGTAAGGAGAACGCTACCTATCAAAATGCATAGTGCCAACAGTAGGTTTGCTGGAGGAGGATTAATGGTCTGGTCAGGAGGATTAATGGTCTGGTCAGGGTTTGGACTAGGTCCCTTAGTTCCAGTAAAAGGTAATGTTAATGGTACAGCATCCAAAGGCATTTTAGACAAATATGACTCCAACTTTGTGGTAACAGTTTGGGCAAACCTCTTTCCTGTTCCAGCATGACTGTGCCTTTGTGCACAAAGTTAGGTCCATAAAGATGTGGATTGAAGAGTTTGGTGTGGAGGAACCCAGGCCTCTCATCCAACATCAGCGTCTTGAATGGACACAAATTCCTACAGACAGACTTCTGTTTCCACTGTTTTAGCTGCAAAAAGGTGGCCAAGACATTGGTTTTGGAATGGGATGTCCACCAAACTTGGTGCGATGGTCAGGTGTCCACATACTTTGTCCATATAAAGTATGTGGTATGTGTGAGTTTTACAGTTCATCACTGCTAGCTCTGATTTCTTCCTCTTAACTCAGGTAGGAGAGTGTATGAAAAGCAGCCGTTTATCAAGATAATGGAAGCATATCGATTGTGTAGCAATGAGCCTCTGAAATAGTAATGAAGCAATTGAGAAATCGCAGATTGAAAACTATAAAGATATTCAAAGGGTCATGAGGCTGGGTTGGTGGAGGAGGATTTTTTTTTTCTCTGCTCAGTAGTTTCTGACATTTGATAAAGTATAAGAACAGCAAAGTGTGAAAATATTTAAGTGCCCCAAGTGGGTTGAAACCAAAGTGGTTTCAGCCCATAGTTTTTATATAAGGTTTGAATCAGTGGGCTGGGATGGCTATTGTGAAGGCTTGATCCTGTGTTCTCTGAGCTATTTTGTGTGGCTCTAGAATGCTTTGTTTGTGTTCCTCCTGGAAGATACAGCAGATAATTTCAGCTTTTTGTTCCTAGTGTTTACTACGTAGTATGGTGCTAACAAGGTTCCTACAGTCTCAGCCAGCCAAACAGTAGAGTAAATCGCAAATCTATTACCATACTTCATGGGCTGAAATGTTTGTTTCTAAATGACTTTTTTATACCACACACTCATCTTTGCACAAAAGTCTCTATTTTGACCTTACCCAGACAATAAGAAAAGTTACAGTAATGGTGAACCTTGTCCAGATGAATACATTTGTAGCTTTACCTAACTTAATGCACCTTATACCAAGCTCAGGAACTTGGTCAGGTGTGTTAGAGCAAGGTAAACACTGAAATGCTCTAGCTATGGGAGGCTCATGGAATAAACTGGGACAGACCAGAGTAGTGGCTGTTTTCTGGCCACAGTTATGAAGACCCCTTGATGCACTACATCTAAAATTCTCTGTCTGTGATTTTTCAATCAATTTTGGCTTTTATTCTTCTGTGGGACAAAACCACAAATGCAGTTTTTAAGCCCATTTCATCACATTTCCAATAGTTGTATTTTTTGTTGTTGTATTGGTGTTGCCTAAGTAGTAAGCTTGGTTAATGTCCAGATTCACATTCAGTCCAAAACCTTTTTGTTTGAATTACATTTATTTTATTTTATTTTTATTTTTTGGGGGGTGGGTGGGGGGGGGTGTTACTTTATATTTCTGCATGCTGCCTTATTTTCATGCGCTGGTGACATAAACATAAAATATAAATGGGAATATATTTATATTAAATTTATACAATATCACAAATTCCACATTTTTCTGAGATAAAATACTTATTTGGCACAACTGTATCCCATTCAACTGATGATAAATTGACTCCATATTTAAGTATAAGAACAAGCAGTCATGCACACACCAATAAAAACTGCAGTATACTCTTGACTTTCTCATGATGGCAGCTATTGGAATTGCTGTCAGCTTGAAGTTATTGAGCATCTGGCACTGATAGACATACATCCTTTTATCTGCTTGTGTCTATGTGTGCACTCTAATTCCCTTTTCAGCCTAAACCGCCAAACCACTAAAAGGAAAAGTGAGGCATCCTTGATACAAGCTATTGCTTATGGCGTCCTCCAAACACAGCATATATTTCCACTGCAGTAACCTTTCAGTTTTCCTTTTGTCACACCCAACCTTTCCCAGTCTAGACTACAATCATTATATCTTCATGATCACAATGACTGAAACCATTCTGCCTAAATAAAACAGGGACATGTGCATTAAACCACTAAAACCCAATGAAAACATTCTCCCTCTCTCTCTCTCTCACACACACACACACACACACACTCTCACACACACACACACATTTTATTGTCCAAGTGCCTACACAGACATATTCTCTCTCCGGGCTCCTCAGACATTGATAGCTCTGTGGTGTAGGCAAAAGAGGAACAGAAGGGAGTTTGTTAATGCGTGTGTGTATGCCCATATGTTTTGTGCACTGCATGTCATACTGAGAGATCAACTGAATCCCAGAGCCCACGGCCCCCCACCCCCTCTGATGTTAATTACAGTGATCTGGGTCGACATGGATCAATACAGCCCTGAGACTTCATCATAAATGCATGCACACACCACACACAAAATGTACATGTAGTGTACACATGTAGATTTATAAAAGAATAAGCTTATAAAACACACACACACACAGCACCTAAATGCCTATCTAGAAACCACATTCAAGGGCTTCGCATGTGGGTCAGCTTGTCTTGCTGTGGCAGGCTTCAGTCACTACCCCCTGCTCTCTTTCAGAGCTTAATGTGACCCAGATATAAACAATACCATAGCCAGCAAAGGAAGCCCATATCCTTCAGAGCTGAGAGAGACCAGAGCCCCAAAACAAGCTTACTACATCCACATCCTGCTATCCTCTTATACACAAATGTTGAGGATGGAAAAAAAAAAAGAGATTCTTTTCTCAACATGGATACTTGCAAACATGCCTTTAGGACTGGATGAACGTTGCAATGTTCATTTGTGTCCAACTTATATAAACTCATCTCAACACAAAAGGTGTTAATTCATCTCTGTGGGTGTTTTTACTGTGTATTACCTTCTCTGTTCTTAGCCCTTCACCTACCACCATTGATTAAGAGCTCTGCACAGCTCCTGTGTTATTTCCTGATAGCAGAATGGGAGTTGACAGAGGCCTGAAGTTCATTTGCTCTCTTGCCCTTTGCTGATTGGGGGGGGGGGGGGGGGGTCACCTGGGTAGGCATCATTTACAGTGTGCCTTTTTAAGCATCAACCTAAATTAGCAGTGCAGACATTTCCAGTATAAGCAGAGGTATGGTCTTTATGGCTGAAGAGCATTCCCCCGACCTCTTGGGTGAAAAGGAACTTGCCAAAAAGCAGCAGTGAAATGAATTATTATGCTCTGAGCATGAGAATGTGTAGAAACATTTACACTCAACATAATAATTACATATGCAACATGCACATGCATACACATGTGCACACAAAGAGGGAAGTGGATACAGGCTTGTCAAATAGGTAATCTGATTTTAAAACCAGGCCTTTATTCAAGTAGGATGTCACACAGTAGTTTAGATAAAGCTAAACATGTATCCATGACAACACAATGGTACTATCTGACATGACAGTCAATAGAACTCATTGTGCATTGTAACTGGGCCAGCCTTATCATCAACTGGAAGAACAAGTAGTCATACTATTTTTTTGCCCTGCATGCAGTGCTGCCATGCTGAAATTAACTGCTTATTATTGACCCAAAAACAAATAATTGAACAAAGACACAAAAAAAAAAGAAAAAAAAGTAAGATTCCACACTGCTGTGGCCATTGCATTATGGGTGGACAATTTGTTATTGCAAAATGTTTCCATCTGAAATATATAACGTCAGTCTATAAGGGAATGCTTTGTTATCAGTCGTATGGTATTGCTCTGCAGTTTCAAATTTCGCCTGCAATTAAAATGGTTGGGTACATATAGTTTGAAACTGCATAGTGTTGACCACTAATTTAACAATTCTCACCTTTCCTAGGAAATTAGTTTTCCCGGCCGAAATTTGTTTTCCCAGCCGAAATGTATTTTTTAACGGAAATGCCTCAAACGCCGTCACGCAGGGTCGTGTCACTGTCCGTGGTCCTGAAAGTGCGTGCGCCAAGTACTGACTTCTCACTTTTATCACTCTCAGTGAGTATTTATGATCATTATTCACGAAAAAAAAAAAAACCATTGTCGGGATCACCGCCGTTCCAACGATACATACATGCGGAGGCTAGTGTTTAAAACGAGCAACAAATGACTGCTACCGGTTCGAGAAATAGCAGCAGATTTGCGGAAGCGACAAAAACTAAATTGAATTGATAGAAACAACATGCGCTGGACGGACGCCAGCGTGCTCCGAGGCTTTGCGACTGGGGCTTGCGCGTTGAGGCGAAGCTTACGTTACCAATCAGTGTGAACAATGGCTCGGGCGAGAGGAGGGGTTGGTCGGCGAAAGAGAAACGGAAAAGCAAGCGCAAATAAGGGAAACTGGATGTAAAACCCGTAATCCTCTTTTACAGGGACGTCAGATGCCTCGAAAGCAGAAAGGCTAGAGGTACTTCCATATACCTCGGCTGAGTCCGACAACAACTGACATCCATTTGATGTGTATGAAACGAACGTGGACATTGATTGCCGCGAGGGATATTTGGCGTCGCAGCTTTTAAGAATGGGGGGGCAGAACCGTGGTCTTTAGGGACCACGACACGCATGAATCGACGCTTTGTTTGGTGTCTCGACGGGGGACTGATATTTAATGCCAGAAGGTCTAGTTTGTGCCAAAGAGCTAATTAAATTCGCTGTTCAGCCACCAAGACCAGATAAAGCAAGCGCGCAGCTCAGAAACATTGTCGAAAGAAACACTACTTGGCTGGACTCGGTTGACAGGTAAGTAGTTTTTTTTGCTACTCATGCTATGCCCTGACTCCACAGGGGAGACTTTTTAAACATCATATTGCATTAATTTTAGTATATTTGTAAGGCAACGCAATAAGTGTGAAGTTCTCTAGCTTTAAATGATTTTAGTTTATGAAGCGCGAATGTACCATAAAGTATATTCACAGTATGATTCATTCATACGTGGATGTTTGGTATTTGGATGTCCCTTAATGCTGTTTTTCTAGCATGTAACCATCATACACCTCCTGTACATCATCAAAGGACATGTGCAGGCATGGGGCAAGTAAAGCGCTAAAAAACAGTAGACCTTTCAAACTGACCATCCAGCTCTGTGCAGAGCACAGCAATATGGAACAATGCCAGTACTGAGATTTATGGTCCACATGGATCACTGACAGAGATAGATACAAAGATAGAGAGAGAGAGAATGACAAAGAAGGAAAGATAGTGATGGAGAAAAGAAAATGATGGCCGAAACAGGAGAGTGAAGGGGAAAAGAGGGAAGAAGAAAAAGAAGGGAATAGAAAGAAAGTAGGATGGGGTTATATGAGAGAGAGAGAGAGAGAGAGAGAGAGAGAGATATGGGGGTCATGGGGCAACAGAAGCAGGGGGCAAAGGGATCACAATGTCCATTTGTTCTGTACATAGCAGCCTATCTTCCAGATGAATGAGTGGAGACAGAGTGAGTAGGCACGTCTCTCAGCGGTAGTCTTTCAACAAGAGACCGATTTTCTCAGCTAGGATTTGGCACCCGGGCGCCTCAATCCGTCTCTTCAGACTGGAGGAGTAGGGGAGGGTAGAACTCCCACTGATGAGTGCAAGTACAAGTTAAGCAGGGAACAACGGGTGAGAGCAATCCAAAACAGCCTCATAAATGTCACCATAAAAATACAGACAGCGCAGCATGAGTCTGTGATGCTAAACAATCATAGAGCTTAATTGACAGGGTCAATATAATGGCACTAGACTGCCTATGATGGACACAAGTGAGATTAATGTGGCTAAAAGCCTCCTTGTGGTTTAGAATTATGACATATGGGTGACCTCAAGAGCTGAAATGATGTGATATGCATCTTTGAATCAGATCGGTCATGTTTTATTTCAAAAGTGGTTGCTAAACATGAGACAGATAACAGATACACCAATCAAACTTGTTTTTCATAGAGCCCTTGGCTGGTATTGAAGGCTGGTTTGGATGGCCTGTTGGTTGCAGATTTAAGATATGTGCAAAAACCCTAGCATTATGTAGCAGACAGAATGGATTATCCATGTGAACAGAATCAGCTACCGTGGGAGGGGATCCACAGGTTGCTGTGGAGAGATGTTCTGTGCCTCACTTGTTCAGTGCAGTGTTAGTGACTGGTGGTTTCACTGGGATCACAGTGCTGTGGTGTCACAGGCAGTTTGGATGTGCTGTGAATAAAACAGAGGGTGATCGAGCTTTTCAGCAAGCACACTGGCCACGTGGAGGTCCACATCCTATTGGTCTACTGGTGATGATGTAATAGCCCAAAACTCATCTCAGCTAGCTCTTTGGTTTTGGTTTGACTCTAGCTCTAACACACACACTCTCTCTCTCTCTCTCTCTCTCTCTCTCTCTCTATCTATCTATATATATATATATATTTCTACAGTAAATACAGGTATCAAAACACAAAATCTCACACAGACAAAGACAACTCCCCCAATGCACACAGTCTTACATTGCTAAAATAACCCTAAACCTAAACTCTAAACTAAGAATAGAGGTTTCATTAAAAATTAATGCATTTTCATCAGGATAAAAAATACACCTCACAAGTCATTTTAAAATGTAATTATGAATTATTATAAAATGTAATTACATTTTAGGGCTTTTAATTAAAACAAGTATGTCAAAACATTTAGTCTGTACAAATATGCTAGAAAAGAGTACACCTGGTTAGAGGATGCCTTTGTTAGCTTTTCAGGGGAAATCATTGGTCAGCATTTTGTCCTTGTGTTCAGTTTTGGCATGGCGAGGTGCAGTGCTCCAACTGACCATGATACACACACACACACACACACACACACACACATACACACACAAACACAGACCTTTGCCTTCCCTATTTCTACTCAGTGCTTTATCTATCTGAATGCACCAGGCACTTTGCAATAGCTTGGGGGGGTGTGGGGATAGGGTGTATTGATTGGTTATGGGTTCAAACTTTACTGTTGATGTACTGTTGAAATGACACTGCAACCTCTTGAGTGCTTTGATTGCTGAGCAACAGAGTGTGTGTGGCAGGGTGCACACTTGGGCCAGGCTGGATGAGAGTCAGCATTGCCCAGGGCCAATGGCTGCTCTTGGCCCACGGCGACCTATATGGCTGGATGGTTCATTGTAAGCATACACGAGGAGCTGCTGTCGACATTGTCGCAAGGGTGTGTGATGTGCGCGCGTGCATGTGTTGGTCAGCTGTCTCTGATTGCTCAGCCAGTGTTGGATGATTGCAGGAAGAGGGCAATGCTCTCAGTCTGGAGTACACAAAACACTTAGCGGGGTGCAGCCCATTAAAAGGTGGAACAAGATGGAACGGCGGCAGTGCAGGAGGAAGGAAGAATGAATGTTGCTTTTTCATCACTCTCTCTCAATGATATATGCACACACACAGGAACATGCATACATACAGATGCCAGCTGAACACGAGCACACATACACACACACACACACACATATACACACACGCGCGCACACACTCAGTGTGCTATACAATAAGCACTGCCATTGGTTTCCATTGCATATGGATGTGAAGACCTCTCTACTTAAGACTAGACCAGGCGTAACGGTCTACTTGGCTCATGAGCCAGAGAAAGGCAGCACTTAAAGGAGAATCATAGTTGTAGGAGGACAGAGAAGAAAGTGAGGGAAAAGTTGATTGTTAGAACGGAAATCTTATTTCCTCTGTGCACATCCTTGATACTTATTCAGATCTGGTCTCTTCTGGACTGAACCTTGTTCCCAGGCCTAATCATTACCCTAAAGCTTTGCCTCCAGACTCTAGACCCTGCTGTATTGTTTCCATGACAACATGGTATGCATGGACAGGAACAGCCAGAGGGCATATGCTCTCTCTCTCTCTCTCTCTCTGAATGGGTTTTGCTCCTCCTTTACCTGCGATTGTACATTCAACATTCAACGGGTCTTCAAGTGTCCTGTTATATTCTGAGCATGACTCAGTCGCTCTTTGCTTATTATTTACGTTTTGCGAGTGACTGTACAAGCAAGCGGATCTTGTTGAAAGGCCCATGAAAATATGCGTGGGGGGCGCGTCCTATTGATGGTGGAGAATGATGGAATAATCAGTTAGAGCTTTTACCAGGGGCTATTTGTCTTTTCAACCACCCCTGTCCATTATCACGAAGTGCTCACACAAGGTTGAAGATACATATCATATGAATATGAGTTTAAACACAGTGACAGGCCCATGTATGCGGAGCTCCATCCATATATCATCATGACGTGTCGCAAGTGGCTAGTAGGAGATTAAACTCTGGGTCATTAAATATACCTCCAGTGATTGAGTAGTTGTTTTTACTTGGGTTCACTGAGGTGAGCATTCACAGCACAAAACTGTGATTTTAGGATGCGATTTTACCCTCAGGCTTCAGATTTAGTCTGAGCCTGGCTGTAACACACCATATACAGCTGTAAATGGAGGAACCTGCCATAGCCACAGACAAAACAGGCATGCAAAATGAATATTAAGTCCAGACAGACGATCAAAAGTTGACATCTAGTCATCCCATTCAGTCCTGATCAAATGAAAACATCTGGTTGATGGATTACGTTTTTGTCGGAGACAGCATTACTAATGGATTTTGCTTGCTCGCAGTTAAAGTAAGCAAACAGGGAGACTAGTTATATAAAACAAACTGACTCTGGATGTCTGTCTATTAATGTATCATGAAAAAGGACATTTACAGCATAAATGTATTTTCTTATGAAAAGAACAGACAGACAGCACATTAGTGGGTTGTTTATTTGAGGCCATTTATTTTAGCAGTTCCATGAAGTTTATAAAATTCACGTTTAGTTAAAATCAGGACAACAATACGACAAAAAAGGCAACAATATTTTTATTATTATATTGCAAAAAATATTTTTTATAATTTGACACCTCAATTTATATACTGTCAATAATGCTAAGTATGTACCTACCCTGAGACTGATTATTGAATAATTCATAAATTTCTGACACAGTTGTCAGAGACTCCTAGACAGGACATATTTTTGGTCTGTCTGTGTGTGTGTGTGTGTGTGTTTGTGTTTGGGCCATGGCACTCAACCCTGGCTCGTAATACACACCTAATGCAGGTTTGGACTGATTATGCCACTGTATGATCACACCTGGCTGACCTAGAGGTCAATGCCAAATCACAGCCTGTGCCTCCTGTTATAAGCCAAATGACTACATGATGAAATTCTAGACTGAGGACATTGCTAAACACAGAATGGTAACCAATGCCACCAGTGACACTGGTAAAAGAAAAAAAAATTGTCAGTTTTCCTCTGAAGAACAATATAACATTGTTGAATTGTTCTGCAACAGGTTCCTTCTATCTGCGTTTTTTTTTTTTTCTGTCTGCATTTTAAATGTATACAAAGCATCCAGCTGCCGTCTTAAGACAATCTTCTACAAAACAGACATGCCCAAGAAATGCAGGTGGTTAAGAAACATGCTGCATTCTGGTGTCAGCGCTGTCAATAAAACGCACGCACTAACTTCTGAGCCGGCATTCAAGAGATGTTCTACAAATTCTTTTGCTTGTATAGCGATGAAGAGCTTCGTTGTTTACCGCTATTGCCGTAGCGTAGTGGAGGGGGAAATATGAGCTCAGGAGCTGAAAACTAAAAGTGTATTTTGAATTTGGGAAAATCATTAATTGAGTATGTATGAGTGGGTCTACCATCTGTTTCATTAACCTTAGTCACTTTCTCCCTCTCTTAGTCACGATTTCTCTAGCTCCCGCAAACTCTCTCTGTCTCACACGCGCACACACACACACACACACACACACACACGCACACACGCACACACACGCACACATGCACACACACACACACACACACACACACACACACACACATTCAATAAATTTTGCTGTAAAAACCTGGTAACGTGGCCTAAATATTTAAATGATCTTTTAAGAACCTTGTCTTGCAGCATAGGCCTAGAGTGCATTTTCCCTCGAGCGCATCCCCTCTGCGTTCCAGAGCAGCACTCTGCCTTATTCAGAGACTCGCCGGATTCCTCTTATCCTCCTCCGCTGTTTGGGAGGCTGTTCACGTAGAGAATGAAACCCCTGCAAGCAAAGCTCATTCGGAATTCTCCCTTTTCTTTTTGCACTCTCTTCTTTCCCTCCCTGGCAGGAGAGAAGCAGGAGCAGGCGGGACGTTGAGCGGGAGAGCCGCTGTGGGGAATAGACTGCCATTTCGCCGCCGATGTTTATCGGCCCCCGTTTTTTTTCTGCTCAGAGCAGATAAAATGGTTTATGTAGGGCACATTACATTAATCTGGTTGCCTGTCCTTTCAAATACCCCCTGAATTAGGCAGCGGGTATGAAATATTCACGTCTAGTCCACAGCATGCTACTTTATTTATGTAAAGGTCCACCTGGCTGTAGTATAATGAAGTTGAAACTTTTTCTGCTCCAAATGCAGATGGTTCTGGAGTAACAATTGATTCGCTGACTCTTTTGAGTACAAGACCTGCATTATTGCAATTAATTTGTTCTCTCCTTAATATGTTCTGTAAAATACACATTTTAAGTTTCGGCGTAACCCGAGTTTAAAACTCCCATTCTCACTTGTCCGTAACGCAATCCGTTTGGATTCCTGTCAAGGTCCGACATTCCGTTACCCTCTCCCCTCCATCCGGGCTTACCTTAGAACCTGATCCTTGTTTCTACTGAGTGTTCTTGGATTTAAGTCCTGTCTTGCCTTTAAAGTGGGCCGGCATGTTATAACCCGCAGGTCTGTTTTCATAGCCCACGTCTACATCAGAATGGAAGGGCGGGGGGCAGACAGCGAAGAGCCTCCCAGCAGTGGATTTCGATCTTCGGGTGATTGCAGTGAGAAAGCTCCCTGCGGGGACCAGTGTTAGACTCTGGTAGAAGAGCCACTGCATCTATTCAGCCGAGGGAGCGAAAGAGAAGTGGGGGGGGGGGGGTGTGAAAAGAGAGAAAGCAAAAGAGGGGGGGAACAGACTGAGAGAGAGAGAGGGAGAGAGAGAGAGAGAGAGGGGGGGGGGAGCTCCTCAAGACTACACATGTGCCCCTCTTCTGATGGCTTTAATTAACTGTAGCCCTGCAGCAACCAAGAGGACAGCTCTCCAGAGACTGCTGTGTAGGACGGAGTAGGGCAAGAGTGGATGTCTTCGTCTCATTCCCTCCCTGCCAGTCTCCTAGTACTTTCTACTTTCTCCACCATGATATTCCATTTTCCAACTCACTTAAGCGTGTTGCTCATGCATTAGATATTCTATTAGGATGGGTGTGTGCACACACACCCTTTCACTCTTTCCTTTTCCACGCAATGTCCTTTTCCTTTCATTCGCTCTCCTTTCATTTCCCTCCTGGTTGAGCTCTGTCTCATTCTCTCAATCACTCTTTCTCTCTTTTTTCTCCCTCCCTGCCTCCCTCTTCTTCTCAACCTCTCCCTGCCTTTCTCTCTCTCTACCCCTTTTTCTTTTCATGTTTTTTTTTCTTGTTTATTCCAATCCCACACTCATTCTTTCTCTCCTCCCCTCGCTTCTTTTTCTTTCTTGCCTTTCTTCTAATCATTTTCATACCAGTTCCGTCCCTCCAACCCCGGATTGCTTTCTTTCTCACTGTACCCATGTCTTCTCTCGTCCCCAGAGGCAGCGATGGCTCCAGCCCTCTGTCTTGCGCCGCTGCTGCTGGCCGCGCTGGCCGGGCTGCCCACCCCGTCGTCGGCCTGCCCCTCCTCTTGCCGCTGCTACAGCCTGACGGTGGAGTGTGGCTCCGTCGGCCTTAGAGAGATGCCCCGCGGCGTCGCACACAGTACGCAGGTGGGCTGCCACCCATCACGCCCCACCGTCTTGCAGCTGCCTCAAGTGGCCAAGGGCAGGGGATTGATTTGGCAGGCGCTGCTACCAAAGCAGTAGAAAGAGCCCGAGTCTGGAAAAGCATCAGTATGCTCCATGTGCATCATGCAGCAGATGGTTATTTGGTAATAAGAAAAAGAATGACTGATGTCATCTCTGTGATGCATGAGTGTAGTCACTCAGTTTAATATGTACAGCCTAATTAAAGCACTGGGATGATCTCATTTTAATGGAAAACAGAAACATCAGCTCCGAGCCGTGCCTATGGCCCCACCTCCTAGCCCCAGGATGCTCTACATCTCCTGCAGTCTCAGACTTCCTGCTTAGTTTCCTGTCTCAGTAGGTTAACCTGGCTCACGTCTCCAGCGCCATCCCTTGCATATTCATGAGCTGCCTCGCATAGATTTCTCAATTAACCCGCGCAACCCAGAGCCATTCAAATGGGCTGCTGCGGCTCCTCCTGCATTTAATTGCTGCACATGCGGTTTCAGAGAGAGCATCAGCAATTGCATGGTGTCATCAGCATTAAACAGCTGATATGGTGGTGCTAGATCACCAAAGGCATGCCGGAATCCCTGCCCACGCCCAACACTGGTCACATAAAAGCCCACTAATGCAGATTCTACCACTGAAAATTCATTTGCTTCTAAGTATCCACACCGACTGCATGGACTATGAGAAGGGCATTTCTGAAAGAGACTACACAGAGCACATCGGCAAGCCTCAAGCCCCCCACTGATCCAGTTCTCACCCGGTCGAGGGAAGTGCTTTCATGTTAAGTTACCCTCTAGCAAATTCTACCATCTCAGAGCGGGCGTAACTGAGATGGCTGTCTCAGTCTGGTTGGTAAACAACCCGCTGGAGTTGAATTTTATAAAAGCTCTTACTGCATATGTTCATTTTACCACCGGGTCTCTACTTAGTAATAAACTGACAAGATCTGAAGAACAAATGTTATTGTTGCAACAAATGCAAACATATCCTCATTATGGCAAAGTTAACGATCCACAGAAAATGTTGTGGCTGATGTGCAGTGTCCATAGTTCCTTCCACGATTGTGAGTGTTCCCTTTTGTGCTGTTTCTCAGACCATCTTCCTGCAGGATAACACCATCGGCCAGATCCGGGTGGAGGATCTGTCCGGCCTGGGTCGCCTGCAGTACCTGTACCTGCAGAACAACAGCATCTCATCTCTGGAGCCTGGTGCCTTCGTGAGCCTGGGCCAGCTGTTGGAGCTGGCCCTAAACGGCAACCGCCTTCACCTAGTCTCCGCCGACGTGTTTCACGGCCTGGAGCACCTGCGAATCCTATACCTGGCTGGGAACCACATCACCCGGCTGGAGGACTACACCTTCCGCGGCCTGCAGGTGTGTTTGCGTGCATACGTCTGCATGCGCGTGGTCTCAGTTCCAGCCATGGCGAGATCCGTCTGGATCGTGTGTACTGTACAGAATTAACTTCACTTTCAAATTCAGTGGAGAAAATGTGAAGGCTCAGGGCTGCAGAAGATTGCCTGACTAACAGCAGTAATCACTGCCTCGTCACGCCGCGGTTACCTGAACCGAGCCTGAATGCAGCAGCAGGAAACCGTGTGCTCGCATGCATTTGTAAATGTTACAGTGATGACAATGGCTGACCAAGAGAAAGGTAATTAAGGTGAGAAAACTGTGGAGCTTAGATGAAAGATTGCTGTGAGGGAAAAGCTTCTTCAGCAAGTTGATAATGAAGGTGAGGGGGCCAGACCGCACCATTATGCATGGACGAATAACACCTCTAATAACATGGAAGAAGATGAAGGTGGCTATTATGGTGATGAGGATGATATTACCTCTGGCAAAAATGCTGCTGCTGCTGATGATGATGAGGATGATGATGATGATGATGAGCCATTCTCTCTTATGCCTCCTCCCAGCGTTTGCAGGAGTTGCACCTACAGGAGAACACGATGGAGGTGCTGGATGAGCAGGCTCTGGTGGGTCTGTCCTCCCTGGCTCTGCTGGACCTGAGCAGGAACAACCTGCGCACCCTCAGTCCTGCCACACTCCGACCCCTGGTCAGCCTCCAAGTGCTCCGAGTCACAGGTGCTCCGCACACATACGCTGTGCATGCACATACACACACATGCAACACAGACATGCACATCCACATACACACACATGCACAAGGGATACAACAGATGGAAAAAAGGACAGGGTGATGCGGGAGATGAAACAGGAAGGCAGGAAGGATTTCGGATGCAAACCGGAGTGATGCGGGATGTAAGGGAGGAGAGGGAGTAGGAGCACGGAATGAGGGAAGAGTTCCGGTAGCTGTGTGAGGAGGGCTGGATAGCTCAAACAGGGATTAGCAGAACATCAAAAGGAACCAAACCCAAACGGAAGAAAAGGGCATGAAGAGAGAAAGCAGGACAATGCCTTTGAAGTTAAAGCAACTCGCCGTGGAAGGATCTCGAGCAGCCGGCCTCTCCAGCCGGCCTCTCCCCATTCTGCTTCTCAAGCTCTTAAAGTCTTTTAGGCTTGCAGATAACCCTTTTTCTTCTTTTCTCTTTCTGTCCCTCGCTTTCTCACCTCCTTTTTGTCTCTTTCTTTTCTTGTTCGTGTTTCGCTATCCCACAATCCCTCTGTGTCCATCTCTTCTCTCCTTCTCTCTTTCTGTTCCTTTCTCCATCTCTTGCTCCACCCGCTCTCTGTGCTGGGCAGACAACCCATGGCGCTGTGATTGCGCCCTCCACTGGCTGCGCGCCTGGATCAATGAGGAGGGCCAGAGGCTGCTGAGCTCAGCCGAGCGGCGACTACTGTGCGCCGAGCCGCCTCGCCTCTCGCACCTGAGCCTGGTGGAGGTGCCAGCCAACAGCCTGGTGTGCATCCCGCCAGTGGTGCAGCTGGAGCCAGGCCACCTGACCGTGCGCCTGGGAGAGAGCCTGCGTGTGTCCTGCCAGGCCTCCGGTTACCCCCAGCCTCAGGTCACTTGGAGAAAGGTGGCCCATGGACGGGCCCAGCTCTCGCCCCGTGGCCTGGTGCAGGAGTCGGGCTCCGACGGTGATGGGAAGGCCGGGGGGAGGCCGGTGACTGTCAGGCCTGGGGGGAGCACCACCATGGTGGGGAGCCACGGTCCAGTGAAAGAGGATGGTGGGGACCGGGAGAGCTTTGACCCGGACACGGGCAGTGGGATGCTGTTCCTAAGCAACGTGACGGTAGCGCACGCTGGGCGCTACGAGTGTGAAGCATGGAATCCAGGCGGCGTGGCCCGCGTCACCTTCCACCTGTCCGTCAACGTGTCCTCGCCGTCCTCCACGTCGGCCGTCTGGCCCCGCCTGCATTCCTCCTCGTCCTCCTCTTCGTCTTCCTCGCACCACCGGCCGCCCCTGGGTGACGTCAGCCAGGAGCCCCTGTATGAGCTGGAGAGCATGGACTTCAACGCCCTGGGCACAGCCACGCAGACCGCCATCGCTGTGGGCATCTCTCTCCTGGCGCTCACTGCCCTGCTGCTGCTCTGCATGATCTACAGCCGCCACCGGCAGCGGCAGAAAGAGGGCACCGGCTACGATGCCGGCAAGGAGGAGAGCATCCTCTACGTCAACGACTACTCCGACGGGCCCACCACCTTCGCACAGCTCGAGGAGTACCGCGACGAACGCGGCCACGAGATGTACGTGTTGAACCGGGCCAAGCCTGTGCTGCCTCTGCCACCTCCCACCTCTGGCCAGCAGGGAGTGTCGCATCCCAGCGACGGACTGCAGGGCCAGGGCTCTCTGACACCGGGAAGAGTGGCTGGCATGGTGCCCAGGCGGGCTCCAGCAGAAGGTGGTGAGGGCCCACCACTTGACCCGGAGGGATTGTTCATCAACCAGAGCCTGCTGTTCGACACACAGATCGCCTACGAGATCCACTGCTGAGGATGAACAGCTCAGGGAGGTCGAGAGAAGGAAGCAGACCAGAAGGCGAGTTAAAAAAAAAAAGCTATTTGGCTGCACATGGCACAAGTTAGCACTGCTCAACAGTGGCATCTCTCTATGGGATCTGAGGTTTCTCTGCCAAATTTTTTTTTGTTCTGAGAGCAAAAATGCTTTGGTTATCATTACAGCAAATGGTGAATGTTGTTTTGGAAGGACATTGACAGCTTATCTTGCCAGAAGATGTGAAGATGATATCTTGCTACAAGATATCTGACCGACGTAATTCTTTTGCATTCAAGCACGGAAAAAAATAGCAGACACCTAAATACCTTCAACTGAACATGTCAGAGGAACGTACCAAAAAGAGAAGTGCTTGGTGTTGTATTTTTCCATCATGCGCACAGAACTGTGAAGGATATTTTTTGAGAATGTCTAACTCTGGATCATGTGTGTCTGTATTCCTGCTTCTGCCAGCCGGTGTGAATAGCTTTGAAGTCTGCACTCATCGCCTACTCAATTAATATCTTTATATTCTCTATTTTTCCCTTTTGTATATAGAGATGAGTTCTGTGCCCATTCGCATGCGTATGAGAAAGTGGGGGACGGTGAAGTGTAATGTCAGTGTTTTTGACAGCAACATAATAAAGTGTGTTAATGTCTTGAGTGAGAACAGTGTTCTCACATACTCTTGACCTCTGTCTGAATAACACTGTGAAAATAGAGTGCTTAATACTACGTTTTTAGATCAGTTACCAACATCCCCACAAATCAGCTGTAGTTTGTATCAAATGGCAGTTTGTTTGACATTATGAAACTTTTCTGAAGCTGAGGATAATTTTCTTATTTCTCTCCCCTGTCATATCAGGTCTATACACAAAATGCCTAGTTATTACTGCAGGGTATAGAAACACTCATCACAGCTGGTGACAGCTTCTGCTCAGTACAACCGTTTTGGGTGGGATTTGTATTTATGTTCTTGTCAAATGTCTCATAAATGTGAAGTTCTTGTTTTACGCAAATAAAACATGCTTTTAAATTCAGATTCAGGCACTTTCTTACAAGGTACAACAATCAAGAAAACATGAAAACAGTTACTAATTATGTAGACTGGTCTTTATCCATTTGAATTACAATTTTAAAAAACAAATCTTTTTTGTTTGCATCAAAATCACAGATCTAAACTGTGAGACACATTATTAATTGAAAAATTAACACGTAAAGTATAATAAAATGATCGTGCTGTTTGTGGAAATAAGGTCTCAATGGTATGCAGCTCATGTCTCCGCTGCACCTCAGTAACACACGGCTCATCATGTATCTGTCAGATAAAGCCGTCATAAAGATCACGTGTATCTTTATGTACTGCCAACCACTGAGATGCGTAGCCATGGGAGCATCCAGAGGAATCCTCTGAGCGTGTCCTGCCAAATATGGTCGCAAATAAAAAACGAATACTGTGCGTTAGCGGCTGTGATTTCCCAGAGGCGCTGCTGGACCGCTTTTTAATGGAAGCATAACTCGGACGCACAGCACAACGATACCGGAGACTACAGCTGGTGCAGTACACGAGTAGCCTGCAGTCATCTGCAAATGAGGAATATCATTTGGTGTAGCTGTTCCCTTATGGAATACTGGATTTTTAAGGTTTTTTTTTAAACCAGGAAAGTTCAATGTGACTCTGTGTGTGCATCACAGAGTCAAATGAGTGCAAAAAATGGTAGTTCATCAGAAGATATGACTGGAAAAGATAACTGATAGAATATTTGTAATTAAAGAATGAGTAGCATTTGTTTGGGAGAGTGTGAAGCCTGACATATTAACTGTTACAAAAACAAAAATATGTACCACGACTCATCTCACTCATGTCGTTTGTTGAAGGAGCGGTTCTTTGCGCTGCTATGGCATCATAATGGGTGGTTCGGGGCAGATGGCTTGCAATGTGAGTTCTGCTCAAAGACGGTGTTAGCCCTGCCCTCTGTTCACTGGGGCGCTGATCTGTCTAACAACATTTGTGACAGCTGTGACCTCCAGGTAAGCAAGACCTGAACTCCCATGATTTTAAAAAATGTTAAAAGTTTTTTAGCAAAAATCGAGCATGGTAATGCAACTGCACTGATACTAATGACCCAGTGGCACATGACAGAATGCACATGTGTAGGTCTCATGGAGTGTATATGGTAGGTCTAAAAAAACAGATGAAGTTGTACATTTGACTGCCCAGCTCAGGATATATGGGGAAGGTAGTTACACTCATAATAATTTTCAATCAGGAAAAACAGGTTTCAGATTTGAAGGGCCAGATCGGAGTATCACAAATGTTATGAAGGCTGGTCATGCTTACTTCATTAAGGACTGTTAGTAGGTGCCAACTTGTATTAGCATGAAATGTCAAATGCTAGCTGGTCTTGGCATCCTTTCACCTGCATGCACTTATGAAATAGTTCTATGCGTGGAGCTCAGTGGATGAAGTAAACTAAAAGTCCTGTGCTAAGAAACAGCCTTTTTGTGCATAATTTGAGAACATCATTTTGAAACTCATGCATGGTCAGCTCTCACTTTCTTTCTCTTTTTTTTTTTTAATTACAAAAATCTGTGAACCTCTGTTTGTTCTTTGTCCTCTATATTCTGTTCCTGTGTGATATCTCACTAGGCAATAAATATATTAACAGGTTTCTTTAAAACTTTAGGAAAGCTAAGTGATATTTATTTGTTTTTTAGATTTTTAGTTAATATAAAAGCTAATACAATTGTGATATGTAAAACCAATATGTAAAAATATTGTGAGGGTATCCAGGAGCTTTAGTGAAAAAGGGACATTAGAAGGGTGGAGCAAGGGTGGATGTGGCTCTTATGCTTGCTCATTACTAATGTTTCCCTGAGATGATTTCACTATAGATGATGCCATCATGCTTGGTTGGAAAAAGCTGCAAAGGTAAATCAATAAAATCACAAAATGACTCACTAATTGGAAACTATGCATCTCCTTTCTACATTGCCTCAGCTGTTCATGTATTACCTCATGTGTACAGCATGGAAGTACACACACACACACACACACGCACACACACACACATATTCACACCTCCACTTTTATTTAGAGATGTGAAGATTAATTTTGTTTTTATTTAGAAATGTAATGCTGATATATTTGTTTTTACATAGAAATGTGTTGAAAGTTCCATTTCATAGATGTAGAAATGTTTGTTTTCAGACCTGCTTTGGATCGCTCAGTTCTCTACTGAAGACAGCAGGCTCGTGCACCACACCACATCGCCCTTATGACAGAATGACAGACCTTTTGCCAACATTGACCTCACTCAGTGCTGTGTGTTACATGATAAAGCAAAAATTGTGATGTAACACATACCAAACCGCCACTACAGCCTTCCTTTGGGACTAAGGATAAAAAAGCAAAGAACCATGATTGGCTACCACATGCTTGAATGGAAGAAGATCAATGTGTCAAGTACACAACTCAAAAGTCTTGGCAAGGGGTTTTGGAGAACGTGAGATCGGTGTGTTCACTGCGTTCTTGTTTAAGCTTCCAGATGACCAAACCAACCCCTGTGAGAAGAGGCAGAAGCCCAGGGATGGTGGGGAATGCCAAGATGGTGGTGGGACGGTAGTAGTCAGACAGGGTTTGCTGTTCGTGAGTTTTCTTTATACATGCACCCTCTCTGCAAATTATAAAACAAAAAAAAGTAGTAGCTATCTTTTTTTTTCTTCCCCTGAAGTGTGTGATGGAGTTATATGATGATCACATTGACTGGAGCTACATGTATTCAGGAAGCACTACCTTTGGTCCATAGTAGTCAACTCAAAATCATTCTAGGTTTAAATTGTTATAAGAGCAAAAAGAAAAGCAATCTAAAGCATGGTGCAGTTTTATGGGTTGTAAAGGTGACCTCATAAAATTTATGAGCCTATTTAAGCCTAATTGCTTTTATAGTACGAGTGGATATGTGCAGCATACACAGTGCAGTTGCCTGCTTCCCACACTATTCTGTGTGAAGACGTTGGCTATGTGTTAGTAAGGTGAAACTGTGGCTCAGCACTTGCTGTTTCTTTCATCCGAACTTTTGATTCCTTCCAGATCTGTACGGGGTGGGAAGTAAAGTGAAAACAGAAATGTACTGAGGATCAAAGGTCTTCTCAAAATAAAATAATGAACTAAAACCACTCTGTGTTTAGCACGATAGATAGATAGATAGATAGATAGATAGATAGATAGATAGATAGATAGATAGATAGATAGATAGATAGATAGATAGATAGATAGATAGATAGATAGATAGATAGATAGATAGGAAATAAATTATGTCAACATGTTTTGCATTATATGTGACATCTCAATGTACAATGGACATCAAACCTTAAGCCTTAACACACAGTGAACAGGTTGTGTATTACACAAAGACATTTGAGGTAAAAATAAGCCTTATCGTCTGGTATAAAAAGATCACCAATTTCCACAGCACACTAATACCATCTACAGTTAGACTCATGCAGACTGTTCAGTTCCACTGTAAACTTATTGTGGGCTGAATGATCAGTGACCCATGTATTTTTAGTGGTGCTTGCTACTATTCTGCAGGAGGGCCAGCTGTACCCACTCCGCCAGTGTTTTTGCGGTTTGATTTGTATTGCTGGTCATAAACACATGGAATTGTGACGCAGATGCTCTCACAATCGGCAATCAACAATACATCATACAGCACCATTCCACTTAATCAGGAATGGCTTCATGGTAATCAGTATTCCTATCGAAATGTGATTACTGAACAAAGAAAGTTTTTTTTTTGTTTGTTTGTTTTTTAAATAAAAACCATTAAAATGTAGAACAAAGCAAAGATGTGAGTATCTGAAAAGCACTCATCCTATGCATAGGAATGGGACAGCTTTGGTCATCCTGGACATACAGAAAAAAAGCAAATTACAGATTCCATGAGGGCATAACAATGCATGTTTCTGTAACTCGTCCAGCGTCAGGGCGAAGTGGCTTGACCTCAGTCTTGTTTCTGGTTGTTGTTTTTTTTTTGTCTTTGTTCATTAGCATTTATAGAGGACAAAAATGCAACCAACAGAGAAAAGTGAAACCCCCCCACTGTAAAGCAACCATTTGTATTTAAACTCTAGTTAAGGAAACCTTTAAAATCTAGTTTAAAAAATAATTAGATAATGAAATGAAGATTCATAGTTTTAAAACCACAAAAATCTTTCCCACTCCAGATCTGTTTTTCATCTCTTTGAGTAAATATTTTCTCTACTTGTTTAGCCACATTGTGCTGTCTGCTGTATTTCTTTGGTTTACATTCTTAGGCTCTGCATTGTCCCTCTGTGTGCATTGGTTTCACCAAAACTAATTCCTTTTACATGTAGGTGGACCAAAAGTGAGTCTAATTATACCCACACCGCAGGCCTAAAACCATTAACAACAAAAGCAAAGCTTTACAATATACAGTGATAACATGAAGAGGGCATTAAGGATGCACTACATGGACTGGTGTCAGCTGAGTCTCCTTCATGCAACATGACTGAGCAGATAAAGGCATAAAGTGCTGCCTCACAGCTTTTAAGAGGATATGGCAGAAAAAACACAAAGGACAATCTCTAAAACTTTGTCGATATTATATTATATGCACAACACCATGCAACAAAGATTTCACATGTTGTGGCATCTCTAATATGATTACAGAAAAAGATTTTGAAATACAAATTTGCATAATTTTCCACATTGACAAGCTCAGATCAACTGAACAAAGGAAAAGACTTCTTCATTCCTAGTGTTTGCTCGTTACTGTTTCAAAGATTTTCAAGATCTACTGAAAAAACGAGTAAGGAACAAGGGGAACACCAAGAACAAATCGTCTCATTTAACAAGCGACAAACAAATACACAATGTGAATAGAACAGAACAGAATACAATAGAATAGAGTGGCACTTTTCCATTGTTAGTGATCTATTTGTCACCAGTATCATTTATTATACATTATGCATTATGGTTTTGATAGTACTGACTAAAATCTTCCAATAGGGGGCAATAACATCAAACACAGACAAAGGCAAAACATGCAAGATCTCAGACATAAAACAGGCCTACTATTAGCAATGGCATATTAAACACTTGTGCATTACCTGTTAAGGTTGTCTTATTTCTGCCTGGAAAACTAGGAGTGTTGCCTTCTCTTTCAAACACATCAGTGATGACAAGTAGAGACAAGCAGAAGAATGACAGCTATACATAAAACAGCAGGATTTGAAGAAAAGATTGATAGACCGGTCAGAGGGAAGACTGCACACCAAGGGAGTAAGAAGTGGAATAGTCAGCTTTACATGCACTGAACTCTAAATCTAGAGCGTTATGTTTATACCCTTCAATTATCTGTCAGATAGCAAAAACAAAACAGTGTATTAAATCCTATCACAAATGGTCCATGGCTAAAGACTTGGCTAGTTAGGCTAGGTTTTGCCACATGCCATTGTGAGGGTATTTACTAAAAATATCCTTTTTACAAGTAAAGTATGGCAAGTTATTAACACTATAATTTTTTTTTACAGAACAAAACAAGAAACAATAATCACTATGGACGGGGGGTAATTCTCTGTATGACAGAGGCTCGGAAAGTGAGAGGGTAAGGTAGTTACGCCCCCAGTGCATAAGTTGTCTGAGTGTCCATGGTGTGAGTGAGGTGTAGAGATTTGATATTTCCTTCAAGCCTTAATGTTCGTAGCAGTCCATCTGATGGTGGATGGAAAAAAGCTCTTGTGCTTTTCGAGTAGCGATGCTCTCTGGCCTGTTGTGTCTCAGCTTGCATCCTGAGTTCTTTCACCTGAACAGAGAATGAACTGGGTGGTGTTGCTCACTGAGGATACTCTGTGCTTTTCCTCTGCAGTGCAGTGTGCAGAGTGTGTCCATAGAGTGCAGGTCAGAACTGAGGATTCTCTCTGCAGTTCTGACTCACTGAAAAGATTTTCTCTCAGCCTGGGTGATGTTTCCAAAGCACACAGTAACGCTGCTTGTGAGAAGGCACTCAGTGAGTCCCCTGTACACCCGGGTGAGGGGCTGTCTGAGTCCCCTGTAGTCCTGGGTGAGGGGCTGTCTGAGTCCCCTGTACACCTGGGTGAGGGGCTGTCTGAGTCCCCTGTAGTCCTGGGTGAGGGGCTGTCTGAGTCCCCAGTACACCCGGGTGAGGGGCTGTCTGAGTCCCCAGTACACCCGGGTGAGGGGCTGTCTGAGTCCCCTGTACACCCAGGTGAGGGGCTGTCTGAGTCCCCTGTACACCCGGGTGAGGGGCTGTCTGAGTCCCCTGTACACCCGGGTGAGGGGCTGTCTGAGTCCCCTGTACACCCGGGTGAGGGGCTGTCTGAGTCCCCTGTACACCCGGGTGAGGGGCTGTCTGAGTCCCCTGTACACCCGGGTGAGGGGCTGTCTGAGTCCCCTGTACACCCGGGTGAGGGGCTGTCTGAGTCCCCTGTACACCCGGGTGAGGGGCTGTCTGAGTCCCCTGTACACCCGGGTGAGGGGCTGTCTGAGTCCCCTGTACACCCGGGTGAGGGGCTGTCTGAGTCCCCTGTACACCCGGGTGAGGGGCTGTCTGAGTCCCCTGTACACCCGGGTGAGGGGCTGTCTGAGTCCCCTGTACACCCGGGTGAGGGGCTGTCTGAGTCCCCTGTACACCCGGGTGAGGGGCTGTCTGAGTCCCCTGTACACCCGGGTGAGGGGCTGTCTGAGTCCCCTGTACACCCGGGTGAGGGGCTGTCTGAGTCCCCTGTAGTCCTGGGTGAGGGGCTGTCTGAGTCCCCTGTAGTCCTGGGTGAGGGGCTGTCTGAGTCCCCTGTAGTCCTGGGTGAGGGGCTGTCTGAGTCCCCTGTACACCTGGGTGAGGGGCTGTCTGAGTCCCCTGTACACCTGGGTGAGGGGCTGTCTGAGTCCCCTGTACACCTTGGTGAGGGGCTGTCTGAGTCCCCTGTACACCTGGGTGAGGGGCTGTCTGAGTCCCCTGTACACCTTGGTGAGGGGCTGTCTGAGTCCCCTGTACACCTTGGTGAGGGGCTGTCTGAGTCCCCTGTACACCTTGGTGAGGGGCTGTCTGAGTCCCCTGTACACCTTGGTGAGGGGCTGTCTGAGTCCCCTGTACACCTTGGTGAGGGGCTATCTGAGTCCCCTGTAGTCCTGGGTGAAGGGCTTAGTCTTTGTAGGCCTGGGTGAGGTGATTACACTGTGTATTCCTGGCTGAGGGGATGAGTCTGTTTAGTCTTTGGTGAATGGTTGAGTCTGTGTAGGCTTGGGAGAGGTGATGAAACTGTGTTGTCCTTGGTGAGGGGCTGAGTCTGTGTAGGCCTGGGTGAGAGACTGATGTCTGAGTCCTCTGTAGGCCTGGGTGAAGGGCAGACTTACAAAAATGAGATTTGGGGACAGTAGTATATACATCTTCAGAGTAGCGTACATTTACATTCAAATTTACGGCATTTAGCAGACGCTCTTATCCAGAGCGACTTACAAAAGTGCTTTGGCATTTACTCATAGAATACATTCTAGCCAGTAGAGTAGGTTAGAGTCCAATATATCAATGATCTAGAATATTGTAGAAATACAGGGATCAATACTGATGCCTATAAGTACAAAATACATACGGTCTATCTTAGACAATGATAAGTGCAATAAACAATAAGTACTAGAGTTTGTTAGACAACATCAGTGTAATAAACAATACCCTACAGTAAGTACTAGTTTCAGTTAGTCAACATAGGAGCAGGGTCAGTGGTCATTTAAATATTCCAAGAATAGATGGGTCTTCAGTCTGGATTTGAGGACTACAAGGGAAGTTCATTGCACCATCTAGGAGCCAGGACAGAGAATAGTCTCGATGCTTGTCTTTAATGAGACTTGAAGCATGGTGTTTCAAGCTGATCTGTAATTGAGGTTTGAAGTACTCGATGTACGGATTGGGTTTTGACCATTGACCTCGTATGGAGGGGCTGGTCCAATTTTTGGCTTTGTAGGCAAGCATCAAGGTTTTAAATCTGATGCGTGCAGCTACTGGAAGCCAATGGGAGTGCAGCAGTGGAGTAACATGTGTGAACTTTGATGACTGAAGACCAGTCATGCTGCTGCATGCTGGACAAGTTGTAGAGGTCTGATGGCTCTTAGAGGAAGACCAGCAAGTAGCAATTTGCAGTAGTCTAGCTTTGAGATCACAAGAGACTGCACAAGCACATGGGTAGCGTCCTGCGAGAGAAATGGACGAATACTTCGTATGTTACAAAGGAGAAATCTGTAAAACCGGGTTAGATTTGAAACATGAGTTGAGAATGATACTGGTTGTTCAAAGTTATGCCCAGGCTACAGGTAGCTTCAGATGGTGATACAAGGGAGTTCTTGAAGGAAAGTGTGAGATCGTGGTAAGGGTTGGGAGTACCTGGAATGAACAGAAGCTTGGTTTTACTGTGGTTGACCTTCAAGTGGTGGGCTGTTATCCATGATGCAATGTCAGTCAAGTATGCCGAGACCTGAGATCCTGCGTCTGGAGATCTGCGTGTCATAGGGTGGAAAAGAAAGAAATAATTGAATGTCATCAGCATAGCAGTGGTAGGAGAAACCATGAGAAGATATTGCATCATCACAGTCTGTCTGTAAGATTTCAGCCTTTGTAAGAACAAACTGATAGAATCACTACATAATTTTCAGTGATCCCCCTTTCAAATGTTTTATATTGTGTACTGTGTATTGTTACTGCATATGCATTTTATATGCACTATTTTGTATGTGTATTTTGTTACAGCACAGTTGAGTTACATCTTCTTGCACCAGGTACAATTACCACCGACATCTCGCTTGGCAGTAAAAGAATCAGTCAATCAGTCAATCAATCAATCAATCAATCAATTCCTTATGTCTCCGTATAAATGGTCTAAAATATTGATCCTTTGGTGGGGAAATTATCAAACTTTTAGAGTTTGGGCATTTATTTTCTACAGATTATTGTGATTACATGCAAAATTAGAGTGTTCCTTTCAGAAATGAATTATCCTTATAAATACATTTTGAGCATTTTCTATGTATAGAAAAGGTTTGTGCGAAGCTAAATGTGTTGGTTGTCAAAATATGTGAAGTGGCAAATCACGTAATCATTCATATTAAGCATAAAAACCATGCAGCCTGTTACAAACAACACATGCTATGTTGAAGAGGGCTTGTTAGAACAGCAAGAGGCATGTTAGCTCAGAAATATACATTTGTGGACTATATTTTGTGAGAATCAATCAATCAATCAATCTATCTATCTATCTATCTATCAATCTATCAATCTATCAATCTATCTATCTATCAATCTATCAATCTATCTATCTATCTATCTATCTATCCACACACACACACACAAAACGCCTGGCCAAAACAAGGTCACACACTCTAATATTTCGTTGGACCGCTTTTAGCTTTGATTACAGCACGCATTCGCTGTAACATCGTTTCCACAAGCTTCTGCAATGTCACATTTATTTCTGTCCAGAGTTGCATTAATTTTTCCCCAAGATCTTTTGTTGATGATGGGAGATTTGTACACCTGTGCAAAGTCTTCTCCAGAACATCCCAAAGATTCCCAATGGGGTTCGGGTCTGGACTCTGTGGTGGCCAATCCATGTGTGAAAATGATGTGTTATGCTCCCTGAACAATTCTTTGATAATTTGAGCCCGATGAATCCTGGCATTGTCATCTTGGAATATACCCGTGCCATCTAGGAAGAAAAAAATCCATTGATGGAATAACCTGGTCGTTGAGTATATTCAGGTAGTCAGCTGACCTTATTCTTTGCGCACATAACGTTGCTGAACCTAGACCTGTCCAACTGCAGCAACCCCAGATCATAGCACTGCCCCCACAGGCTTGTACGGTAGGCACTAGGCATGATGGGTGCATCACTTCAGCCGCCTCTCTTCTTACCCTGATGGGCCCATCACTCTGGAACAGGGTAAATCTGGACACATCAGACCACATGACCTTCTTCCATTGCTCCAGAGTCCAATGTTTATGCTCCTTAGCAAATTGAAGCCGTTTTTGCCGGTTAGCCTCACTGACAAGTGGTTTTCTTAAGGCTACACAGCTGTTTAGTCCCAATCCCTTGAGTTCCCTTCCCATTGTGCATGTGGAAATGCTCTTACTTTCACTACTAAACATATCCCTGAGTTCTACTGTTGTTTTTCTACAATTTGATTTCACCACATGTTTAAGTGATTGCCGATCACGATCATTCAAGATTTTTTTCCGACCACATTCCTTCCTCGAAGATGATGTTTCCCCACTGTCCTTCCACTTTTTAACAACACGATAGACAGTTCTTAACCCGATTTTAATAGTTTCAGCAATCTCCTTAGATGTTTTCTCTGCTTGATGCATGCCAATAATTTGACCCTTCTGAAACAGATTAACATCTTTTCCTCGACTGCAAGATGTGTCTTTCGACATGGTTGTTTAACAAATGAAAAGCTACTCACTGCATCAGTTAGGGTTAAATAACTTGCTGCCAGCTGGAACATAATCACCCATGCAGTAATTATCCAATGGGATAACTATTTGCTTAGTTAAATCCAGGTGGTGACTTTTTTTTTTGGCTAGGCAGTGTGTGTGTGTGTGTGTGTGTGTGTGTGTATATATATATCCGAAGAAGATTCTAGGTAACCGCAGTGTAGTGTATTAAGAGATGCAGAGATATTCAAAATTGTAGTAAAGCACAGAGTTTCCAGATAAATGGAATGTTTTGGACAGAGGTCTCTCTCTCTCTCTCTCTCTCTCTCTCTCTCTCTCTCTCTCTCTCTCTCTCTCTCTCTCTCTCTCTATATATATATATATGCTTATGTTGTCCTTGTTCATGTGGAAAGGAAACAACATGAATAATAAATTAATTAATGTGAAATTATGCCATGTCAAACAGAAGCTAGGTCATTTGAAATAAAATTTGTATACATTTTATTTACTATTTATATTCATATCTATCATAAAGGTTTTTTTAAAGGCTTTTTAAAATGCCTTATGTTTATATCCTGTCACGGTAGGCCGGTCATCTTGCAGGGGGAACATGCCCACTGCTGCACAGAACCACACTAAACATTTACCCCGGTCCCAGTCACCAGTTTATTGATCTCATTCACCTGTTCCTTCTTTCCTCTGCCACTATTTAAGCACACTGGTCCCTAAAGTCGGCGGACCTTGGAGCAACTTACCGCTCACCAGCTTCAACGCGAAGCAGCTGCGTCGGCTAGTTTTATTTCCTTTGGCGCTGCTTTGCAGCTTGTTAAACTGCTTTGAGTTATGGAGAATAAACACTCCTTTATCTCACCATCGCCTCTCGCTCCCTCTGTGACGCCACTGTCACATATCCATTAATCAGCTATAAAAAGCTAAAAGTGTTGAGGCTAATTTTAAGATTAAACAATTCTTTAAAGCCTATTTCAAAAGTTCCAAAACGAAACACTTAGCTAGCTGTCTAAGCTTAGCTAGCTATCAGTTAGCTCAAATAGGAATAAGGACTCCAAAACGTATGCTGCAGTATTAAGTACATGCTCTTCTGGCTTTATGGTCTTTTACTGAATCCCATAACTTAATTTATTTAGTATTTGTCAATTAAATATATAGATGATTTGAATAATTTATTTATTTGTATGTTTGTTTGTTATATAATATAAAATGATAATTTTATTACTGCAACTCAGGACTTTACAATAAACAATGGGGCTTGCGCTGTTTTTTTCTCAGAACAATGTCTCCCCCTGCTGGTTCTGGTAGCACTGTACTCTGTAGCTCTGATCCTCGTGTACTCTGCACGTCCCCAGTGTTCACAGTAGAAAAACACACATCGAATCATCTTGAAGAGGCATTCAGGGCTATGGATCTAGCTTCTGTAATTTTGTAATTGTTTATAAAGTACTTTTTAATTTAAGTAAATAAACTATCCTTTGTGCTACTGGGTTTTAACTATTGAATTCAGAGCTCTGACGGTTTTCTTAGTGGTCAAGTCCTTAGTTGTATCCATTTCAGCTGGAAAGAGACACCCAATTTAATGAATTCTGCTCTAAGTGTGTTATTTTGTATTATGTACCAGCTTCTTTTGGCTGTGTTGCAGGCATCAAATTAAAAACATTTTTAAATTCACAAAATACAACCATGTTGATCAGCCAAAACATTACAAATAACTTATTTGTACATTTATCTGATGCTTTTACCCAAAGTGAGTTACAATTATGACAGTACAACTGGAACAATCGAGGGTTAAGGGTCTTGCTTAGCAGTTGAATGTGGCAACTCGGCAGTGTTGGCAGCCTTCTGATTATAAGTCAAATACCTTAACCACTGAGCTACCGTTACCCAAGCCCCAATGGGGCTTGTACCTGTGGTCAGCATGACATACAACAAATGGCCCTTGTGTTTCAGGTGCAATGTCTGCCCCTGAACTGCTGAAATACTAATACAAAATATGTTTGGCTATTGTATGTTTTTATCAACAATTTTGTCTGATATTTGACATGGATTAAACTATTTTACGTATTGTTTCACTTATAAATACCTCAGCAGCTAATCTTCCATTTTTGTTTGATTTCTGAGTCATTTATGCTTGCAGGTCACATTCTCTTTCCATTCTATTAATGTCCTTCTGTGTCTGGGGGTGGGTGAGGGGAGGGGAGCTTTTTGTATGTCTGAACTTAAAATATTTATACTCTTTTTATTTGTTGTAAAATACATTTTAATAAAATTGAAGAATTTGCTATTTCCTGAATTTAACTGGACACAGTAAAACTAAAATGGTGGTGTGAAGTGAAGGCAGGTAGTTATAGAGAAGAGGAGCAGAATGTATGTTACACAAACCACAAGGTCACAACCACTGAGCTGTTGGAGACATGGCCACAGCATAGTAAGTAATGTTGTATATCATTGGTGGCTGTACATGAGCAATTTAAGTGAATAATTTCTTGTGTGTGTGTATGTGTGTTCCAGATCCACTGCCAGGATTTCCACCCTGATCGAGACTCCGCAACGTTTCTTGCCGGGTTTCCCAGCCAACTGTGTCGGCTATTTAAAGGCCCATTGCAGAAGAGAAGAGGAAGGAAGGAAATGGTGTGTTGGTTTGGAATTGTTTTACTGTGACTGAAAATTTGTATGATGTTTTGTGTATGACCTTGTTTTTCCCCCATTTTTGGACCTAGTCTTTGGCTTCGCCCCTCCTGCTCCGGTAGAGAGAGATATATATATATATATTTATATTCATATATACAGTGTAAATATCGTTTGTTTGCTATTTTGGTGCTGGACACTGGTGGTAGGGAGTGACTGCCATTTTTGTTGTGTGGGTTTTGTCTCTGTTTTTGTGTTGGTGAGTTAAGAAAGTTTGTTGTATGTTTCTTGTGTTAGGATTAGTGAGTGTGTAGTTTTACTTAAATGTGGCTTATGTTTGTTATTTTGGCTTGGGTCACTCCTGAACACACTTGCACCAGTATGATTTTGTTTATGAACCATAACCTCTGTAAAATATACTGAAAATACCTTCCATTTGTGCTTCTGTTCGTTTTGTTTCTGCTCACTTTTTCACAACTTCCACTACATCGGCCATTTGTACTTCCTTTTCCTTGTTACGGCCTCAGCCTAGACGGGGTCGTAACACAGTGTTCAATTGTTAAGAAAAAAATGGCATATTATTGCTAAAAGATGGTGAGATTAACTGATGACATCCTGTATCCCCTTAATAGTAAACAAGCCAGTGGTGCTCTTTAAGCCTGGAATGTTCACTTCTTCTGAGGTGCTGCAGAACAAAATACTGATAGAAGTCAAAGAACGGATAGTTCAGAGAAGGAAGGTGCTCTACACTCTGCGATGGTACTAAAGTGTATCTTTGCTCTCTCCATTTTGGTCTCAAATACAGGTAAAAAAAAAAAGTAAAAATCTTCAGCCTTACAGGGTTAGAATGTTTGATAATCTGATATTTTAGAAGTTGGACTTAGCAAGCATCGACTGAAGTGAATATTGCTAGTGTGCTTGTGTGTTATGAAACAGTTTGTGTGCCATTATTAATGGTTTGAACAAAATTAAGACAATTCTTTTCTACTTGCTAGAAGAGTACTGAAGGCATTGTTGTAAACACATGGCAAAGATTGAGTTTAGCATTTTTCATAAGGAACAGTGGAAGAACACTAATACATTCACTGCCTATAGTTTGAGACTATAGGCAGGAACAATTAATGTTGGCCATCCTCTGTTATTGATAGGCTCAGTCATGACCTAAACACAGCAGTGATTGATTAAAAACACCAAAAAAACAAAAACACACTTAACTGATGTCTGGTAAACTTGTACCAGCACAAACACCCACCACCATTTTCAGCAAAATGCTTTAGGATGGTCCACAAATGTAATACAGGATTAAACAAGGATTCTATGGTCAGAAGCTGGTCAGTCATTACTGTGGTAGTTGATAGCTAATGGATTGTACATGTCAACAGATCTGAAACCATAGCAAGTCTTCAGAAACTCCTAAAGCGTACCTGCACTTTCCAGAATTCAGATCTCTCAACACCAGTCTCACTCTGTTACTTGGTCATTAGAAAGTATTCTACTGCTTCATGGTTGTACTATTTGCTTTAAATTTGTTTTCTTTGAAAAGTAAACACCAGTAAAAATATTTTAACAGTAGTTTATACTGGCTAGTTCTAGTACTTTAAAATAAAAGAGAATACACTTCTTTATGTAAACTTTTAAGATGTTGCTCACTGGATGTTCCTTTTACTTTTCTGAATAGGTGTAGCTGTGTTCTTTAATTTTCTAAATGTAATGAAGATTCATGTCTTCCCCACTGCTCCATACAGTTAGCCTTCACTTATAGCATCAGCTTCAGTCACTAAAGCATTTTGCAACATGTGGAAACTGTGGCATTTTATTTTCACATTATACTACTTGACAATTTGCTGCACTTATGGTGCACATTGCTAATTAAGTTACAGAAAATCATACCATATTTCTGCTTCAACAAGCTTACCAAAAAGTCACCACATCCTAACCAATCTGCTTATCTTTGCAATTCTTTAGTGTCCCATGAGGAGTTAAGGCTTATTGGCACTTCAGTTCAAATGGATGCACAGGACCATGAATCTACATTTGAGGAGTTCATTTGGAGATTTAACAATACAATAAATCTGATAAAATATTATAGTGAGACAAAAAAAATGAAAGTAAACCCCTCTTATGAAGAGAGAGTAGAGTTCAATATTGAAACCTACAGTCTGACACTGAAGAACTTGCAGAAGAAGGACAGTGGACTGTATGAAGCACAAGTATCTCATTTCAAGGACAAGATAGTTGCTATGTACTCTCTCTCCGTGTTGGGTAAGTTTTACAGCATGGTAAACAGCAGGAGAGGTGCAATTACTGATGCAACAACATTGTTGTGTTATGATGCTACATATATTTTCTTTAACCATGCACATACAGCAAATCCACCAAGACAAAGCAACTTGAATTTAAGGAATTGAGGCCACAAAATTATTAAAAGCTGTATGGATTGTTGACAATGTCATTACTGTGGTAGACAGGAAGACAACAAGTCACGAGAAAGAGGTGACCAAAAATCAGGATCATTCTAACAGATTTAGTAGTGTCTTGTGTAAATATTTAGGCTAGCTCTACCTGACTAATGATGTACAATTATCTGTGTGTGTGTTTCTACCACAGACCCAGTGGAGACTCCTGTCCTAACTTTTGTTCCTGATGAGCAAATTGGTGATCCCTGTAATATAAATCTCACCTGTAAAGGTCATGGCCTCTCAGTCATCTCTAGCTGTTTTAATAAAAACTGCAAGGAGAATGAAATATCACGTGAAGGCATCACCCTTTACCTGTCTGTCATAAACAGCAGCTCAGTCATCTGCAACATAAGCAACCCAGTCAGCTGGAACATGAGTGCCATCGAGATGAAAGACCTTAAACAAGTCTGTCATCCCAAAGGTGCAAGCACACACACACACACACACACACACACACACATATATATATCTGCTTTAAATTATGTTGCACAATTTAATTAAAGCATCCAGTCCCTTACGTACCCTGCCTGTGATGCTGTCGTAACGGCCCAAGTGCCGCAGGACGTACAGAATCGCTTGACAGGGACAGACGTTTCTTGATGAACATTGACGACATCGGCACTCACAGCTAACACGAGCATTGAGCCAGTGGACAGAGGCACAAACAGGAACAACGATTGACAATCAGGCACACACTAACAAGGGTTTAAATACCTACAAACATGGCGAGACTAAAGCGATGCAGGTGTGTGCTTAACGACTTGGGCGTGGTTACACGCGACACGCAGTCAATGCAGAACTCCCGCTGCACGCGGCGGGCCATACCACGTGACCGGTGGAAGTGGCGCGTTCTGTGACAGCTGTAGCCAATAAATTGAGGCACAGCACCTCCTAATGGTCCAATGTGACGCCACACTCTTTTAATTATACTTAAACAGGTAAACGTTTGAAGAATAATTAATAGTTGATGTCATTTGGACGAGTACATCTAAAAAGAAATCTGTCCTTCTGAAGGTCAACATTTCCCCACACAGCTAAATACCGCAAATGCTAAATAACCCTTCAGCCTGAACTACCCCTCAGCCAATTATTACCCCAACAGCTAAACAACTCAATAACTACCCAATTTTGTGAGAACATTGGTGTGTCATTAGTCCAAGAACATTAGTGTGAAAATGTTACAATTGTGGACTTTATGCTGTGTTTCAGATGCAGTGCCTTCCGCTGCTGGTGTGTCTGTGTGTCTTCTGAAGACGGTCGTGTACTCTGTAGTTTTGATCCTTATGACGTCTGCAGTCATCACCGTCCACATAAAAGCGAGGCTGGCCCCATAATCTTAAAGATGCATACAATGCTACATAGTTTATATATGCTATTCTAACTTTAATAGTCATCAAACATAAATAAACTGGTGTGTTGTGAATATCAGTGCATACACACTAAGCCTTAACTATGTTATTTAGAAAGGTCAACATTCCTTTCCTATATTTAAAAAACATTAACTTTGTTGTATATTGAGGCCTTATGATGAAAACCTGCCTGCATCTTATTCTCACCCATTTCTCACCCATCAACTATGCTAAAATGCTAAAAACATTATTGTATTTGATTAATGCATGTTGTATTAATGTTTATTTAGACTAATGTGACACAGAAGGTAATGTGATTATTAATCTTGTCAGATAATTAAATAATGCTTTTTAAATAAATAAATCTCATGAGGCATGAGATTATACAACTTATATTGAAATTCAATGTAAGATCTGCAATGTGTGTGGTTAATTGAGATAAACAATCAGAAAACAAGGAGGAAGAGGTTCATATTCACTTTGAAAGTGATACTGGAAGGTTGCTGGTTCAAACCCCACCATTGCCAAGTTGGTCCCCTGAGAGGTTCCTCAACTCGTAATTGTAAGGACTTTTGGATAAAAGCATCAGATAAATGTAATGTTATATGTTCAACTTTGAGTACTACATAGAACCTGCTTCTTCGCATCACTAATAATGCGGTTGATAGGGATAGATCAGAAACCTGCAATGACAGGAATGTTTCCTGTGAATGTGTGAACACAGAGGGTTACTATTGTCACTAATGTACAGAACCTCCATGCCAGTGTTACGTGCCTTCATTGTAACCGTTTACGCTATGTATCAGTGTCATTGTTGTATGCGTTATATGTCAATAAACCTCCATCAAAGTCGAGGGAGTCTGCCGCCCTGCGGCACTTGTACGTCACAATTTCATCCTTTGTAAGAACGAACTGAGATTCGCCGTGCAACTTTCTATGATACTCCTTTCAAATGTTTCAATTGTTGACTATTGTGTACTGTATATTGTTACTGCATATATATCTTATATGCACTATTTTATGTGTATTATTACAACACAGTTGAGTTACATCTTGTTGCACCGTATACAATTACCACCGACATATTGTGTGGCAATAAAAGAATCAGTCAATTCCTTATAACACTGTAAATGGTCTAAAATATTGTTTCCTCTGATGGGGAAATTATCAAACTGGTTTGGGCATTTATTTTCTACAGATTACATTTATGTCCAACAGATTACTCTGATTACATGCAAAATTGGAATCTTCTTGTCAGAATTGAGTTATCCTTGTAGATACTTTTTGAGCATTTTCTAGTGGTAGGAAAGGTTTTGTGTGAAGCTAAATTTGTTGATTGTCAAAATGGTGAAGTAGCTAATTACACAATCATGCATGCTTAGCATAAAAACCATGCAGCCTATTACAAACAATGCATGCTATGTTAAAGAGGCCTTTTTAGAACAGCAAGATGTATGTTAGCTCAGAAATATACATTTTTGGACTAAATGTTGAGAGGATGAATATATATATATATATATATATATATATATATATATATATAAAGATTCTAGATGAATAATTGCAGTGTACTGTAGTAAGAGATGTAGAGATATTCAGAATTGTAGTAAAGCAGTTTCTAGAGAAATGGAATATTTCAGACAGAAGTCCTTCATCTGCTGTGTAACCAAAGTGCCCCCCCCCTCACTCTCACTCTCTCTCTAGATAGATAGATAGATAGATAGATAGAATGCTTATGTGGTCTGTGTTCATGTGGAAAGGAATCAACATGAATGGTAAATTAATTAATATAAAATTATGGCATGTCAAACAGAAGCTAGGTCATTTAAAAATTGTTTGTATAAATTTTATTTACTATTCATCTGTATCACAAAAGTTTTTTTAAAGGCTTTTTAAAATGCCTTATGTTTATATCCTGTCACGGTAGGCCGGTCATCTTGCAGGGGGAACATGCCCACTGCTGCACAGAACCACACTAAACATTTACCCCGGTCCCAGTCACCAGTTTATTGATCTCATTCACCTGTTCCTTCTTTCCTCTGCCACTATTTAAGCACACTGGTCCCTAAAGTCGGCGGACCTTGGAGCAACTTACCGCTCACCAGCTTCAACGCGAAGCAGCTGCGTCGGCTAGTTTTATTTCCTTTGGCGCTGCTTTGCAGCTTGTTAAACTGCTTTGAGTTATGGAGAATAAAGACTCCTTTATCTCACCATCGCCTCTCGCTCCCTCTGTGACGCCACTGTCACATATCCATTAATCAGCTATAAAAAGCTAAAAGTGTTGAGGCTAATTTTAAGATTAAACAATTCTTTAAAGCCTATTTCAAAAGTTCCAAAACGAAACACTTAGCTAGCTGTCTAAGCTTAGCTAGCTATCAGTTAGCTCAAATAGGAATAAGGACTCCAAAACGTATGCTGCAGTATTAAGTACATGCTCTTCTGGCTTTATGGTCTTTTACTGAATCCCATAACTTAATTTATTTAGTATTTGTCAATTAAATATAGAGATGATTTGAATAATTTATTTATTTGTATGTTTGTTTGTTATATAATATAAAATGATAATTTTATTACTGCAACTCAGGACTTTACAATAAACAATGGGGCTTGCGCTGTTTTTTTCTCAGAACAATGTCTCCCCCTGCTGGTTCTGGTAGCACTGTACTCTGTAGCTCTGATCCTCGTGTACTCTGCACGTCCCCAGTGTTCACAGTAGAAAAACACACATCGAATCATCTTGAAGAGGCATTCAGGGCTATGGATCTAGCTTCTGTAATTTTGTAATTGTTTATAAAGTACTTTTTAATTTAAGTAAATAAACTATCCTTTGTGCTACTGGGTTTTAACTATTGAATTCAGAGCTCTGACGGTTTTCTTAGTGGTCAAGTCCTTAGTTGTATCCATTTCAGCTGGAAAGAGACACCCAATTTAATGAATTCTGCTCCAAGTGTGTTATTTTGTATTATGTACCAGCTTCTTTTGGCTGTGTTGCAGGCATCAAATTAAAAACATTTTTAAATTCACAAAATACAACCATGTTGATCAGCCAAAACATTACAAATAACTTATTTGTACATTTATCTGATGCTTTTACCCAAAGTGAGTTACAATTATGACAGTACAACTGGAACAATCGAGGGTTAAGGGTCTTGCTTAGCAGTTGAATGTGGCAACTCGGCAGTGTTGGCAGCCTTCTGATTATAAGTCAAATACCTTAACCACTGAGCTACCGTTACCCAAGCCCCAATGGGGCTTGTACCTGTGGTCAGCATGACATACAACAAATGGCCCTTGTGTTTCAGGTGCAATGTCTGCCCCTGAACTGCTGAAATACTAATACAAAATATGTTTGGCTATTGTATGTTTTTATCAACAATTTTGTCTGATATTTGACATGGATTAAACTATTTTACGTATTGTTTCACTTATAAATACCTCAGCAGCTAATCTTCCATTTTTGTTTGATTTCTGAGTCATTTATGCTTGCAGGTCACATTCTCTTTCCATTCTATTAATGTCCTTCTGTGTCTGGGGGTGGGTGAGGGGAGGGGAGCTTTTTGTATGTCTGAACTTAAAATATTTATACTCTTTTTATTTGTTGTAAAATACATTTTAATAAAATTGAAGAATTTGCTATTTCCTGAATTTAACTGGACACAGTAAAACTAAAATGGTGGTGTGAAGTGAAGGCAGGTAGTTATAGAGAAGAGGAGCAGAATGTATGTTACACAAACCACAAGGTCACAACCACTGAGCTGTTGGAGACATGGCCACAGCATAGTAAGTAATGTTGTATATCATTGGTGGCTGTACATGAGCAATTTAAGTGAATAATTTCTTGTGTGTGTGTATGTGTGTTCCAGATCCACTGCCAGGATTTCCACCCTGATCGAGACTCCGCAACGTTTCTTGCCGGGTTTCCCAGCCAACTGTGTCGGCTATTTAAAGGCCCATTGCAGAAGAGAAGAGGAAGGAAGGAAATGGTGTGTTGGTTTGGAATTGTTTTACTGTGACTGAAAATTTGTATGATGTTTTGTGTATGACCTTGTTTTTCCCCCATTTTTGGACCTAGTCTTTGGCTTCGCCCCTCCTGCTCCGGTAGAGATAGATATATATATATATATATATATATATATATATATTTATATTCATATATACAGTGTAAATATCGTTTGTTTGCTATTTTGGTGCTGGACACTGGTGGTAGGGAGTGACTGCCATTTTTGTTGTGTGGGTTTTGTCTCTGTTTTTGTGTTGGTGAGTTAAGAAAGTTTGTTGTATGTTTCTTGTGTTAGGATTAGTGAGTGTGTAGTTTTACTTAAATGTGGCTTATGTTTGTTATTTTGGCTTGGGTCACTCCTGAACACACTTGCACCAGTATGATTTTGTTTATGAACCATAACCTCTGTAAAATATACTGAAAATACCTTCCATTTGTGCTTCTGTTCGTTTTGTTTCTGCTCACTTTTTCACAACTTCCACTACATCGGCCATTTGTACTTCCTTTTCCTTGTTACGGCCTCAGCCTAGACGGGGTCGTAACACAGTGTTCAATTGTTAAGAAAAAAATGGCATATTATTGCTAAAAGATGGTGAGATTAACTGATGACATCCTGTATCCCCTTAATAGTAAACAAGCCAGTGGTGCTCTTTAAGCCTGGAATGTTCACTTCTTCTGAGGTGCTGCAGAACAAAATACTGATAGAAGTCAAAGAACGGATAGTTCAGAGAAGGAAGGTGCTCTACACTCTGCGATGGTACTAAAGTGTATCTTTGCTCTCTCCATTTTGGTCTCAAATACAGGTAAAAAAAAAAAGTAAAAATCTTCAGCCTTACAGGGTTAGAATGTTTGATAATCTGATATTTTAGAAGTTGGACTTAGCAAGCATCGACTGAAGTGAATATTGCTAGTGTGCTTGTGTGTTATGAAACAGTTTGTGTGCCATTATTAATGGTTTGAACAAAATTAAGACAATTCTTTTCTACTTGCTAGAAGAGTATTGAAGGCATTGTTGTAAACACATGGCAAAGATTGAGTTTAGCATTTTTCATAAGGAACAGTGGAAGAACACTAATACATTCACTGCCTATAGTTTGAGACTATAGGCAGGAACAATTAATGTTGGCCATCCTCTGTTATTGATAGGCTCAGTCATGACCTAAACACAGCAGTGATTGATTAAAAACACCAAAAAACAAAAACACACTTAACTGATGTCTGGTAAACTTGTACCAGCACAAACACCCACCACCATTTTCAGCAAAATGCTTTAGGATGGTCCACAAATGTAATACAGGATTAAACAAGGATTCTATGGTCAGAAGCTGGTCAGTCATTACTGTGGTAGTTGATAGCTAATGGATTGTACATGTCAACAGATCTGAAACCATAGCAAGTCTTCAGAAACTCCTAAAGCGTACCTGCACTTTCCAGAATTCAGATCTCTCAACACCAGTCTCACTCTGTTACTTGGTCATTAGAAAGTATTCTACTGCTTCATGGTTGTACTATTTGCTTTAAATTTGTTTTCTTTGAAAAGTAAACACCAGTAAAAATATTTTAACAGTAGTTTATACTGGCTAGTTCTAGTACTTTAAAATAAAAGAGAATACACTTCTTTATGTAAACTTTTAAGATGTTGCTCACTGGATGTTCCTTTTACTTTTCTGAATAGGTGTAGCTGTGTTCTTTAATTTTCTAAATGTAATGAAGATTCATGTCTTCCCCACTGCTCCATACAGTTAGCCTTCACTTATAGCATCAGCTTCAGTCACTAAAGCATTTTGCAACATGTGGAAACTGTGGCATTTTATTTTCACATTATACTACTTGACAATTTGCTGCACTTATGGTGCACATTGCTAATTAAGTTACAGAAAATCATACCATATTTCTGCTTCAACAAGCTTACCAAAAAGTCACCACATCCTAACCAATCTGCTTATCTTTGCAATTCTTTAGTGTCCCATGAGGAGTTAAGGCTTATTGGCACTTCAGTTCAAATGGATGCACAGGACCATGAATCTACATTTGAGGAGTTCATTTGGAGATTTAACAATACAATAAATCTGATAAAATATTATAGTGAGACAAAAAAAATGAAAGTAAACCCCTCTTATGAAGAGAGAGTAGAGTTCAATATTGAAACCTACAGTCTGACACTGAAGAACTTGCAGAAGAAGGACAGTGGACTGTATGAAGCACAAGTATCTCATTTCAAGGACAAGATAGTTGCTATGTACTCTCTCTCCGTGTTGGGTAAGTTTTACAGCATGGTAAACAGCAGGAGAGGTGCAATTACTGATGCAACAACATTGTTGTGTTATGATGCTACATATATTTTCTTTAACCATGCACATACAGCAAATCCACCAAGACAAAGCAACTTGAATTTAAGGAATTGAGGCCACAAAATTATTAAAAGCTGTATGGATTGTTGACAATGTCATTACTGTGGTAGACAGGAAGACAACAAGTCACGAGAAAGAGGTGACCAAAAATCAGGATCATTCTAACAGATTTAGTAGTGTCTTGTGTAAATATTTAGGCTAGCTCTACCTGACTAATGATGTACAATTATCTGTGTGTGTGTTTCTACCACAGACCCAGTGGAGACTCCTGTCCTAACTTTTGTTCCTGATGAGCAAATTGGTGATCCCTGTAATATAAATCTCACCTGTAAAGGTCATGGCCTCTCAGTCATCTCTAGCTGTTTTAATAAAAACTGCAAGGAGAATGAAATATCACGTGAAGGCATCACCCTTTACCTGTCTGTCATAAACAGCAGCTCAGTCATCTGCAACATAAGCAACCCAGTCAGCTGGAACATGAGTGCCATCGAGATGAAAGACCTTAAACAAGTCTGTCATCCCAAAGGTGCAAGCACACACACACACACACACACACACACACACACACACACACACACACACACACACACATATATATATATCTGCTTTAAATTATGTTGCACAATTTAATTAAAGCATCCAGTCCCTTACGTACCCTGCCTGTGATGCTGTCGTAACGGCCCAAGTGCCGCAGGACGTACAGAATCGCTTGACAGGGACAGACGTTTCTTGATGAACATTGACGACATCGGCACTCACAGCTAACACGAGCATTGAGCCAGTGGACAGAGGCACAAACAGGAACAACGATTGACAATCAGGCACACACTAACAAGGGTTTAAATACCTACAAACATGGCGAGACTAAAGCGATGCAGGTGTGTGCTTAACGACTTGGGCGTGGTTACACGCGACACGCAGTCAATGCAGAACTCCCGCTGCACGCGGCGGGCCATACCACGTGACCGGTGGAAGTGGCGCGTTCTGTGACAGCTGTAGCCAATAAATTGAGGCACAGCACCTCCTAATGGTCCAATGTGACGCCACACTCTTTTAATTATACTTAAACAGGTAAACGTTTGAAGAATAATTAATAGTTGATGTCATTTGGACGAGTACATCTAAAAAGAAATCTGTCCTTCTGAAGGTCAACATTTCCCCACACAGCTAAATACCGCAAATGCTAAATAACCCTTCAGCCTGAACTACCCCTCAGCCAATTATTACCCCAACAGCTAAACAACTCAATAACTACCCAATTTTGTGAGAACATTGGTGTGTCATTAGTCCAAGAACATTAGTGTGAAAATGTTACAATTGTGGACTTTATGCTGTGTTTCAGATGCAGTGCCTTCCGCTGCTGGTGTGTCTGTGTGTCTTCTGAAGACGGTCGTGTACTCTGTAGTTTTGATCCTTATGACGTCTGCAGTCATCACCGTCCACATAAAAGCGAGGCTGGCCCCATAATCTTAAAGATGCATACAATGCTACATAGTTTATATATGCTATTCTAACTTTAATAGTCATCAAACATAAATAAACTGGTGTGTTGTGAATATCAGTGCATACACACTAAGCCTTAACTATGTTATTTAGAAAGGTCAACATTCCTTTCCTATATTTAAAAAACATTAACTTTGTTGTATATTGAGGCCTTATGATGAAAACCTGCCTGCATCTTATTCTCACCCATTTCTCACCCATCAACTATGCTAAAATGCTAAAAACATTATTGTATTTGATTAATGCATGTTGTATTAATGTTTATTTAGACTAATGTGACACAGAAGGTAATGTGATTATTAATCTTGTCAGATAATTAAATAATGCTTTTTAAATAAATAAATCTCATGAGGCATGAGATTATACAACTTATATTGAAATTCAATGTAAGATCTGCAATGTGTGTGGTTAATTGAGATAAACAATCAGAAAACAAGGAGGAAGAGGTTCATATTCACTTTGAAAGTGATACTGGAAGGTTGCTGGTTCAAACCCCACCATTGCCAAGTTGGTCCCCTGAGAGGTTCCTCAACTCGTAATTGTAAGGACTTTTGGATAAAAGCATCAGATAAATGTAATGTTATATGTTCAACTTTGAGTACTACATAGAACCTGCTTCTTCGCATCACTAATAATGCGGTTGATAGGGATAGATCAGAAACCTGCAATGACAGGAATGTTTCCTGTGAATGTGTGAACACAGAGGGTTACTATTGTCACTAATGTACAGAACCTCCATGCCAGTGGTACGTGCCTTCATTGTAACCGTTTACGCTATGTATCAGTGTCATTGTTGTATGCGTTATATGTCAATAAACCTCCATCAAAGTCGAGGGAGTCTGCCGCCCTGCGGCACTTGTACGTCACAATTTCATCCTTTGTAAGAACGAACTGAGATTCGCCGTGCAACTTTCTATGATACTCCTTTCAAATGTTTCAATTGTTGACTATTGTGTACTGTATATTGTTACTGCATATATATCTTATATGCACTATTTTATGTGTATTATTACAACACAGTTGAGTTACATCTTGTTGCACCGTATACAATTACCACCGACATATTGTGTGGCAATAAAAGAATCAGTCAATTCCTTATAACACTGTAAATGGTCTAAAATATTGTTTCCTCTGATGGGGAAATTATCAAACTGGTTTGGGCATTTATTTTCTACAGATTACATTTATGTCCAACAGATTACTCTGATTACATGCAAAATTGGAATCTTCTTGTCAGAATTGAGTTATCCTTGTAGATACTTTTTGAGCATTTTCTAGTGGTAGGAAAGGTTTTGTGTGAAGCTAAATTTGTTGATTGTCAAAATGGTGAAGTGGCTAATTACACAATCATGCATGCTTAGCATAAAAACCATGCAGCCTATTACAAACAATGCATGCTATGTTAAAGAGGCCTTTTTAGAACAGCAAGATGTATGTTAGCTCAGAAATATACATTTTTGGACTAAATGTTGAGAGGATGAATATATATATATATATATATATATATATATATATATATATATATATATATATATATATATATATAAAGATTCTAGATGAATAATTGCAGTGTACTGTAGTAAGAGATGTAGAGATATTCAGAATTGTAGTAAAGCAGTTTCTAGAGAAATGGAATATTTCAGACAGAAGTCCTTCATCTGCTGTGTAACCAAAGTGCCCCCCCCCCACTCTCACTCTCTCTCTAGATAGATAGATAGATAGATAGATAGATAGAATGCTTATGTGGTCTGTGTTCATGTGGAAAGGAATCAACATGAATGGTAAATTAATTAATATAAAATTATGGCATGTCAAACAGAAGCTAGGTCATTTAAAAATTGTTTGTATAAATTTTATTTACTATTCATCTGTATCACAAAAGTTTTTTTAAAGGCTTTTTAAAATGCCTTATGTTTATATCCTGTCACGGTAGGCCGGTCATCTTGCAGGGGGAACATGCCCACTGCTGCACAGAACCACACTAAACATTTACCCCGGTCCCAGTCACCAGTTTATTGATCTCATTCACCTGTTCCTTCTTTCCTCTGCCACTATTTAAGCACACTGGTCCCTAAAGTCGGCGGACCTTGGAGCAACTTACCGCTCACCAGCTTCAACGCGAAGCAGCTGCGTCGGCTAGTTTTATTTCCTTTGGCGCTGCTTTGCAGCTTGTTAAACTGCTTTGAGTTATGGAGAATAAAGACTCCTTTATCTCACCATCGCCTCTCGCTCCCTCTGTGACGCCACTGTCACATATCCATTAATCAGCTATAAAAAGCTAAAAGTGTTGAGGCTAATTTTAAGATTAAACAATTCTTTAAAGCCTATTTCAAAAGTTCCAAAACGAAACACTTAGCTAGCTGTCTAAGCTTAGCTAGCTATCAGTTAGCTCAAATAGGAATAAGGACTCCAAAACGTATGCTGCAGTATTAAGTACATGCTCTTCTGGCTTTATGGTCTTTTACTGAATCCCATAACTTAATTTATTTAGTATTTGTCAATTAAATATAGAGATGATTTGAATAATTTATTTATTTGTATGTTTGTTTGTTATATAATATAAAATGATAATTTTATTACTGCAACTCAGGACTTTACAATAAACAATGGGGCTTGCGCTGTTTTTTTCTCAGAACAATGTCTCCCCCTGCTGGTTCTGGTAGCACTGTACTCTGTAGCTCTGATCCTCGTGTACTCTGCACGTCCCCAGTGTTCACAGTAGAAAAACACACATCGAATCATCTTGAAGAGGCATTCAGGGCTATGGATCTAGCTTCTGTAATTTTGTAATTGTTTATAAAGTACTTTTTAATTTAAGTAAATAAACTATCCTTTGTGCTACTGGGTTTTAACTATTGAATTCAGAGCTCTGACGGTTTTCTTAGTGGTCAAGTCCTTAGTTGTATCCATTTCAGCTGGAAAGAGACACCCAATTTAATGAATTCTGCTCTAAGTGTGTTATTTTGTATTATGTACCAGCTTCTTTTGGCTGTGTTGCAGGCATCAAATTAAAAACATTTTTAAATTCACAAAATACAACCATGTTGATCAGCCAAAACATTACAAATAACTTATTTGTACATTTATCTGATGCTTTTACCCAAAGTGAGTTACAATTATGACAGTACAACTGGAACAATCGAGGGTTAAGGGTCTTGCTTAGCAGTTGAATGTGGCAACTCGGCAGTGTTGGCAGCCTTCTGATTATAAGTCAAATACCTTAACCACTGAGCTACCGTTACCCAAGCCCCAATGGGGCTTGTACCTGTGGTCAGCATGACATACAACAAATGGCCCTTGTGTTTCAGGTGCAATGTCTGCCCCTGAACTGCTGAAACACTAATGCAAAATATGTTTGGCTATTGTATGTTTTTATCAACAATTTTGTCTGATATTTGACATGGATTAAACTATTTTACGTATTGTTTCACTTATAAATACCTCAGCAGCTAATCTTCCATTTTTGTTTGATTTCTGAGTCATTTATGCTTGCAGGTCACATTCTCTTTCCATTCTATTAATGTCCTTCTCTGTCTGGGGGTGGGTGAGGGGAGGGGAGCTTTTTGTATGTCTGAACTTAAAATATTTATACTTTTTATTTGTTGTAAAATACATTTTAATAAAAATGAAGAATTTGCTATTTCCTGAATTTAACTGGACACAGTAAAACTAAAATGGTGGTGGTGAAGTGGAAGCAGGTAGTTATAGAGAAGAAGAGGAGCAGAATGTATGTTACACAAACCACAAGGTCACAACCACTGAGCTGTTGGAGACATGGCCACAGCATAGTAAGTAAGTAATGTTGAATGTTGTATATCATTGGTGGCTGTACATGAGCAATTTAAGTGAATAATTTCTTGTGTGTGTGTGTATATGTGTTCCAGATCCACTGCCAGGATTTCCACCCTGATCGAGACTCCGCCACGTTTCTTGCCGGGTTTCCCAGCCAACTGTGTCGGCTATTTAAAGGCCCATTGCAGAAGAGAAGAGGAGAGAGGAAGGAAGGAGATGGTGTGTTGGTTTGGAATTGTTTTACTGTGACTGAAAATTTGTATGAGGTTTTGTGTATGACCTTGTTTTTCCCCCATTTTTGGACCTAGTCTTTGGCTTCGCCCCTCCTGCTCCGGTAGCTATATATATTCATATATACAGTGTAAATATTGTTTGTTTGGTATTTTGGTGCTGGACACTGGTGGTAGGGAGTGACTGCCATTTTTGTTGGGTGTGGGTTTTGTCTCTGTTTTTGTGTTGGTGAGTTAAGAAAGTTTGTTGTATGTTTCTTGTGTTAGGATTAGTGAGTGTGTAGTTTTACTTAAATGTGGCTTATGTTTGTTATTTTGGCTTGGGTCACTCCTGAACACACTTGCACCAGTATGATTTTGTTTATGAACCATAACCTCTGTAAAATATACTGAAAATACCTTCCATTTGTGCTTCTGTTCGTTTTGTTTCTGCTCACTTTTTCACAACTTCCACTACATCGGCCATTTGTACTTCCTTTTCCTTGTTACGGCCTCAGCCTAGACGGGGTCGTAACACAGTGTTCAATTGTTAAGAAAAAAATGGCATATTATTGCTAAAAGATGGTGAGATTAACTGATGACATCCTGTATCCCCTTAATAGTAAACAAGCCAGTGGTGCTCTTTAAGCCTGGAATGTTCACTTCTTCTGAGGTGCTGCAGAACAAAATACTGATAGAAGTCAAAGAACGGATAGTTCAGAGAAGGAAGGTGCTCTACACTCTGCGATGGTACTAAAGTGTATCTTTGCTCTCTCCATTTTGGTCTCAAATACAGGTAAAAAAAAAAAGTAAAAATCTTCAGCCTTACAGGGTTAGAATGTTTGATAATCTGATATTTTAGAAGTTGGACTTAGCAAGCATCGACTGAAGTGAATATTGCTAGTGTGCTTGTGTGTTATGAAACAGTTTGTGTGCCATTATTAATGGTTTGAACAAAATTAAGACAATTCTTTTCTACTTGCTAGAAGAGTATTGAAGGCATTGTTGTAAACACATGGCAAAGATTGAGTTTAGCATTTTTCATAAGGAACAGTGGAAGAACACTAATACATTCACTGCCTATAGTTTGAGACTATAGGCAGGAACAATTAATGTTGGCCATCCTCTGTTATTGATAGGCTCAGTCATGACCTAAACACAGCAGTGATTGATTAAAAACACCAAAAAACAAAAACACACTTAACTGATGTCTGGTAAACTTGTACCAGCACAAACACCCACCACCATTTTCAGCAAAATGCTTTAGGATGGTCCACAAATGTAATACAGGATTAAACAAGGATTCTATGGTCAGAAGCTGGTCAGTCATTACTGTGGTAGTTGATAGCTAATGGATTGTACATGTCAACAGATCTGAAACCATAGCAAGTCTTCAGAAACTCCTAAAGCGTACCTGCACTTTCCAGAATTCAGATCTCTCAACACCAGTCTCACTCTGTTACTTGGTCATTAGAAAGTATTCTACTGCTTCATGGTTGTACTATTTGCTTTAAATTTGTTTTCTTTGAAAAGTAAACACCAGTAAAAATATTTTAACAGTAGTTTATACTGGCTAGTTCTAGTACTTTAAAATAAAAGAGAATACACTTCTTTATGTAAACTTTTAAGATGTTGCTCACTGGATGTTCCTTTTACTTTTCTGAATAGGTGTAGCTGTGTTCTTTAATTTTCTAAATGTAATGAAGATTCATGTCTTCCCCACTGCTCCATACAGTTAGCCTTCACTTATAGCATCAGCTTCAGTCACTAAAGCATTTTGCAACATGTGGAAACTGTGGCATTTTATTTTCACATTATACTACTTGACAATTTGCTGCACTTATGGTGCACATTGCTAATTAAGTTACAGAAAATCATACCATATTTCTGCTTCAACAAGCTTACCAAAAAGTCACCACATCCTAACCAATCTGCTTATCTTTGCAATTCTTTAGTGTCCCATGAGGAGTTAAGGCTTATTGGCACTTCAGTTCAAATGGATGCACAGGACCATGAATCTACATTTGAGGAGTTCATTTGGAGATTTAACAATACAATAAATCTGATAAAATATTATAGTGAGACAAAAAAAATGAAAGTAAACCCCTCTTATGAAGAGAGAGTAGAGTTCAATATTGAAACCTACAGTCTGACACTGAAGAACTTGCAGAAGAAGGACAGTGGACTGTATGAAGCACAAGTATCTCATTTCAAGGACAAGATAGTTGCTATGTACTCTCTCTCCGTGTTGGGTAAGTTTTACAGCATGGTAAACAGCAGGAGAGGTGCAATTACTGATGCAACAACATTGTTGTGTTATGATGCTACATATATTTTCTTTAACCATGCACATACAGCAAATCCACCAAGACAAAGCAACTTGAATTTAAGGAATTGAGGCCACAAAATTATTAAAAGCTGTATGGATTGTTGACAATGTCATTACTGTGGTAGACAGGAAGACAACAAGTCACGAGAAAGAGGTGACCAAAAATCAGGATCATTCTAACAGATTTAGTAGTGTCTTGTGTAAATATTTAGGCTAGCTCTACCTGACTAATGATGTACAATTATCTGTGTGTGTGTTTCTACCACAGACCCAGTGGAGACTCCTGTCCTAACTTTTGTTCCTGATGAGCAAATTGGTGATCCCTGTAATATAAATCTCACCTGTAAAGGTCATGGCCTCTCAGTCATCTCTAGCTGTTTTAATAAAAACTGCAAGGAGAATGAAATATCACGTGAAGGCATCACCCTTTACCTGTCTGTCATAAACAGCAGCTCAGTCATCTGCAACATAAGCAACCCAGTCAGCTGGAACATGAGTGCCATCGAGATGAAAGACCTTAAACAAGTCTGTCATCCCAAAGGTGCAAGCACACACACACACACACACATATATATATATCTGCTTTAAATTATGTTGCACAATTTAATTAAAGCATCCAGTCCCTTACGTACCCTGCCTGTGATGCTGTCGTAACGGCCCAAGTGCCGCAGGACGTACAGAATCGCTTGACAGGGACAGACGTTTCTTGATGAACATTGACGACATCGGCACTCACAGCTAACACGAGCATTGAGCCAGTGGACAGAGGCACAAACAGGAACAACGATTGACAATCAGGCACACACTAACAAGGGTTTAAATACCTACAAACATGGCGAGACTAAAGCGATGCAGGTGTGTGCTTAACGACTTGGGCGTGGTTACACGCGACACGCAGTCAATGCAGAACTCCCGCTGCACGCGGCGGGCCATACCACGTGACCGGTGGAAGTGGCGCGTTCTGTGACAGCTGTAGCCAATAAATTGAGGCACAGCACCTCCTAATGGTCCAATGTGACGCCACACTCTTTTAATTATACTTAAACAGGTAAACGTTTGAAGAATAATTAATAGTTGATGTCATTTGGACGAGTACATCTAAAAAGAAATCTGTCCTTCTGAAGGTCAACATTTCCCCACACAGCTAAATACCGCAAATGCTAAATAACCCTTCAGCCTGAACTACCCCTCAGCCAATTATTACCCCAACAGCTAAACAACTCAATAACTACCCAATTTTGTGAGAACATTGGTGTGTCATTAGTCCAAGAACATTAGTGTGAAAATGTTACAATTGTGGACTTTATGCTGTGTTTCAGATGCAGTGCCTTCCGCTGCTGGTGTGTCTGTGTGTCTTCTGAAGACGGTCGTGTACTCTGTAGTTTTGATCCTTATGACGTCTGCAGTCATCACCGTCCACATAAAAGCGAGGCTGGCCCCATAATCTTAAAGATGCATACAATGCTACATAGTTTATATATGCTATTCTAACTTTAATAGTCATCAAACATAAATAAACTGGTGTGTTGTGAATATCAGTGCATACACACTAAGCCTTAACTATGTTATTTAGAAAGGTCAACATTCCTTTCCTATATTTAAAAAACATTAACTTTGTTGTATATTGAGGCCTTATGATGAAAACCTGCCTGCATCTTATTCTCACCCATTTCTCACCCATCAACTATGCTAAAATGCTAAAAACATTATTGTATTTGATTAATGCATGTTGTATTAATGTTTATTTAGACTAATGTGACACAGAAGGTAATGTGATTATTAATCTTGTCAGATAATTAAATAATGCTTTTTAAATAAATAAATCTCATGAGGCATGAGATTATACAACTTATATTGAAATTCAATGTAAGATCTGCAATGTGTGTGGTTAATTGAGATAAACAATCAGAAAACAAGGAGGAAGAGGTTCATATTCACTTTGAAAGTGATACTGGAAGGTTGCTGGTTCAAACCCCACCATTGCCAAGTTGGTCCCCTGAGAGGTTCCTCAACTCGTAATTGTAAGGACTTTTGGATAAAAGCATCAGATAAATGTAATGTTATATGTTCAACTTTGAGTACTACATAGAACCTGCTTCTTCGCATCACTAATAATGCGGTTGATAGGGATAGATCAGAAACCTGCAATGACAGGAATGTTTCCTGTGAATGTGTGAACACAGAGGGTTACTATTGTCACTAATGTACAGAACCTCCATGCCAGTGTTACGTGCCTTCATTGTAACCGTTTACGCTATGTATCAGTGTCATTGTTGTATGCGTTATATGTCAATAAACCTCCATCAAAGTCGAGGGAGTCTGCCGCCCTGCGGCACTTGTACGTCACAATTTCATCCTTTGTAAGAACGAACTGAGATTCGCCGTGCAACTTTCTATGATACTCCTTTCAAATGTTTCAATTGTTGACTATTGTGTACTGTATATTGTTACTGCATATATATCTTATATGCACTATTTTATGTGTATTATTACAACACAGTTGAGTTACATCTTGTTGCACCGTATACAATTACCACCGACATATTGTGTGGCAATAAAAGAATCAGTCAATTCCTTATAACACTGTAAATGGTCTAAAATATTGTTTCCTCTGATGGGGAAATTATCAAACTGGTTTGGGCATTTATTTTCTACAGATTACATTTATGTCCAACAGATTACTCTGATTACATGCAAAATTGGAATCTTCTTGTCAGAATTGAGTTATCCTTGTAGATACTTTTTGAGCATTTTCTAGTGGTAGGAAAGGTTTTGTGTGAAGCTAAATTTGTTGATTGTCAAAATGGTGAAGTGGCTAATTACACAATCATGCATGCTTAGCATAAAAACCATGCAGCCTATTACAAACAATGCATGCTATGTTAAAGAGGCCTTTTTAGAACAGCAAGATGTATGTTAGCTCAGAAATATACATTTTTGGACTAAATGTTGAGAGGATGAATATATATATATATATATATATATATATATATATATATATATATATATATATATATATATATATATATATAAAGATTCTAGATGAATAATTGCAGTCTACTGTAGTAAGAGATGTAGAGATATTCAGAATCGTAGTAAAGCACACAGAGTTTCTAGAGAAATGGAATATTTCAGACAGAAGTCCTTCATCTGCTGTGTAACCAAAGTGCCCCCCCCCTCACTCTCACTCTCTCTCTAGATAGATAGATAGATAGATAGATAGATAGATAGATAGATAGATAGATAGATAGATAGATAGATAGATAGAATGCTTATGTGGTCTGTGTTCATGTGGAAAGGAATCAACATGAATGGTAAATTAATTAATATAAAATTATGGCATGTCAAACAGAAGCTAGGTCATTTAAAAATTGTTTGTATAAATTTTATTTACTATTCATCTGTATCACAAAAGTTTTTTTAAAGGCTTTTTAAAATGCCTTATGTTTATATCCTGTCACGGTAGGCCGGTCATCTTGCAGGGGGAACATGCCCACTGCTGCACAGAACCACACTAAACATTTACCCCGGTCCCAGTCACCAGTTTATTGATCTCATTCACCTGTTCCTTCTTTCCTCTGCCACTATTTAAGCACACTGGTCCCTAAAGTCGGCGGACCTTGGAGCAACTTACCGCTCACCAGCTTCAACGCGAAGCAGCTGCGTCGGCTAGTTTTATTTCCTTTGGCGCTGCTTTGCAGCTTGTTAAACTGCTTTGAGTTATGGAGAATAAAGACTCCTTTATCTCACCATCGCCTCTCGCTCCCTCTGTGACGCCACTGTCACATATCCATTAATCAGCTATAAAAAGCTAAAAGTGTTTAGGCGAATTTTAAGATTAAATAATTCTTTAAAGCCTATTTCAAAAGTTCCAAAACGAAAAACACTTAGCTAGCTGTCTAAGCATAGCTAGCTATCAGTTAGCTCAAATAGGAATAAGGACTCCAAAACGTATGCTGCAGTATTAAGTACATGCTCTTCTGGATCTATGGTCTTTTACTGAATCCCATAACTTCATCTATTTAGTATTTTTCAGTGAAATATATAGATGATTTGAATAATTTATTTATTTGTATGTTTGTTTGTTATATAATATAAAATGATAATTTTATTACTGCAACTCAGGACTTTACAATAAACAATGGGGCTTGCGCTGTTTTTTTCTCAGAACAATGTCTCCCCCTGCTGGTTCTGGTAGCACTGTACTCTGTAGCTCTGATCCTCGTGTACTCTGCACGTCCCCAGTGTTCACAGTAGAAAAACACAGATCGAATCATCTTGAAGAGGCATTCAGGGCTATGGAGCTAGCTTCTGTAATTTTGTAATTGTTTATAAAGTACTTTTTAATTTAAGTAAATAAACTATCCTTTGTGCTACTGGGTTTTAACTATTGAATTCAGAGCTCTGACTGTTTTCTTAGTGGTCAAGTCCTTAGTTGTATCCATTTCAGCTGGAAAGAGACACCCAATTTAACGAATTCCGCTCTAAGTGTGTTATTTTGTATTATGTACCAGCTTCTTTTGGCTGTGTTGCAGGCATCAAATTGAAAATATTTTTAAATTCACAAAATACAACCATGTTGATCAGCCAAAACATTACAAATTACTTATTTGTACATTTATCTGATGCTTTTACCCAAACTGACTTACAATTATGGCAGTACAACTGGAACAATCGAGGGTTAAGGGTCTTGCTCAGCAGTTGAATGTGGCAACTCGGCAGTGTTGGCAGCCTTCTGATTATAAGTCAAATACCTTAACCACTGAGCTACTGTTACACAAGCCCCAATGGGGCTTGTACCTTTGGTCAGCATGACACACAACAAATGACCCTTGTGTTTCAGGTGCAATGTCTGCCCCTGAACTGCTGAAATACTAATGCAAAATATGTTTGGCTATTGTATGTTTTTATCAACAATTTTGTCTTACATTTGATATGGATTAAACTATTTTACATATTGTTTCACTTATAAATATCTCAGCAGATAATCTTCCATTTTTGTTTGATTTCTGAGTCATTTATGCTTTTCAGGTCACATCCTCTTTCCATTCTATTAATTTCCTTCTCTTTCTGGGAATGTGTGAGGGGAGGGGAGCTTTTTGTTGAAAAAAACATTTTAATAAAAATGAAGAATTTGCTATTTCCTGAATTTAGCTGGACACAGTAAAACTAAAATGGTGGTGTGAAGTGAAGGCAGGTAGTTATAGAGAAGAAGAGGAGCAGAATGTATGTTACACAAACCACAAGGTCACAACCACTGAGCTGTTGGAGACATGGCCACAGCATAGTAAGTAAGTAATGTTGTACATCATTGGTGGCTGTACACATTAGTGGCTGCACATAACAAGCAATTTAAGTGAATAAGTTTTAACAAGTTAGATTTTTATCTATAATGCATTTTTTTCAGGTGATGGCCTGTGCAGAAATGATTGTTACAAATGTGTTGCTAATTCACTTGATTAGTTCAATACACTTTTTAAATGTATTCACTTATTTATTCATTTACTTAGAACAACTTTAATGAGATGTAGCCTGTAAGAGACTGATCATTTCACAGAAAGAGAGAGAGAGAGAGACAGAGAGAGAGAATTTAACAGTAGTGTTCAATTGTTAAGAAAAAAGGCGTATTACTATTGCTAAAAGATGGTGAGATTAACTGATGACATCCTGTATCCCCTTAATAGTAAACAAGCCAGCGTTGCTCTTTAAGCCTGGAATGTTCACTTCTTCTGAGGTGCTGCAGAACAAAATACTGATAGAAGTCAAAGAACGGATAGTTCAGAGAAGGAAGGTGCTCTACACTCTGCGATGGTACTAAAGTGCATCTTTGCTCTCTCCATTTTGGTCTCAAATACAGGCAAAAAAAAAACCTTTGGCCTTACAGGGTTAGAATGTTTGATAATCTGTCATTTTAGAAGTTGGAATTAGCAAGCATCGACTGAAGTGAATATTGCTAGTGTGCTTGTGTGTGTTATGAAACATGAAACAGTAGTCTGTGTGCTGTTATTAATGGTTTGAACAAAATTTTAAAATAAATGTATTTTCTACTTGCTAGATGAGTATTGAAGGCATTGTTGTAAACACATGGCAAAGATTGTGAGTTTAGCATTTATCATAAGGAACAGTGGCAGAATACTATAATACATTCATCACACACTTTATTAGGAACACTTGATTTATTAGAAGCATCATGTAGGCGTGTAGTTTGAGATTATAGGCAGATTATTCACTATAGGCAGGAACAATTAATGTTGGCCATCCTCTGTTATTGATGGGTCATGACTGAACCTCTCTAAACACAGCAATGATATTGATAAAAACACCAAAAACCATAAATCACAATCAACTGATGTCTGGTAAACATGTATGAGCACAACACCCACAACCATGATACCACCACGTCAGTGATAAATGCTTTTGGATGGTCCACAAATGTAATAATATCGGGTTAAGCAAGGATTCTGTGGTCAGTACCTGGACAGTCATTACTGTGATAGATGATGGCTAATGGATTGTACATGTCAACAGATCTGAAACCATAGCAAACCTTCAGAAACTCTTAAAGCGTACCTGCACTTTCCAGAATTCAGATCTCATAACACCAGTCTCACTCTCAGTTATTTGGTCATTAGAAAGTATTAAAGTATTCTACTGCTTCATGGTTGTACTATTTGCTTTAATTTGTTTTCTTTGAAAAGTAACACCAGTAAAAATATTTTAACAGTAGTTTATACTGAGAGTAAAGTTTTGGCTAGTTCTAGTACTTTAAAATAAAAGAGAATACACTTTTCTTCTTTATGTAAACTTTTAAGATGTTGCTCACTGGATGTTCCTTTTTCTTTTATCTGAATAGGTGTAGCTGTGTTCTTTAATTAATTTTCTGAATGTAATGAAGATTCATCTCTTTCCCACTGCTCCATATAGTTAGCTTTCGCTTATAGCATCAGCTTTACTTTGTCATTAAGGCATTTTGCAACATGTGGAAACAGATGCTGATTGGCATTTTATTTTCATATTATAACTACTAGGCAATTTGCTCCACTTATGCACATTGGTAATTAACTTACCAATCTAACAATAATAAATAATAATAATAAATCTAACAGATTTAGTAGTGTCTTGTGTAAATATTTAGACTAGCACTACATGATGCAAAAACGTCTGTCTCTGTGTGTTTCTACCACAGATCCAGTGGACTCTCCTGTCCTTACTATTGTTCCTGACCAACAAATTGGTGATCCCTGTAATATAAATCTCACCTGTAAAGGTCATGGCCTCTCAGTCTCCTCTAGCTGTTTTAATGAAAACTGTGAGGAGAAAGAAATGACATCACCCGAAGGTATCACCCTTTTCCTGTCTGTCATAGACAGCAGCTCAATCATCTGCAACATTAGAAACCCAGTCAGCTGGAACATGAGTGTCATGGAGATGAAAGACATCTGTCATCCTGAAGGTGCAAGCATAAACATGCACACACACACACACAGACACAGACACAGACACACACACACACACACACACACACACACAATTATCTGTTTGAAATTATATAATTCAATTTTAATTGTCACACAATTTAAGTAATCAAGTATCAGTCCCTTACGTACCCTCTCCGTGTGGTGATCAGACTGAAGACGCTGCCTGTGATGCTGTGCCTCAGTCAGATGAGGCACAGTGCCTCCTAATGGTGCAGTGTGACACCACAATCTTTGTAACACTTAAGTAGGTAAATGTTTGAAGAATATTTAATAATTGATGTCATTTGAAAGAGTACATTTATAAAAATTAAAAAAAAGAAGAAAAAATCTGTCCTTCTGAAGGCACACACACAGATACAAAACAGATACAAAACACTCTCCCATCCATAAAATGTAATTGACCCATAAAATGTTATTATCGTTGAGGGGCATTTGGCTATGGAGGTCATTTTAGTTTAGGCCTAATTTGCTGTGAGGTAGTTATGGTTGAAGGCTTTTAGGCTGATGGGGTAGTTGTTGAGAGGTTATTTAGCTGTGGGGGTAGTTGTTGAGGGCAACTTGGCTGATGGGGTAGTGTTGTGGGACTGAGGGCTGATTGGCTATAGGGTATTTGCGTTTGAGGGGTATTTAGTGTTGGAGTAGTTGTGATTTAAAAGACAATTATGGAGGAGTTATTGGGGGCAGTTAAGCTGATGGGGTAGTTGGTCAGGACTGTGGGGACAATATGGATTGTGGGGTTATTTAGCTATTTAGAATATGTCCACTAAATAACCTCAAACTACCCCACAACAAATTACATTTCATATTTAAACAGTGTTTAACATCATTTAAATGTATTAATAAGGTTAACACTGCTGAACAGCCTTTTACTTACATTTATCTGACACTTTTATTCAAAGTGACTTATAATTATGACTGACTACAACTGGAGAAATTAAGGGTTAACTGCAGTAGTGGGTCTTGTGTCAAGTTGCTGTGTACACTCTCTCTGCGTTGGGTAAGTTTTACAACATGGCAAACAGCATTAGAAATACAATTACTGATACAACACTGTTATTGTCATCAGTTATGATGCAATATGTTTCTCTCTTCATTATTTAATCATGTACATACATTAAATCCACTGAGATCTAAAGCGACTTGTACTTTAAAGGAATGTAGAGACCACAGATCATTTAAAATGATTATGAAAGTTGTATGGATTGTTGACAGTGTAGTCATTTTTGAGGTCAGAGGTCAGTGCTACCTGAGATATATACATGAAGCCAGACAATAACAAGTCATGTGTATGTGGGTGTGTGTATGGTTCTCCACCACAGATCCAGTGGAGACTCCTGTCCTTACTACTGTTCCTGACTAGCAAAGCAGTGATCCCTGTAATATAACTCACCTGTAAAGGTCATGGCCTCTCAATCATCTCTAGCTGTTTTAATGAAAACTGTGGAGAAAGAAGGTATCCCCATTTTCCTGTCTGTCAGAGAGAGACAGGTCAGTCATCTGCAACAAAAGCAACACAGTCAACTGGAACATGAGTGCCATGGAGATGAAAGACCTTAAACAACTCTGTCATCCCATAGGTGCAAGCATACACACACACACACACACACACACACACACACACACATATATATATATATATGTTTTAAATTATGTTGCACAATTTATGTAATCAAGTGCCCAGTGCCTTATGTACCCTGTCCTGGTGGTGACCATCCTGAAGATGCTGCCTGTGACGCTGTAGCCAATTAAATGAAGCACAGCGACTCCTAACGGTGCAGTGTCGCACCACAATCTTTTAGTTACACTTAAACAGGTAAAAGTTTGAAGAATAAATAATAATTGATGTCATTTGGAAGAGTACATCTGTCCTTCTGAAGGTACACATCCAGATACACAGAGTTATAAAACACTCTGCCACCAAAAGCTCTAAAAGCTAAAAAGGGTATTTATTGTGGGCAGTTAAGATGATAGGTTACTTGTTGATGGACTGTGGGGATGATGGGGATTGAGGGGTATTCCACTTTTCCGGGCTGTCATATGAAAACTGTAATTCTGAACGTTTCCAAAAGCACAAGTACACTATTCCTGAATGGCAACTACATTTGTGTCAACTTTGATGGTTCTATGAGAGAAACTGTTTTGTCAAAAAAATGTCCACAACACCTAAATAACCCCACAGCCTCAACTGCCCCATAGCAAATTACATTTTACATTTAAACAGTGTTTAACATGAAAAAGTATTTATTGGGTTATCAGTGTTGCAACATCTGAACAGCCTTTTATTAGTAACCAAAATCCTAATTCTAATCTTAATCCTCATCCTAATCTTTCTTTCAGTCATTTATTAATTATTTTTTCTTTAATTTTTTAAATCATTCATGGTTCATTCAGGGGTTTTAACACTGTTTTGGGCACTGTGCTCTCAAAGACCTTGGTTTTTTTCAGCTGCTTTGTCAAGCCAACATAAAGCTAAACCTCGCAAACACAATTACCCCAACAGCTAAATTTACCCCTTAGCCTCAACTACCCCACTGTCCCTCAACAGCTACATAACTGGCTAAACTGTCCTCAACATTTCCTCACACAGCTACCATAAATGCTAAATAACCCTTCAGCCTGAACTATCCCTCAGCCAATTATTATCCCAACAGCTAAACAACTCAATAACTACTCCATTTGGTGAGAACATTGGTGTGTCATTAGTCAGAGAACATAAGTGTAAAAAAGTTGCCACAGTGGATTTTAAGCTGTGTTTCAGATGCAGTCTTTCGCTGCTGGTGTGTCTGTGTTTTGATGCTTCTGAAGACAGTCGTGTACTCTGTGTTTTGATCCTTATGATGTCTTATGATCCTTATGATGTCTGCAATCATAACAGTCCACATCAAAGAGAAGCTGGACCAATAATAATAAATATACATATAATGCTACATAATGTATTTATTATTACATTATTTATTTATTTATTCTAAATGTAATAGTCATTAAAGAGAAATAAACTGGTGTGTTGGTGAATGTCAGTGCATGCACACTAAGCTTTAGTTACGTTATTGAGAAAGTACAACATTCCTTTTCCTATATTTAAAAAAAAAATTTGCGCTGAAGTTTTGACTTTGTTGTTTAGGCCTTATGATGAAAACTTTCCTGCATCTTATTCTCACCCATTTGAAACTAACTATAATGCTAAAACATGTGTGTATTTGATTAATGCATGTTGTGTTAATGTTTATTTGGAAGCAAATTTCAACTAACATGACACAGAAGGTTATATGATTATTAATATTGTCAGTTAATTATTGTTATGCTTTTCAAATAAATAAATCTCATGAGCCATGAGATCATAGAACTTATATTTGTTGAAATTCCTTCTATGGGCAACATTGTGTGCAATGTGTGTGGTTATTTCAGGTGAACAATCAGAAAACAAGGAGGAGGGGGATCATATTCAGTTTGAATGTGATACTGGCAAACATTTCTATTCTACTGCAGCAAGCAAAACAACTAGCGTCATGTAGAAATCCACATCTAAGGGGTTATGGCTACAAGATACAAGAATTTACATTTTAATTGTGAAAAGCTCTATCTGTAGTATTATATGCTCAACTTTAATTATTAGATAGAACATGCTTCTTCACATTGCTAGTGATGTGGTTAATGGGGTTAAATTAGAAACCTGCAATGACAGCTAAATTTACTGTTTTGCAAACGTGTGAAAACAGTGGGAAGTGAAATGGCACCATGGTATTTTGAGGTGTTAGCATTTTGGGACATGCAGCTAGACAACTGTGAAAAAAAACTGTAAACAAGCATAAAATAATGACACCCACTGGTGTATTTGTTAAAAACAAAATAAAGTTAAAAACAAGTGTGTTGTAGGCTGTTTGAGAGAATGAATAAATCACTCTGTACATTACAGTGTCAACCAACATAACCACACTACAGTAAAAGGTTTCAGATTTACTGTAGTGGAATTAGAACAACATGTAGCCAACTTGTTCCAAAACACAAAGTTTTGGAATTCTTGAGCCTGCAGTAAATTATCCTGTGTTCAGTGTCCTAGTAAATGGAGTTTCTGATGCACACTTGGCTCACTGTAATGCCAGGAACCCTGCCCTGGCATCACAACAGCCCTGGTGCTCTTAACTGAACGCAGCTTTGTGGAGAAGGAGGGTGAGAGGAGAGATAAACTAGGTGGAAAGAGGGATGGTTGAGAAGGAGGGTTGAAGTCCATTTTGTAATACATGTTCCATGTTACCTAGGGGAGTATCGAACATGCTCAACCCATTTCTAAATCAATGCTGGGGTTTTTCATTTTGTTCACAAATAGTTTATTTATGGAGTATAATAATGAAGTTAGCTTTTAGCTCACTAACTGTTTAACACCAATTCACCTGAAATGCTCATTAATGTTTATTGTGGTATAAATAATTATTAGCATATTTCTAACATATGAATTTAACAAAATATTTTCATTTACATTTGTGTGCTTGTCAGACCTTTCTATGTGGAGTCTCTACCCCACGTCAATGTAAGAAGTAGGAAACCCCCTTCATGCTTACTGAAAACACCCATATTGTGGCTTCAGCATGCTTCAATCTGATGCCCTCACTACCACCATCAGCTGCCTCCAGGAGTCACATCTGAGTCCAGGGCTGGCAGTTCCTCCTATGCTGACAAATTATCTTAATCTGGGTTAAGGAAAACAGATTAGGGTGGCAGAGATTCCTTTGATATTTGTTGGAGGTAAACCAGTAATCCATTCCCTGACAAGACTTGTGTTTGTAAAACCTCTTCTACTATTTGTTTAGCTGCTGAAAACTGACTCATTGGCACCGTGCATATCACATTGGACTTTTATTTTATAGTACCAACACATGCACAAACACTTTGTACATGGTATTTTACATGTGGTGGTGATTTGCGCATTGAATGTCAGTGTCATATGCCACAATCAAAAGAGAACTGTGTCTACACAATGACAGTTATGCCTAGTTTTTCACAAACCATGCTTTAGCATTTACATTTAAGTGAACACAACAAAAATTGAAACAGTGCCATTAATGTTAAGGCACTGTTTAGAGAAAGAAAAAGGCCCTCTTTTGAAGACCTGAAGTAACCAAAATCCTAATTCTAATCTTAATCCTCATCCTAATATTTCTTTCAGTCATTCATTAATTATTTTTCTTTAATTATTTAAATCATTCATGGTTCATTCAGGGGTTTTAACACTGTTTTGGGCACTGTGCTCTTAAAGACCTTGGTTTTTACTGTACCAGCACATCTTATGTGGATGAACATCACACGTAATAACAGTAGAAAGTGATAAGAATCTTCTTCTACCTCCTTCCTGTTTTTCATACTTTTATTCAACTGTTTGTCATGAAGATGTACAATAATGACAATGCTAAGACAGCTGATCTTCATGCTGTTTCTCCCTGCTATCTCAATCGCAGGTAAAGAGACTAAATATTTTTTATACATTATACATTGCTATAGTACAGTCTATGAATGGAGTTCAGTAGCTAGAGAATCTAGGAGATGGTCACAGATTGGTTTGTATAGGCCTACTGTGAGTGACAGTACTGAGAAATCAATTGCATTTCTTGTACTGTTAAATTTACCCAGTCTGGATATTTAGAAAACTTTTCGGATTATTGGAGATACAACAATATCATCTTGTTATAGCTATCTGTATCTTGCTCCTCAATATGTTTTATGGGTATCAGGATTCAGGAAGTAGAGTCTAACAGCCAAGTATCCTGTTAAAACCTTTCAAACATCTTTTTTTTCAGCTTCATAGACTAGATATTAAACAATTTTAATTTTCAAGCCCAAAGATGTCAAATCTGTATAAATGAAAACTGATAATATGTAAACTGCTTTTTGCTTCATTGTTAAAAAAAACAGCATTTTAAGTTATCTTAAAAAATCTTAATCACATTTAAATTCAAAAGATTTTATAGTGAATTCATTACTTGAAGAAGAATTAATTTATACATACAGGAAGGAATAGTCATGTACGATTAATAGTAATAACTAGCAATATAGCCAAAATGGTATCTAGCCATCTAACATCTGGACATCTTTGAAATGAGCTGTTTTCCAAGTTCATCAATCAAACTCTTATGTACTTACACACTCTGGCAATAGCAGCAAAAAATTCTATTTAGCAGGTTGAGTAACAACATAAAAATGGACTATACCCTGTTTGTTGCGCAAGGTTTCAGATGTGGAAGAATTCTCTGGATATATCTATATGATTGTAAATTTAGACTTCAAAAAGCAACAATGTACTCATTGTTGATACTGTTAGCAAGAAGGTACTTAAACCGTTTGAATATATATATATATATATATATATAAATACACAAAAAATAGGCCAGTGGTATTTATGTAGCAAGTAAATCTTTTATTGTGAACAAAAGCTGAAATTACAGTATACATTTAAAGCAAATGGAGGTGTAAATATTGCTACCATAATTCTTTAGGGCACTAGGATAACACTTGATTTGTTCATATAGGCAGCATATGTACTCAGCTAACTGTTTCCTTTAGTGTAAAGCATTAATTGAAAAATGGTTGATGTACAAAGAACTACTTCAGAAAATGGGAAAAATATCTTGCCCAGTAACTGTGTTTAATAGATGAGCCACTGAGCATCAAATAATTAGCATTTGTGGTGTCTGTAGTACAACTAAGCGTACAGAGTGAAGAGCACCAAAACGAAACCACATGCCTTCGCACAGAAACATGTGCACAGCACAGGGGAAGTTCAAGCTAGGTGCTGCAGGCCAGCACCTTTCCTTTGATCTTCCTTCTGTCTTTCCATCTTGTTTCCCCACTGTCACTACACAGTGTGACATCATAGGGGCACCCAACTTTTTTTTTTTTTTTTTTTTTTCTAAAATCCCAACACCTAATCAAAGATTGTCAGTGAAACAGAACATGTCAAAATGAACATGTCCATTGTTGTCTCTGGTCTACTAATATGGAAATAAGTCTTGCCTCCCCTCTTTTGATCTCTGTTGATAAGCATGGGCATACATAACAATCATGCACAGGTTACCACGGCTAGCTGTGCACACCTGAGCCAAGCTTGTATTTCTTTAAATATGTTCATCAGGAAAATGTTAGCTTAGGCTCAAAGTGATCCTAACGAGTTGTCAATCATAAAGAAATGACCCCAAGGGAACACTGCTAACTGCAAACAGAAGGACTGGACAGTGTTTGGGAAACTTCTCAGAATTTTGTTTTGGAAAAATGGCGTATAGAGAGAGAACAAGTCCCTGCTCCTGTTCCCAAAGCCTGATGGTTGTACTGTAGTAAAATGATTTTGTGGCTCTGGTCTTAGATTTTGTGGATCTGGTCTGGCCTGATCTGGTCTTTTGAGTCCTCTGCCTTGGCCCCAGCTCTCACACCTTAAATGAGTTCCCTGTTGTTGCTTCATAGTTTTAGTTCCTTTATTAGTTGCCCTGTGCTAACAGTTATGTGTCAATGCCAAGTATACAGCTGAGATAGGAGGGCACTTATTGGCACTGAAAGGTTCTTCCTAAGCAATCCGTCACATACAAACCTAAGTAGGTCATACCCACACATCCATGCTCTCTGATGTACATCAGTGTGACATAGTTAAATGATATTTAAATCATGAAACTATACTTTTGGAATTACTTCATGCATCGCACATTCAATTTTTTGTATGATACCAATGAATATGGCTTTCATAGTAAACTCTGGTTCGATAGCATCCTGTCCTGTTCTTCTGCAATTTTTTTAAAACTATGCCTGAAGGATTCTAGGTGATGATGGGTATTAATGGATACAATTGATATGAAATGTCAAAACTTAATGTTCTCAGTGACATAACCACCATGCTTTTATCCTGAATCTAAAATAATGTGTTTAATGTTTTTGTTTTTGTCTGTCAAACTATGAGTAAATAAGATGAGTTGTTAATCTGTAATATAATTCAACATTATTCTTTCTCTATAGCGCACAAGGATATGTTTAGGCAAGTTGACAGTTCTGTTCAGCTGGACATATGGAGTCCTAAGGAGTCCACTGAGCAGTTTGATGACTTGTCCTGGATATTTGATAAAAATACCATTGTGATGAAATATCACAGAGAAACAAATAAAACCAAGCTGTACCCTCCTTACGAACGCCGAGCAGAGTACAATGAAGTAACCCATGGCCTGATACTGAAGGACCTGCACAGAAATGACAGTGGATCGTATTCAGCCAGGATAAGTGGAGCTCGTGACATGATTGTTTCTGAATACATGCTCTATGTGTTAGGTAAGACAGCATGACAACCGTTAGAATAAAAAAGGAAACATTAAGCAATAATGCTGTTATCATCAGATGAGTTGTCATTGTTACAACTCTTCATTGACCAATTCACAAAGTCTGCTGTTCCTTTTGCATAATGTCAAATGTATTTTTATTTCTATGGTCTATAGCAACCATGGCCCTGGTAAAATGCAAACGTAATTCAGGTGTTAAATTGACAGAAACCAAAAGTAACAGGTAAAACCTCAATCATTGATCCCCAAAAGGCTATCATTTAAGAAATAGCATGGAATATACTTTCCCTATAACTGTTTTTTTTTAATTGAAATTTTTAAAAATGAACCATCTGGCATGTGTGTGGATATCAACTTGAGAAGATCAAGCCTAGCAAGAAAATTATTAATATTGAACAAAAAAAAAAAAATGATATGCTGTTCACAGGTTGAACAGATGGCAGGGTTTAGCTAAGAGATTTAGATGGCTGTTTTGGTTTCCTTTGTCTGCTAAAACTAATTTGGCCCAAATTTGAGCCACAGGTAGAAATACTGAGAATTAAGAGGACATCATCTGGGACAGTTTGCCAGTTTAAATTTTTGACATGCTTCCAGTTGCATTGCCTATATATTACAGAGCTGTGAAACCTTGGTTTTAGTCTTTGGGATCTGCATTAGATGCTTGTAGGCATAATCATATAAGCAGACCCAACAACTGCCATTGAAAGTTTCAAAATAAATTGAATTGCTTAAAAAAGACATAATATCCATCCTTTAATAGTTCTGATATGTTAATCTTCATTTTATCATACATAAAGGCCAAGTACAATGACAATATGATATGAAAAAATATATAGAACTACACTGTTTTGGTAAACTGGACCTTAATTGGATCTTAATTGATCCTGAGACCTAGATATTGTAATTAATCATTATGTGTCTATGAGTGTGTACTGACCAGCACCACAGTGAGGTTTGTGTTTGTGTTCCCCAGAACCAGTGGAGACTCCAGTCCTTACTCCCGTCCCTCACCAGCAAAGCAAGGACCCGTGTAACGTGACTGTCTTCTGTAGAGGTCATGACCTTTCAGTCAGCTTTGGTTGTTATAATTACACATGCGAGGAGAGCAAAGTCAGATCTCACGGAGACAACACCATTGAGCTGTATTTCCAAGACAAATCTATCATCTGTAACCATAGCAATGCTGTCAGCTGGAATGAGAGTATTATTGAGATGAATGAACTTTGCTCATCTGAAGGTACAATCACTCTCCCATGCACACTTTTCACTCTCTGATCATACACATTGCAAAACCTCTACTGATCTATCAATGATTCCTTTCCCAGTGTGGCTATGGCCAGTCATAGCCAGTGTGGCGGCAACCGTCATCCTCCTACTCCTCGTTATTGGTTTTTTTGCACTTTGCAAGTGGGGGAAAACAGGTATTTGCATTGTCTTTCTTTAGCAAAGTGAAAAGATGAATGAAACACTAAGAGCTAAGAACTTTGCTAGTTGGTACTGAGCCCTTAAATAATAGCTGATCATACCGCAATATATTGTTATTAAATCCATTTTTGTTGTGTGCATGTGCATGCAGACTACTAGTTATCACTCTTTTGTTGTCAGTTGACTAACCTTAAACGGAACAGCTGATTGACTTTAAACTGTTAATGTGAACAACTTTACTAACTTTACACTGCTCATCTGAAGAGCCAGCCTGTTTTTTCCTTTTACACCAATTGGCCATTTTGGTCACCAGAGGGAGCCAAAGTCTAAGCCTAACGCATCTGTCTCTTACTGTCTCTTAAGCAGATGAGGAAAAATCGATTGGCACCTTACCTGCACAGCCCGGTTCATCTGGCTAATTCTTGGGCCAGTTCTGATTCTACAAATAGCCTACACCAACTAATAACATCTTGATAACTACTGTTAACTGGTTTATATCAACAATATTGTTTAAATCATTGTCTAGTGAAGGAGAGATTTCTAAACATTTGTAACATTCAGAGAGTCATGCAATGCTTTGTGAACTAGTGTTTCTGTTTCACACCTTAGCCCAAAACTGGAAGCTTCTTTTTGGATAATAAACCTATAGATGTTATAAATGTTGTCTGTCAGAGTACAACATGAAAAGGGCATGGACTTGAATGTAATATTGAACAAACTTGAATGTAATATTGAACAAAAATGAAAGGCATTACAGAAATATGACAATTAGCTACTTTCGCTGACCAGACCTATCTGAGAAATGTCTGTGCATTGTCCTAATATTCTGCTGTGCCTATGCTAATTTACAATGTAACTAAAGAGGTTGTTTGAACTAAAGTATTGGAAGACCATCACAAAATAGTGTTATAGTGTTATAAAGAGCCAGAATCATTACACACTTACCTCAAACCACATTTAGGCAAATGACAAGCAGTCTGCACAATTCTTTCTGGTCATAAGCTTCTTTTGCTTGTATTAGGCATCCATGTGGCCCTACATGCTGCCAATAATGTGAGCGTTTTACACCCCCCCCCCCCCCCCAATATATATATATATATATATATATATATATATATATATATATATATATATATATATATATAAAATAAAAACTATGCTGAAGTCAGCCAGCATGGTGTATATGAAATTAACTTAAGTGTTATTATATACAAAGATGACTGAATGAAAATAACAGGAATTAGTAACAGAACTTGAGGTTCATGGTATCGAACAAATCCAACAGAAAAAACACACCAAAGCCCATAAAACGGACCAATGCCCAGAGACCCTCCTGGGGCGCATCTCTGATGGCTATTGCCCCCTGGTGACACCAGTGTGAGTTGTCAGTCTGTCCCTACCCCATAGTCCAGTGGCCCCCGATCCCCCACGTTTACATTTGAGTAACCACAAAAATACATTTGAACTGTTCATTTTATTAAACTTAAATGTTCTTATTTGATTTTAAATATGAGCTCTAAATACAAGTCTGGTGAACTAATTCATGAATCAGTATTCAGGGCACTTCACCCCATATAACTGCAATGTTGTCCTGTGGACCCATCAGCTGGTCCCAGTCTATGCAAACCAGTAGCTGAAAATGTTGAAATTGAGAGGTTGTAACTTAGAATAAACAATTCTCCCTGCATAAGAATTTCCCTAGGCAGGCAAACTAGATCGCTTTTGATTAGTGGCTTTAAGCTCTGATTGGCAGAGGGTATTAAGGTTGTTAATGATGATTGGCTGGATTCTACACCATTCCCAGTCCACCAATAACTGCAGGCAAATAAAGAGAAAGGAAATGGAAAGAAACAACAACAACAACAGCCTTTATAGTACATAACAGATAGTATCCAACACCTTAACGATGAGCGGTAAGGAGGTGGACGCAAGTGCGGAGAAGAGGAGGCAAGTCCAAAGTCATGGTCGTTAGGGTGGTCCAAGGTCATATTACCAACATGGAGAGTCGTAGAATACACGATAAACAAGACAAGGGCTAGGATACATGAAGGACGAAACACACGGAGACTTGAGTAAACGAAGGCGAGAATTAACATACAGGCTTGGGAAAATAGACACAACTTACATATATTCAGATGCAGGTTTACAGAGAGTCAGACATACGGTGAATAACAGAGATACAGGCCACCAGACAGGGTTTAAATGCATGAACTAATGAACTGAAAACCAGACACAGGTGAAAGGAATAACAGGTGTGGAGAAAAAGATGAGGGGCTGGAAGAAACGACACCAAGGAACGGAACAACTAGGAAGAAAAGGAAACACGACAGAGACAACAGGGAAACCATGGAAACAGGGACGCCAGAAGGGTGGCCATTCGTGACACACTGAAAAAAACAACAACACCTTGAAGGAGTCCTTGAAGATAAGGATCTAACTGCTATCTTTTGCAGGAAAAAATATCATTACCTATAACATTAATGAAACATTCTTTTTTTTTTTTTTTCGCTGAGCAAAGGCATGCCTAAGGCCCTGTTCCATTACTCACTTCCCCTTTGACTGACGCATTTCACATTACTAAATTTTCTGTAGTAATGGGATTTCCATTGGTTAGCACACTGAAGAAAATTAGTAATGAGCTAAAGAAATTCCTTGATTACTTTCACGCAAAGCCTCCACGCAATTTTTAAAAATCAGTTTTAAACTAAATATAAACATTTGCTTAACAAATATAAACTGGCCAACTAGCCATTGCGTTAAAGTCACATCAGTTGAAATAAAGATGGAGTCACTGGAAACATTGACTAGCACAGGCTTTGCCCCAGTATAGCTGAAGTCAAACGCTTCACATGTTGTCATTAGTAGACATGTTGTCTACTAATAAACATGTGTATGTTACCCTGGATAAGGACATCTACCAAATGCTGTAAATGTAAAACATGTTCTAGATGTCTAGATGGCAGCCAGACTGGATCTACAGGAAATAAACCTAATATCCTTCACTACACCTTGATTATGTATTGATTGGTATTTACAGATTGCTGCAGCAACTCCTTTTGGACTCAGTTTGAACCCTGCGACCAGGGTTGGCATTTGGAGAGGCCTAGAATGAGACATAGGGCTCTGTCTGTTGTACTTCAAGTTACAAATGCCATTTTGTTTTTAACCAGGTCTGATGTTCTGGGCATCAGCAATTATTTGCTAGAACCTTTCTCCCCAAGTTGTGCTGAACACTTAGACTTCTCTTCTTACTGATCTCTTTGTGCTTAGAATGAACAATAGGCAAGACATAGTAAGTAATATGAAGACTACAGATATTCTTGGCTTCAGGATTTGCTTCTGTAAGAGCAAAATAGGATTTCTGCTATCTTTGAAGCCTAAGGTAAGATTTGACACATAGGATTAATCACTCAGGATTCTTTATAGTAAATCTTTTTTGTTTGTTTGTAACGTTAGGGGGGTTGAGGGCGGACACATGCACGAAGTAACTTCACTTTGGATGTGTGAATGATTGTAACCGGAGACAGCGGAAGCCATTTTAACAATGAGGAAACAGATATAACAAAGCAAACGATTAGCAAGTTTATTAATAATAATAATAATAATAATAATAATAATAATAAAACAGATAAAATATCTAGACTAGAACAGAAAAACAAAACACACAGACTAACAGGCTAAAGGGAATGGGATGATTAAAGCTAGGAAACTAAAGGAAACTAAATACAAAGGAATGACTAAACGGAAGAGTAAAGGCGATGCATAAAATTAAGACAAGAAATCAAGACAAGACATAGGATGGGGAATACGCAGAAGTGAGATTCTTGGCTAGAACAGAGACAACTAGACTAAAACAGAAGATAATAATAACAAGAAACAAGACTAAAGGGAAAACCAGAGTTACAGATAAGATAGATTTAAGAAAGACGAAGGGAAAACCGGACAATACCTGTGTACAGGAATTGGAAGAGCGTGAACTACACGGAAGCGAAGGGCGAAAGTACAATTGTCAAAGCGCAATTGTCAAAGCACAACAGACTAAGAAGGAGAGAATGTCCAGCAAACGAGAGACGAGGGAACAAGGTTTAAATAGAAACACTAATGAAGGACAAGCAAGGAACAGCTGGAGCTAACAGAGAGGAAACAGGGAAACATAGAAACAGATGATAGCAAGAAAACAAGGAAGTGCTTCAGATATCCAGGGAAATGGGGGACGCTCCGGGATGCGAGCGCCATTGTTTTTGTAATGAGGCGCCTGTCCTGCATTGTTTATATATATGATCTATTTAAGCACTGCCATGAGTATCATATCTTGACAGCTCATTGTTTGATTGCAGTTCTGAGGCTTTTGTTTATTGTGGACTGCCCATATTGAATGGTGTTACCTGTTTCTTTCATTATTCAGCTCTTAACACTTCTGTCTATTGTCACATTGTCTGTGTTCTGGTTCTGTTTGGACTGTTAATTGGTTTCTGCTTTTGGATTATAACCTGGTTAATAAATCCTTTACTTGTTTCAAGTCTTCCAACATAAAATACACTACAGTCCTCTTTCAAACTCAAGTATTCTTCCCTAGTTCCTGCCTCTTCATATGCCACCACTTTGGGTGACACTTTATTTTGAGTGGTTCTTTTTAGATAAAACAGGCTCAGTAACATTTGTAACAGTATTTGTTGCATTCAGCAGACAAATCAAGAGATGTTTCATCAACTTTGTAACTAAGACTTGTCTATAATCTGATTAATTCAGTTGTTTTTCACTTTATAAAGTGTCCAAGTTCTGTAGATGTTAACCTGAGAAGTCACTGGACAGCTATAACACATACTATCTTATCATACTCAAAATGTTATACACATGCTGTTGACAACATTCTGTAACTAGACTTTAAATAGATTTTGGTTAGGGCCAGGGTGACATTTAAACTAAGTTTTGGGTTGAGGTTAAGGTTGGGGTTAGGAAATAGGGTTAGATCGCTGGTGTCTGACCCTTCAACTGTAACATTTGTGAATAAATAAAGTAGACTGCAAATGTATCCAAATTCTCCTGATTCATTCATGACAGTGTTATAGATACTCTGTTGAATGTTCACTACTTTTCTATAAATGACTGTAAAGACATCAAAAAGATATCAGAATAAAGTGTTAACCCATTTTGGTCTGCTAGTGAAGTTCTTTAGTAATCCCACGTAATCCCAAATACATTTTCATTGTATCTATGGGGTTAACTATTTGCAGTATCACAGAGAAGTGAAATACCAAATGAAAAGTGCAGCTTCTCATATGAGCATTTTTTTCCCAAGACTCACAGAAAGAAGTGTGCTTCATGGAAGTGTCTGAAGTTCTTCCTTTATCTGAATTGGGGATTTTCACAAGCTTTACTAGAATGACATTAACGCTGCTGATTTTTGTCGTATCCATTTTGGTCTCATTTGCAGGTAATAAAGTCTTCTAAACCTCCATATTGATGTATTATAGTAGAATGCAAAAATGTTGATTGTGAGGGGGTATGTGTTGGCTGTTACAGTGCTAAAATATGATTAGTATGGCCAGTTGGGTTAGAATACTACCAGTAGTTAGTACATTCACACCCAAAAACGTACACCATGAACCTGTTGTCATTTGTCAACATGTTATACTATATGTATGCACAAATTAGACTAATCATTAGTCCATACCTGCATATCTAATAGGTTACCATGTCAAGCGTGACCAACTGTAGATTCTAATGTAGCTATTTTTGGATTGGTCGCACTTATAGCCTAGCTGACTGAACACAAACACAACATGTCTTGTGCCGCCTTGGATTTTTTTGCCTGAATGATATGTTTATGAAAATAGCAGTCACTGGCCATATATTTCACAAACAGTTCCTAACCTTTCAGAAAATGTGTTTAAAGACAAATTACATTAAATAGCTAGTTTAAATGTTGCCATTTAAAGGTGTTAAAATATGCATGTGTTTTGAGCTATACAAAAAGTAAAATATCTTTTAAATATTTTTGCTCTCTATCTGCAGTGTCCAGTGACATGTTTATGCAAGTTGGTACTTCTGTTCAACTGAACCCAGTCTATCCTGGACAAGACTTTGAAGTATTCCTCTGGTTATTTCACAATAATACAATTGGGAAGTATTACAAGGATATTTCAAAATTAAAACTCTACTCACCTTATGAAGGTAGAGTAGAGTTCAATGAGGAAGCCCACAGCCTGATACTTAAGAACTTGCAAAGGAATGATACTGGATTCTATGAAGCAAAAACAATTGGAGAAACTAACAAAGTTGTTGCTAAGTACAGACTAACTGTGTTGGGTAAGTCCTACAGAATTGCACAAGAAATACAATTCTTGTTCCATAGTGTTTTAATCAATTTAAATGATCTTTCATGTCATTATTTAACAACATAAGTAAATAAAAAACATTTGGTAAAAAACATGAACATAAATCTAGGGTCCAGCTGCTTTCAAGAGCAGTTTTAATGTTAATGTAAACTAAACAAATGTTTTAACGAATAGGACATCATATGTAAGTGTATGAATGAAAGAATGACATCATAAACTGCACTATTAGACATAACACAACCAAAACAATGTTAGAACTCTGTTTTACTGAATTAGTCTGTTTTAATAGCATTTTTCAACACAATAAAAATGCAAATAAAACTTGAATGTCACCATTAATTTCATGGCAGTCATTCACAACAAGTTCAGGTTCACCTGACCCAAAGTATTGTCTAAACTAAGACAGGTAAATTGGAAAATGCTGTATTTGAGTTTTAACTTCATTAACATTTTCTGTTAATTTTCAAGACGTTACTCATCCACAATAAAATGGTGGAAAAGGTGAATGGTGAGAATGCGCAAGTGTCTGACTTACGACTCCTATGTCATTTCCGCCATGGTACTTTGTTTACGTGCTGCAGCTGCTTATCATGTAGCATCCAACACAAAGGGAACATGGCAAGAAAAAAAAGACATGTACTTTGCCTGGACATTTAATTAAGTCAAACGACTAAACATGAAATTAAAATACCTACTGGAGTAAACAGCATTACAATAGATTCTGCTATTTTGCAACTATGGACCTTAGGACAGTGTTTTCTAAAGCTATATTTTCCCACACTACAACACCAAAGTGTTTTTAGAATTGCCCACTTTGGAGAACAGATTTGAAAAGAGGTGTTTTTAGTGGTGGAAAATGCTATTTTATTGTGGATGAATGGGAAAAAAGAAAACAAATGTCTTTTCCAATTTACCCATGGTGATATAGACTAGGCCTAAGACTTCTAGATCAAGTCACCATCAACTACAGTGAGGTTTGTACATTTGTGTACTGCAGATCCAGTGGAGACTCCAGTGCTTACTACTACCCCTCATATGCAAAGCAGTGAAGCCTGTAATATGACACTCATCTGTAGAGGTCATGACTACTCAGTAATCTCTAGCTGTTATAATGAAATCTGTGATGAGATGGAATTGACATTACCTGGTAGCGTGACCCTTACCCTGACTGTCAGCGGCAGAGTCGTCAACTGTAACCTCAGCAACCCAGTCGGTTGGAAGGCAACTGACATTGAAATAACACCGCTCACCCAGCACTGCACATCTCATGGTTTGTACAGTCACATACACAAGTTCTTTCATCACACTGCTCATAAATCATGTCCCAAAGTCATTGACAGTGTTTATTTCTCTTTTAGGAAAAGTGCATCATCCTGGATCCAGTAACTCGGCTCACCTTGGGCCTTTCAAAGGCAGCATGCTTGTCATCATTCTGAGTGTCCTGTGTATTACGAAATAGCACAATAGTCCAAAGCATACAGGGATAAATTCAATGACCATGCGATTTTAAATAAACAAAAGAGATGCAGCATCTGAAAGTTTAAACGATGGCGTTAATGATTCATGAGGTCAGCGGTCTCCACTGCCTGTTTCTCTGCATGTATCCTACCAGTTATGTTACTTTGTGAGGAAGTCAAACACTCTTACAACTGCAACCCCCCAAACCCACATCACATTACCATAGTAATTCAAGCTGAAGGAAGACGTTTGCAAGTTTTGAGTTTTCAAAAAATAAATAAAGTGCAGAGCCTAGGCTTCTAAACTGCAAACAAACCTTACTTCATGCATAAACTTCAGCAAACACTCTCAAGTCACTGTGTCTTAAGAAAGAGGGAAAAGTAACAATCCACTAAGAATAAATGACGTGTTAAGGACATATAAAACTGAAGTACTTGGTCTCATGAGAGACTCTATGTTCCTAAGAAAAGCTCTTTATTGCATAGTATATCCTCTGTGTGCTATGGAAAGTTTGACCAGTTCATTGCAAATATCATGTTTAGCAACAGATCACTTCTCTAAATTATTAGACTGTATGAGACATTTGGTGCCTTTTCCTGTTTTGAAACATCTGACTGAGAGGTGACATAACTTGTGTGCATTTCCTGTGCTTCTTAAACTGCATTAATAAAGACTGATTTGTGTGCCTTGAATATTTCTTTTTTTTTTTTTTTTTTTTTTTACATTTTTCTTTAATCTCACCTTCAGGAACAACTTCCTCACATATAATTTTTAGATATATACACTTACTGGTCACTTCATGAGATACAGGTTGCTAGTACATGGTTGAACCCCTTTTTCCCTTAGCACTGCTTTAATTCTCTGTGGCATAGGTTCAACAAACTGATTTTGGTCCATATGGATGTGATAACATCACACAGTTGCTGCAGTTTATCAACTGCATGTCCATGACTTGAAACCGCCATTCCAAAGGTGCTCTATTGGAGCATTGTGAAATGGTGTGTTATCCTTCTGGAAGTAGCCATCAGAAGATTGATACGCTGTAGTCATAAATGGATGGATACTGTCCATTGGTATTAAAGGGCCCAAAATGTGCCAAGAAAACATACCCCACACCATTGCACCAACACCAGCAGCTTAAACCATTGAAACAAGGTAGGATGGATTCATGCTTTCATGTTTATGCCAAGCTCTGACCCCACCATTCAAATTGAGACTCATCAAACCACACAACATTTTTCCAATCTTGTATTGTCCAATTTTAGTGAGCCTATGTACTTAGCTGACTGGCACTCAGTGCGGTCTTTTGCTGCTGTAACCCATCTACTTTAAGATTCACTGTGCAACAACTGCACACACACAGGAGGTTCCAATTGCAAAAGGTTTTATTCACTTTTTAAAATCAAACAGATCAGAGGGGTCAGGCAGGTATTCGTAGTCAGGTAGTTCTAAGGTCAGTAACACGGAGCAGAGTCCGGATGGTGTACAGGGGTCAAGCAGGAGACAAGGTCTGAAACACAGGCAGAAGTCAAAAACCAGGAAGACAAACGCTGATCTGGAATGCTCAGTACGCAACATGGAATTGGCAATACTTCAGGATGTGAAAGCAAGGGAGGGAAGCTTAAGTAAGGGGGCAGTAATGAGGAGGATGAGGATCAGGTCTGTGCTAGTACTCTTGTAAATCAGATCAGGGGGGTGGGCGTGGCAGTGCGGGGCTGAGTGTGGTTCCCGGGGTTCGTAACACACTGGATATTTTCTCTTTTTCGGACCATTCTCTATAAACCCTAGAAATGTTTGTATGTGAAAATCCAAGTAGATCAGCAGTTTCTAAAATAATCAAAACAGCCTGTCTAGCACCAACAACCATATTAAGTTCAAAGTCACTTAAATCGCATGTTTTCCATCTTCTGATGCTCATTTCAAACTTTACCAGGTTGCCGTGACCAAGTCTACATGCCGAAACACATTGATTTGCTGCCATGTAATTGGTTAATTAGATATTTATGTTAATGAGTGGTTGAACAGGTGTACCTAATAAAGTGGCTAGTGAATATATGTGGAAGGTCAAATTTAAACCTTTGAAGTGGATATTAATGCCCTCATGTTGTCTCAGTAACATACATTCAGGCTAATTTTATATTACATATTTTCCTACATTTAATTTATAGATGATTTTCGATTTCTAGGCATGATTTGTCTTGTATATGGTATTTGTCTTGGCAGACATATCACAGGACAAAGACACAGAGACAGAGGGTATGGTTCAACTGAACCACTGTGTGTTACCCCACTCTTGCCTACATGGCAACATTTAAATCCGCATGAGAAAATGCATATTTAACACTAATCTGACTAACATAAAACTGAAGGTGGAGGAGAGTAAATGCCCTGTGATGTGGTTATGAGCTCTGTTCCATGAAGAAAGGAAGGATGTGGGATTCAGCAATGACGTGATAAAACACTACCTGTAACAGGAAATGAACATAAAATAAACATGCGTCCCTTTACTTTATGCATTGCAAGTCCTGAACTTTACAGAGGACAACAGGCATATTTAAAATACATTTTATCATAATATGTTCTTAGATAGATGCCTCTTTGTACAACAATTCTAACAGAACTCAGATGATCACATTCACGCTAAGCAAATATTTGAGGCAGGTGAACGTACTTCCTATTTTCTTCGTCTTGCCTCTGAGATCATAAAATCTCATTTTGGGCCTGTTGGGGCTGCTGGAAACATTTGGTCATACCTAAGTAGGGGCGATGCTCTTATGTAGCATGGCTGTTATAGGTCTGCCATTGATTTTCATTCTCTTCTTTTTGGTCTCAGTAGCAGGTAAAGTCCTTTGTATGTCATTTTACAGTAGCTGTTATTCTGCATGTCTGTGAGCTGGCAAAAAAGTGATTGATGCAAATGGTTGTATGTTTGATTTGAACAAGATGGTTAATTGTTTGACAGCATTACAAGTGTTCAGTGCCTCTTAAATGTATATTTCCTTTTATGTACTTTTCATGCCATTAGTCAATTCAAAACTCAGTATACGTAGTTCTACGTATCTATACTCAACAAACTATACTTATAAGAACCCCGGTTTATTAGAAACATTTTATAGGTGTAAAATTGGAGTCTATAGCTCATGGGTTGCTATATACAATTTGTGTTAACCATCCTCCAACTTTTCATCAATGGTCAGTTTCTAATCACAAGACCATTAAAATATTGTTTCTTTATTGTATATTTCTGATTTAGGTTTTAGAAATAACAAAAATCAACAAAATGTTTTTCTTCTTCTTCTAGTGTCCTGTGATGTGTCTAAGCTAACTGGCAGTTTTGTTCAGTTTGACATACGCAATCAGGGACATCAGTTTGAGGAATTGTTCTGGACATTTAATGAGAATAATACCATAATAATATATTATGAGGAAAACAGAAAAACTAAGCTGTACTCTGCTTATGAAGGCAGAGTTGAATTCAACAAGGAAATCCACAGTCTAATACTGAAGAACCTGCAGAAGAATGACAGTGGACTCTACAAAGCAACAGCAACTGGTGAACAACAGAAGGAAGTCGCTGAATTCAGATTATCTGTTGTGGGTAAGTCAGTGTGCTAGTTTTTATACAACAGTGCTCATTTTGGATTTTTTTTTTTTTTTTCATTAGACAGAACTACTTGATTATGTAAACAGTCCAAAATTCCTATCTGTGCAACTTCTTCCAACCCCAATCTGAACTATACTTATTTCAGAAAAAATCACTTTCTGAGACTCTGGGCTAGATTTTTTCATGTCAAGCTAGTTAATTTTGAGAAAATCAGAAGCTTTATTCAAACAAACTATTACAGACATATCTGAAATATGTCAGTTGAGGGACCTGAGATTAAATATGGAGGGCAAAGATCTTTCCAAAAAAAACAAAACAGTACTTCCTGTAGTTTCCTTGCATCAGATTTATGGATGCCAGATCGGAAGAGTGCTTTATTTTTCAAATGACTCTTGGCACCATAGAATCTGAACCTTTTATTTGTCAGTATTGGTCATTTACAGAAATGTGCTATGGAAACTGTTCCACAGAGTATAACATGGTTGAAAGAGACAAGGCTAAGATGAGCATTGAACAGTATGGCCATACTGGAGGGTTAATGTGTCGCTTTTGAGTAACTTTTGATATTCTGTCTAAATGTAAATGTAATGGATGAGTCTTAAATGTGAAATACAGTATACAATTACTGACATTCAGTAATGTTACTCAAGAACCAGAGGACAGGTGGAGACAAGTGGAAACTGAGATCAAGCTTTCAGGTGGAGAGACTCTTTCTCCTTGTTTGAACTTGGGTGGACCACTTCAAGGACAGACTGACTAATGTTTCTGACAATACACAAGCTGGGTATGGGCTTTCTTCCATAGCAACTCAGCCTGATAAACATATATAGGGAACAAGGGAAGATTAAAGCCTAATTTAAAGCCTAATACTCTGGAAAGGTGCCAAGACTGTGCATGAGTAATGCAAGAGATTTTGGGGCTATTCCACTGAGGACAGAAAGCTGGTCTACTCAGCTTTCCTGATAGAGGTTATGAAGAAATTTCTGTGGTTTCTTGTTGGTGACCTCCATCTGCTTGTTAAATAATAACTTGAGATAATTAAGTCACTGCCAACTTTTCCAAGAATGAACTATCATGATGTCCTCTGGAAGGGCCTAGTGGTGGAAAACTGTTTAAAGAATATCTTAACATGTTTTTCCACTAGTCAGTGACGTGATTTGTGATTATCATATCCATGATCATGCATTTTGACAATTTTACACTTCCAAGTGATCCGTACAGTACCTGGGTATCCAAGCAGAATTTAATTACCTTTTATTCTAGGGCAGCAAGATTTCAGAGCTGAAATGTATGGCAGGCAGGGAAGTGGTTATTTATAGCTTGTTTCAAGATACTGTCAATTGTCTAGGGCATCACACAGAGTGGTGAGTCCAGTGGATGCATAGTGACATGGAGGCTGGTAGCTATATGTTCTGAAATGACATCTAGAACAACTGGAGCAACCATGACAGTGGAAAGTGACTGACAGAATGATCAGTCAGGGAATGGAATGGAATAAATTTGGAGTAGAATGGAATAGGATGAAACTTTAGACATGCTGGATAGGGCAGGTATCCAGTTGATGCTCCTGGTCTGTGCATATTTACATTATCCGAGGAGGACTCATATTTCCCACTGCTTATGCACACAGATAAATACTATTCTCAGTGAACGTTGTTGAAGTTGGGGAACACTGTGATCAGGCCATGCAGGCAGAGGTTCTCATCTTAAAAGCTCTGCTGAGTTGCATTTACATTATTATTATTATTATTATTATTATTATTATTATTAGTTACATTTATATAGTGCCTTTCTCAAACTTGAGGATGCTTTACAGAGAAATACCAGCATTTACAATCACTCACACACTGATGAGAAGCAGCAGCCAATTTGCGCACAGTTTACTCCGTCAGAAATCACAGCCCCCTGATGGAAGGGGAGGAGGTTAAGACCAGGACAGAGAACCAATTTAGAGCATCCAATCAACCTAACCTCTATGTTTTTGGCCTGTGGGAGGAGACTCCAGAGGAAACCCATGCAGACACAGGGAGAACATGGAAACTCCACCTATATAGGGACATGAACCCAAGACACTATCGCTGACAGGCAAACAAGCTAACCTCATGCTAACCATGCAAAATGTTCTAAATACATGAAGACATGTATTTAAGGCCTGTCCATAGATGTCTTGAGCATAATAACCTCCAAAGATGTTTTAGGATGTAGGATGCATATTATTTATTTTTTATATTCCTTTCAAACAAACGTAATGCAGCAACAACTCAAGCAAATAATTTTATTAGAATTTTTATTTTATTATAACCACAAGTTTAAATGAACAGTGTATGCACACAAACATTACATATATACATAATAAATAGTACAGTGATAAATGAATTTCACATGTTGTCAAAAGTAATACCACCATCAGTAACAATAATTGCACCTTTTAAGTTAGTCATGAAAACTATATGAATAGCTATAAAACAATGTAAACCATCTGGATACAACGTAGCACAAAGGTTTTAGAGAAATTACATTTCTCTAAAAATGAAATTTCAAACATACCATAAAAATATCATTTAAAATGAATCTTGTACACTACATAGTAGCAATAAGGTGAGAGAGAAAAGGAGAGAACAGGTGTGAGCACAGAGATGGAGTGGATCAGAATTATGTACAGATTAAAAAAATGAATGTAATGCATTTTCACTGGCCTTAGGATTTCAGTCTTGTGTAATTTGAAAAATACTGATGTTACATATATATATATATATATATATATATATATATATATATATATATATATATATATATATATATATATATATGCTGCTTATTTGCTACAGGAATGTTGTTCAGCTTTCAGTGTGTGTTAACTAGCAGCATGGTGATGTTTGTGTTTGTGCTCTCCAGATCCAGTGGAGACTCCAGTTTTTATTCTAGGTCCTCAGCAGCAGAACAATGACACCTGTAATGTCACTCTTATCTGTAAAGGCCGTGACCACTCAATCACCTCTAGCTGTGAGGAAAAGGAAGTGATCTCATGGGTTGATTTTGCCCTTTCCCTGTCAGTCAGTGGCAGTTTGGCCATCTGTAACCATAGCAACCCCGTCAGTTGGAAAAACACTTCTGTGGCGATGAATCAACTTAAACTATTCTGCTATCTTGAAGGTACTTTTGGATGTGCATGTGCACATTTATCCTCATCCATTGACGGTATTTTATATACATAACCGCTATTGTACAATTATTGTTCCTCCATTAGAAGATAAAAAGCAAGCTAAGCACTTTCATTTGGATTGGTTTGGGCTTGTTCTTGGAAGTGTCATTGCTGCCATCATTCTGATAGCCCTGTTTATTGTTTATGAAAGGCTACGCAAGAAAAATAAAACAGGTATTATTTCTTCTAAAAAATGTAATGACGTTCTTTCACGTAGAATCTATTTTTAATAAAATTTAATTTAGCATTTAAAACATATTTTACATTGAAATTTAAAGTGCACCCCCCTTTTTATTGTTTGTCTAGGTTCCCTACAATTTTATAACACGACCACTACAGTTCAGGTAACTAGTAACAAGTCATATAATATTTACATTAATATTCATTCAGATGTCATGTAAATAACACTATCTATTATTGTTTTGAGTATAATAGTAGAAGAGTAAATCATTGACCCCACCCAAAGCCACACACACACAAACACACGTTAGCATATATCAATAATATATAGTGTATATGACCGTTTGACTGACCCTTGCTGCAGAACAAAGATGAATCACCAACAGCATTCAGGATTTTACAGAAACCAGACCCTCCTTCTACCGTGTACAGTACTGTGCAGAAGTCATCACGACCTCCCAGTAGTAGTGAAAACAGCCAGAACCCTCCAAATCCTGAACTGATTACTGGACAGGTGGGAATCTCCATACAATAAAGTTCAGAGAAAATAAAGAAAGAATATATATGCTTGGCCAGTACCATTTGTTCTGGAGTAGCAAACTAGAGATGTCCTGGTTTAGTAATTTCCAAAGTTCAGCAATGGCCCCAATTTGTTCAGATTTTTTTTTCATCTTGTTTCTTTAATAAACTTAACACTGTAGAATCATCCTTGACTGTACAAGCTTTATTCAATTATGGTTATACTTTGACATTTTGTGTCCTGATTACCCAGAGACAAGTGAGTCTGGAAAGACCTGGCACACTTCCAATAACTATCTACAGTGCTGTAGGATGTTCCAAACCTGAAACCATCTATGCCACGGTGAAGAAGACCAGGAATCCTGCACACAACACCTAAATGAATGAAACTACTGCTCTGCCTCATATGGCTTGGAGAATCCACATATACTGCAGACTGTCTACTACAGCTGACATAAACATGGTGTTCAACCCATTATGGCTTCTGTAGCTGCTCCTGTAATTGTGCGTGACATTTTTAGCATGTACTTGGAAAATGAGGACTACTTGATTTATTAAGTAGTAAATGAAGACGTTTGAAATGTGAAACAAGATGAAGTTGTTATTTTGAGCACAATTTGTAAAGTTAACTATATGCCTACTATATGTTTATGGTATAAAATATTCAGGAACTGCAATTTCCAGTTAAGACCAGTGAGTCCACACTATGATACATAAGAAAAACTAGTTTATGCCGAAGTTATCATTTATTTTTAATGTTCCTCTGTAGTATTACACAATCAGCTTGAAAATAAATACAAATTGAGTTCTCCTTTATAATCAAACAAAAATGTTTAAAGAAATACATTCTCAGCTGAAATAACCAATAAACATTCTTTGGTCCATAAATCCAACAGTCAAATCTTTATAAACGTTCCTACACTGACTGGCACTTTTATTAGGCACCCCTTCCTGACTGAATCACTTTATAGATGCAGTTACAGACTGTAGCCCTTTGCCACTCATATGCTAGTGGACGCTGTGCTTGTTCAGGTCTGTCTGGAGCACTGCTAGAATTTTGGCACACGTCATGGTCGACTTGAAAGATACCCTCAACTAAACAGCCAACAGCAGAAGGTTGATCAGAAATAGACTACTCTTGAATGGGTAGAAGATGACTAACCCAATCTGTACATGGTTACATTTGAGCTTTAGGTTATGTTCACACAGCAGGTGTATGTGATCCAAATCCCATCTTTTCCTCCATATGTAACAGATTTGTCATTTGGGCTACATTTACACTGTAAATTACATTGTTTGATGGAGATTTTTTTGCTGAGGTCAGATCTTGATGGGTAACTCAGGACAGGCGGTGTCTCTCATGCTGGGACCAGGATCGGGACGGACGGCGTCTCTCATGCCGGGACCAGGATCGGGATGGGCGGCATCTCTGATCCTGATCCTGGGATCCTGAGATGCTGCCCGTCCTGATCCTGGTCCCAACGTGAGAGACCCTCCGGACCTGCTGCTGCTGAAGGCCGCGCCCCTGCACCCGGTTTCCATGCCTGCTTCTATTCCACTGCCTGTTCCTCATCGTGCCCGTTTCTGCTCCCGTGTCTCATCTAAGTCCTGTCCCTGATCCGCATCTTGCCCGTTCTGTTCCTGTTGGTGTCTCGTCGCAGTCCTGTTTTTGCGCACCCTGGTGTTGCACGCTTTAGGGTGGAGCACTGTCACGAGCAGTCCCTCCCAGTTTCCATGTTTTCCCTGACTTGTGTTTTTTTGGCTCCATGCCTTAGTTTCATTTCTCCATCCCTCATTTGATTGCTTATACCTGTCCCTCATTTCTACCTTGTTACATTTACGGCATTTAGCAGACACTCTTATCCAGAGTGTCTGCTAAAAGTGCTTTGTCATTTACTCATAGAATATATCCAAGTACAGTATAGTAGGTTAGAATTAAACATACCAATGAACTAGAATACTGTAGACTACAGGGATGATACCTAATTAAGTTCATATTTAAACCCTGTCATGTGAACTGGTCTTGGCTGTTCATTGAATGTGTATTTCATATGGTTATGTTCCTTTGTACTTCCTTTGTGCCTTTGTGTTTATCCAAGCTTTTATATTTCTTAGCCCCGAGTTTTTCCTAGCATCTTGTTATAGCCTGATTCCTCTGTTTGCCTTTGTGTGTTTGTTTTGTTATCATGTATTCACATATTTTCTGTGTTGGTAATATGACCCTGGACTGTTATAACAACTCTGATTTTGGATTTACCCATAATAAATCTCGCTCTTCTCCACACACACATCTGCCTCCTTACCGCTCACCGTTACAGAGAGAAGAAAAAAAACAAAAACAAACAAAAAAAAAACACAGGGAAAACATGGAACACGGAAATTGGGAGGGACTGATCATGACAGTAACATAACTGCAAGCAGCCTGTATCTGTAATGTCAACACATCTGGTCTCTGAAACAGAATGCATGCCCACATCGAGAGGTTTTTGCACAAGTCACCTATGTCAACAACAACAAATTCATAGTAACTTAAGTACGCATCATTTTGCAGCTGTAGTCTACATGATCATGTTGAGAAAGTGAATAAAAGACAGACAGCCAGATTTCACAGCTACTGTTGTTTCATTTCCATTAACTCAACATTTATTATACTTGAAGGATATTAGTGGTGGGATTACCAGACAATATATTTTTTGGCAATATACTGGCTTCCCATGAGAGAAATATACCTAACCCCATTTTTATTTGACATCTTTTAAGGCATGTCTTCTTGAACAATTGCTGAATGTACCTTTTTAAAAAAAACATTTTTGTTCCCATTATAATGTGATAAGAAAAAAAAAACATTTTGTTTTGTGTACATCTTGGCCCAGCTAAAGCAGAAAAGATAGCACGTGGTAATGATGGCACAAAATTCCTTTTTTTTTTAAAAAATGCCTTGATCTGAATTAATTTGAATGAATTGTGAATCCAAGGATAAGTGCTCCATCACTCAAAGACGACAACTGAGATTTGTTACATTAAAGCTATTGTTAAAAGTGTCATATATCCAAGTTTGAATTTAACTGAATTGGTAGTATACCGTTGCTTAAGCTCTATGGATATCTCTCACTCTTAAAGGTCTGCCTACTGTGTACTGTCAGTGCCTCAGTGTTAGTAGATGGCCTAGCGCATGGGTTTGACGCCGTTTGGCGAAACTCGTACAACCATAATGATTTAAACATTAAAGGGATGACTAAATAAGTCAAGTAGGGGGTCAACGTTTTCGTCTAAGCGTCCTCTATTTGATGAAAGAGCTGCTAATCACGCCGCTTGCCCTGGAAACACTTGGGAAGTAAATTCTAGTCACCCCCACCTTCCCCCATAGGTGAGAATTGCTGTCACTCAAAGACAACGGCGCTGCAATGGCCAATAGAAATCAATATAAAATATAAAAAGGGGGGGGGGTGTCTAACGCTCTATTCAAGAGCACTTTTACTACAGTAACATGCATTTTGAGATAACCAAAGGCTGCGTAGTTTGGGTTTTTACGCAAAACAGTTAGCACGCAAATAAAGAACTTTACTAACACTCTATATACCATTTAAACATTTCACGCAGTTGTTTTGATGGTAATTGAATTTTCTATGACAAAATCTGAAGTTCTCTTATACCGGAAGAATGTTTTAAAATGCCACTTAAAAAGACAGGCACGCTGCTGTGGAGATTTATCCGAAAAACACGGTGTCTTCAGCGTGGGATTTCTGGCGAGCGGATGCATGTAGACGGCTGAAAATCGGTAAGCAGGTACTTGTATTAGTCCTAAGAAATGTTATGTTGATAAATGTACTGTACTTTAAGAATATTCGATGTTATCAATAATTTAGTTGCCACGGTAAAATTGATCAGACCTTAGTTTAGATTGCACCGTTACTTGAATTAAATGAAGAAATACGAATTTCACTTGTTTGCAATGAACTGTCCACGTGGTGTTGTGTGAAGAAGAAAAAACCTGATAGCAATAACGGAGCCCCTCTTTTACGTCTGACCTTGATGCAGCAAAACCCAGATAGAGAACAAAGTTCTGTTGATCAAGGATTTAAAAAACCTGAATTCCTCGCGCTTTTACACACCCACTGTCTTCTGTTGACGCAAGCTTGCTCTATGCGTTGCTGATGGTGCTGCCGCCTGCTGGATTGGCATGGTACCTACAATGTGACTTGGCAACGGGGGCTTTCCAACGCACTTATCCTACTTCTAATTAAACATCTATGTTTTAAGTCTAAAATACACACGTTTTTGTTGTTTTTATCTGTTACAGGTGTTTTTTCTGTATTCCTGTGTTAGTGGTGACAGTGGTCTATCTTTTAGTTATTATGTGTCTGTGTATAATTGTATACATGCGAGAGTTTAATATGTAATGTGTGTGAATATTTTGTCTATTAATTGCCATAGCCCTTTTAAAAATTATTTGACATACATATATAAAGTTGTATACATGCTCCGAGCCTCATATTTCAAAAATAACTTCATATAGTAGTAAAATAGAAGTGAGGCAGAGCTTGGTGGAGAGGAAACACAAAACAGAAAGCGAGAGAACGGGCTAAAGGAGGTAATGTTGCTGTGTTGCTAAAGCAACGTAACTCAGAATAACCACAAGCAGGGTGTACATATGTATTTGCTTCAGGTTTCAGATTTTCCAATGTTTCTGCCTCCTTTTGAAAATGTAAAGTTTGATTTATTTATAATGTTTGTTTATTTATTTATTTATTATGAGAAACAGAGAGAGGAAGATGGACAGACGTGTGAGAAGAGTGACGTAAATAGCGTGACAAAGAAAGAAAAAGGTGGCGACAGTTCCAGAGTAGCAGTTGAAGATGGTATTTTTGAAACTTGCACCCAGAAAGTCCCCAAGAATCCTATATTATCAGACGTTCATATACGTTTTTCATATATGTATTTTCCAAACTTTACTTTTGATCCATACATATCTTATACATTTGCCTTTAATATGAAGCACTATGGATTCTGTAACACACTTCTATTTACTCTTTTGAATACATCGTGAAATCCAAGCATTGCTTTTCGTCTGCCTCTTCTTTCCTTTTGATAAAGCATTATCTGTGAGTATATACTCTTTATTGGAACACAGTAAACATTGTTTGTGCTTTATTATTAGTGAATGTTGGGTTTAAGACCATCTTGTATTTAAGTGGCTAGTGGCTCTATGCTTACCACATGTGTCTATTTAATAGTTTGTATAAGGGCAGTGTAACTGAATAAAAACATAAGAAGTTTTAACTTGTGCTAATTTTACAAATGTATATTATTGAATATATTTAAAGAAAAAAAAGTATTGTTTGTGTCGAAGCAGTGAAATGAGTAGTAACAGAAAATTTGTCTATTTCATATTTTTGAAGCATGTACAATGTAGTAACCTATTCACATTTGGTCTTTGTATATATCTAGTTTAGGTATTTATTTTCTACTTTAACTATGTTTATACTGCTTTTCTCTTCTGATTTTAGTTTCACATTACTTACAGTCACAGAATAGCAATGTGTGGAAACACATATAGCTTTGGTATGGAAAGTTATACACCACATTTATTCATAACAGAGCTTTTACAGATGATTTGCTTATGGGAAATCCCATTGCTATAACATTTCTGAGCTGTCTTCCACACAAGGGTTTAGACTTCTGGTCTCATAGCTAACTATACTTTGTTACCAATAAGATATACTAGAAGAGGTGGCATATATCTTAAAGCAGTCAATTTACTGCTTTATTCTTTTGAGTTCACTCTTTGCAGTCGTCTCTCATGGTTAATAGAATGAAACATTCATTTCTAAGTACTGACTTTAACTTCCTGTAGTAGCAGAGAACGTTGATCACACCTGACATGATGGCAGTAGTGGTGCAGCTGATTGTCTTTCTCTCCGTTTTGATTTCTGTCACAGGTATGTTGTCTAATCATGTCCCATAGCTGTGAATCTGTATGATAACCTGTAATCTGTAGCTCGCTCTGCCTACCAGAGATGCAGTCAGTGCTGATGTATGAATATCATTCACTGTTACTAGTACCATGTCGATGTTTTAAAAGTTATTGACTTTAAAAAACATAAGTACTTAAGTTCTTTTTCCAGTGTCTGTAATTTATTGAAGTATTTCCATTTTTGAGATTCTACTACAAAGTAAAAAACTGTCTTTTTTGCTCCTCTCTGTAGTGTGAAGCGTTGATACTTGTTACTCTGAAGTGGGAGTGCTTTGTTTAAAATATCCAAAGGAATATGAAGTCATTTCAAATTAAAGCAAACCAATCATAGCCCAATGCCAATAGCCAAAGAGCAGCTGCTGTCATACAGCTACAACTTTAAGTGTCAGGAAAATGTCAGACATGTCTAATGTTGAACTGCCTGTGGAGGTGTTTGTGAAAATGCAGCTTGTTTCTTATTAAGGTCATATTTTAATTAAAAAAGGAGATCTGCCTATTTTTAATAATCAAAATTCTTCTCTCTCTAAACACAGTGTAGTGTTTAGGTGACCCTTCTATGTGCTGCATACATGTGCAAAACACTTCATGACTGTATTGAAACTCTCAGATGCTGTTTACAGAATAGCAGATTATTTCCTCAGAGGAACTATTTTATTGATAGCTCTCAGGATGTAGAAACAATTTAACCAATGCTTTCAGAAACAATGATCACCTAGAAAGTAATTAAAACAATACACCACTGTAAGAAAAGACATAATTGTAAGTTGCTTTGGCTAAAAGTGTCGTCTAAATGTTGTAAAAAAGGGCCCCATTTAGTTTCCTTTCTCGAGTGGAAAGGAAAGACAACTGTGAACACACATAGGGGGAGTTTTTTATCCTCTGGCTGAATCATGCTTCTATTTTGTGTGTGTGTGTGTGTGTGTGTGTGTGTGTGTGTGTGTGTGCGCGTATTAAATTACCTGTAGAACTGAAATTTCACATTTTATTGACTTGTTGCACATAAAATCACTTGTTAATGGCATTGTGTGTAACACATGTGGTAAGCATGCTGGTAATCTGTAATCTTAGTGAACGATCTCAATGAGAAGCTCCCTCTGGTTTTCTTACCTGTTCTCTGAGGGACAATCTTCTCTTGTGACTTGGTCTTTCTTCAGGGAGAGATCCCATCTCTATCAGTTGTGGTAGGCACTGTCCCTGTGTGGGTCATCTGTCTTATAATCGTTTGTATATCTCTTGTCTGTCTAATAGTTGTTTGTTAGATGATTTTTGTACTGCACCCATTGTATTTTGGGAGAGACACGAGGAGTACCCTGAGTTTACCACATATACATATTCCGTCATGTAGTGGTTATAGTCGAGTGTGTCCATCTAGGAGGTCCTGCCCACCTAGAGTATCCACCATGTGTTTCCTCTGTCTGTAATCATGTGAATGTTAACCACTTTCACATATTGGATCACCGTGTTTATCTGGCTTTTGTCATTTCTTTTGACAGGTGATATGTTTATGAATTTAGAGAGTGTGTGATTATAAATTATAAATTATAGATGAAATTTGTTTTTACAAATTCCACTGGTTTGGGTTGTTTCTACCATTTAAATGTTCTTTTTTTATTTTCTGAATATTGACATATGACACCTTAATGGTCATGAACATGTTTTTGTTTATTTATGGTAAAGGGCATTTAAAACTTAGCACTTTCACAAAATCTAATTTGTAAATATACTAAAATATTTGTAAATATATTAAAACATTATCTTAAAATATATTAAAATTTTTGTAAATATATGTTAAATGTAATTTGCTCTTTTTCTTGCTATTCGTCTTCATGCTATTAATCTACAATATCTTTATAAACTCAACAGTGAGACATAGTGCATGTTAAAACTGATGCAGACCTACAAATAATTGAGCACCTTAGTACATGGCTCATCGTACCTGCAGGTTGGATGTGTATTAATACTTGTCCTACTGCTACTATTAAACCAAACTAAATGGCTTGTCTTTACTTTTTCTACAGTATCCACTGATGTGTTTAAGGTGGTTGGAAGTTCATTTCAACTGGATATGCCAAAAACTGTGCATTTCAAAGAACTTAAATGGATGTTTAATTCCAAATTTATGTTGAAATGTAATTCTGGGGAAGTGGTGCACTTTCCTGCTTATAATGGCAGAGTGGAGTTTAATAAGATAACCTTCAGTCTGACACTGAAGAACTTAACTAAGAATGATGCTGGCACGTATACAGTAAAAGGAGATGATGACGAGGGGGAAAACATTATTGTTGTGCACACACTCACTGTGTTGGGTAAGTCTTGGTGTATGGTACTCACTGGAAACACATTCCTGAATCAACAGCATTTTTATCAATTAAAATGGCATTTTTCTCTATTCTCTCTATAATTGTGAATTTACACTAGAGAACAAGACCTATTGTACCTTAAAATTCTAATTTTTTAACATGTTACAAATATTTTAACAAAATGTAATTGGTAATGTATGTCTAAAATTATGCAGTATTGTTTTAATCTTTTAATCTGTTTCACTACAAACTGTTTATAATCATTTGGCATTTAGTTTGTGTAACCAGCTCTACATACTTGTGTGATTTGATATTTGTGTATGATTTTTGTACCCAGATTCACTGGAGGCTCCACATCTTACTTATAGTCTTCCTCAGCAAAGCAATGGCACCTGTAAAGTGACCTGTAAAAGTTCTCGGGCTCTCTCGGTCTCCACTAACTGTTACAATGAAACTTGTGATGTGAATAATGTGACATCACCAAACCTCAGCCTTTTCCTGCATGCCAGTGGCACTACCGTCATCTGTAACGTCAGCAACAAAGCCATGTGGAACCAGACTACCATGGAGATTAAACTCTGCTTTCCTGAAGGTTCACATATACTATTACAAATATACTCACTGCATGCCATGATAAATATATTGTTAGATTTATTCTATGTATTCTCATCCTTTGATGTTTTTATATACATAACCACTATTGCACAATTACCTTTCCTCCATTAGACAATAAAATCCAAGCAAAGCACTTTCATTTTCCTTGGATTGAGCTTGTCCTTGGTAGTGTGGTAGCTGCCATCATTGTGATAGCCCTGTCTATAATGCTATACAAGAAAAATAAAACAGGTATTATTCCGTCATAAATGCAATAAAGTTCTTTCATGTAAAACCTATTTTTTTATAAGATGAAGCTTAACATGTGTCCTTTAAAACATATTTTGAATTGAAATTTTTTTTTGTTTTTGTTGTTTGTCTAGATTTCCTACAGTTCCCTGCCCCTGTCACTACACTTCAGGTAACTAGCAGTAAGTCATATAATAGTTGACATTAATATTCATGCAGACATTGTCAATAAAACTATCTAGTATTCTTTTGAGTAGAATAGTAGAACAGTAGTGCAGTGTGCCCCCCCTCCCCCACACATTCACAGACGTGTTAGTATATGTTAATAGTATTTAGTGTATATGACCGTTTGACTGACCCTTGCTGCAGAACAAAGATGAATCACCAAGAGCATTCAGGATTTTACGGAAACCAGACCCTCCTTCTACCGTGTACAGTACTGTGCAGAAGTCATCACGACCTCCCAGTTGTAGTGAAAACAGCCAGAACCCTCCAAATCCTGATCTGATTACTGGACAGGTGAGAATCTCCATACAATTAAAGTTCAGTAAAAATAAAGAAAGAATGTGTATGTTTGGCCAGTGCCATTTGTATGGGATTAGCAAACTCGAGACATCCTGTTTTAGTAATTTTCAACCAATTTGTTCAGATTTATTTTATCTTGATTCTTTATTAAACTTAACACTGTAGAAACATCCCTGACTGCAAGGGAGTTCTGCAACTATATTACTATTTTGAGACAATTTTTGCATATTTCTTCCAATTTGTGTCCTGATTACCTAGAGTCAAGTGAATCTGGAAAGAGCTGGCACACATCCAATAACTATCTACAGTACTGCAGGATGTTCCAAACCTGAGACCGTCTATGCCACGGTGAAGAAGACCAGGAATCCTAGTCTGGAATGAATGAAAATCCTGGAATGAAACTACTGCTCTGTCTCATGTAGCTTGGAGAATCCATAGGCAGCCTGCCTATTACAGCTGACGTAAACATGGTGTTCAACCCATTATGGCTTCTGTAGCTGCCCCTGTAATTCTGCGTGACATTTTTAGTATGTATTTGGAAAACAAGTACTCTTTGACTACTTCATATCAAGTAGTAAATGTAGATGCTTGAAGTGTGAGACAGGATTAGCTGTTATTTTGAGCACAATTTTTAGTTAACATAAAATATTCAGGCACTGCATGCTATAATACACACAAGCCCATACTGCGATACACACATATGAAGAAAAATTGAAGCTGGTTTATGGAGCAGAAAAGATTTTTGTATAGTTTGTAATGTTTCTCTGATGTATTTGACACTAAAATCAGCTCAAAAATAAATCAACATTTTACAGAAATACATTCTCAGCTGAAATAAACAAACATTGTTTGGTAAAATTTGACTGGCACTTTTATTAGGCACTTCTTCCTGACTGAATCACTTTATAGATGCAGTTACAGACTGTAGCCCTTTGACACTCATATGCTAGTGGATGCTGTGCTGGTTCAGGTCTGTCTGGAGCACTGCTAGAATTTTGGCACACGTCACTCTCACTGATGACGTGAAAGTTACCCACAACCAAACATATCCAGCCAACAGCAGTACTTTATTCAGTAGACCACCACTGAATGGATGTAAGATTACTTTTGCTGAATGTATCATTTTGATATTCATTCTTCTAGATCATTATGACACGACCGTCAAGTAATCAGAATTGGTAGTCAATTGAGCAGTAGTTCCCCAGTTGTAGAGTTGTAACTTTTTTTGATGGGTTCATGCCACAAGACCATTGCATGAGCCAACATACTGAAACACATATATCTATTTCACATACATGAAATACCTGTCTCTTCCCAGCCACATAAAACACCTCTTTCTATCACTAACAAGAAACATCTGTGTCTCTATGATGAACGTGATGAACAGCTGACAGTGCTATCGTCAACAAAAAACCTTCGTCTTATGTACATCTTCGCCCAACTAAAGCAGAACCGATAGCACGTGGTCACGTGATAGCAACGATTCCTTTTATAATGTCTTGTGTTAAATGAATCGTATTCCCTTTTTCTTGCGATTTCTAGAATAAAAATCCACTCCATGACCCCAAGGAATACAAGTGAGTTTTGTTATATTAAAGCCATTTATTACAATTACAATGTATTACAATTATTGTGTCTATGTATAATCATATACATATGAGTTTTTAATATGTAATGTGTATGTGTAAGGGTTGGTGCCAGGCCGAGGCCCTCTCCGGCCACCAGAGGGAGGCCTCAAGTCAGGCACACCACTAATCAGGCTTAACACCCAACAGCTGAGCTAGACCTTATATAAGCCCTGTGAGCCAGTCATTCAGTGCTGTGTCTTTGCTGAAGTTCTGGACCAAGCTCTTAGCTGGCAAATTGAGGTATGTGAGCCCTCGTGCTACACCTTACTTCTTGTCTGTGAGGGTGTTTGTGTTTTTACATGTCCCCTCTCCAGTTTTTCTCTCCAGTCTGTCTCTCTCCCAAGGCTTCCCTTAGCCATTGTCGTGTCAGTTGATTCCGGAAACAGTGGCCTTCTATTAATGCAGAGCTCTGGAGATGTCACGTCACAGTGCGAGTGAGATCTGAAGCATAACTTTGCAACACGGACTTGGTTTTCTAAGTCTGTTTTCTCAGTTTGTGCCACTCTTCCATCTCAGTCGTCGCCTCTTTCTGTCACGTACACGTCTTCTTGCACGATCGCATATATGCACAGATAAGGCATTTCCTGTTATGTCTGGACATACAGCAATTTTATTAATTCAAGCATTAATCCTATTCTGTTTTAGTTTGGTTTTCCCCAGTGCATTGGGATTGCCATTTCTTCCTGTCACGTCCTTTTAGTCTCCCTTTTTCCACACTCGGCGTGGTGTTTAGTTTTTTTCCTTTTGTTTTGCCTGATCCAAGAGCTAACTGTTCTGCACACAGGCCCACCATGCTTGGAGCGTGGTTGCTCACCCAGTAGGCTATTGGTGTCATCACTTGGCTGACCTGGGTTTGAGCCCACCTTACAGATACATTCTTGAATTGCTTTACAGATAATCTTTCCTACAAAGGGCCATACTGATACATACTTTATGAATGTTTCCCAGCATTCATACTTGACTACACTGGATCCTACTTTTCCTACAGGAATTTCTTGGCATAGGGCAGTTCTGGGGCTATTGAGCCCAGGCTGAGGAGGACTGATGTGGCCTGCAATGACTGCAAAGTGGGTGTTTGGGTGGAGCCAGTGGGATCTCCGGAGGGCAGGGCTGAAGCCTGAGTCCCTTTCTGTCAGTGGACTCGCCAGCAAGACTGGAGGTCCACCCAAAGCCTCGAAGGAAACCGCCTCTGGGGTGCTCCTAGAGCGGCTGGGAGAAGGAGGACCGTTCAGGAGAGGAGCACGGCTGGAACTGGGGGGGGATGTGCACCCCCGTGTGGCCCTCAAGGCAGGGTACATGGTTACAGTGCCTGTGCTGGAGCACAGTGCTGGAAGTTTTTGTGAAGGCGCTTGTGTCTCTGCAAGTATGCACCCGTTGTCTGTCTGTGTTTGTCGGCGCATCACTCTGCAGGGAAACTGTAGGACTGACCCAAGAGAGGCAGGCACGCTGCCTCTCTCCCTGTCTGGTGAGGGTCTCCCAGGTGGGAGGTTCCTAGCCTGCCTTGTGCTGGGTGGGCACTGGGCATGGTCGTACTGTGTACGGCAGCCTGGAGTTCACCATCCCGGAAGAGAGAAGTGATGGGGAAATGCCTCCCTAGGGGAGGGGTCATCAGGGAGTGTCTCCCCCTCGCATGTTACGAAGGGCGTGCTGGATTGCCCTGAAGGAGGCAGAGATCCTGCCTGCCTTTCTCCCTCCTGTTGAGAGGTCTCCTGGGACACTGGTTCCTAGCCTGCTGCATGTTGGGTGGGCACCAGGCAAAGCCGTACCCTCTGTGTACATGGCGGGCAGGGGCTCGCAGTCCTGGAGTGGACATGTTGGGAGCTGTGCCCCTTTGGAGGGGGTTCTGTCACCGGACGCTCCCCGCCATGAGTCACGTGGTACGGCCTGAGCATGTAGGGGGGGTTCACTTATGTTTGTAGCCACACCCCCATGAAGGCATGCACCTGTATGGGGTTAAGTGTTAGCATGTCTGTCTATTTAAATCCCCATGAGTGCGTGCCTCACCTTTGGTCATTGTTAATATCTGAATTGTAATGTTGGGATCCATGTTTGTCTAACCTGTTAATGTTAATCTTGATCATTAGTGTTTATTATTAATGTTGAGTGCCACCGTAGTCTTGTCATTAAGTGTTTCACACAAGTGTGTCCTGCTCCACGACCCGTAGCACTTGGGTGATGGTTTGAACTTCCTGTTGAGATCGCACTCAACATGGTGACAGTGCAGTTGATTGTCTTTCTCTCAATGTGGATTTCTACTACAGGTATGTTGGGGCATGATTAGACATCATAGAAGTGAATCTGCATGATTACCTGTAATCTGTAGCTGTCTGCCTACCGGAGATGGCATATTCTGATGTACGAATATCATTCGGTGTTACCAATAGCGTCTGGATGTTTCGATGGTGCAGGCCTCTGGGTCTTGTCCCTAGTTCATGTAGCGTTTTGGTTCCGGAATCCATTAAACTGCTCGAAAAATTGCTTGAGTCAGACTCGTGCAGTCCAAGCAAAGTACTATGCCTCAACACGATCTCTTATTCGAGGTGTCGAAATGGAGTACATTTGATATAGAATGCACATTACTAGTGAACAGGAATAGCCCAGCTAAACAGGGTGCCGCCATCTTGACACATTTGATTTGACGTGCATTTTTAGAACAAAGATTAAAAAACAAAACAGAAAAATGTCTAAAGAGAACAGAAACAAGTGTCTAGATATGTTTGCTTCAAATTTAATAATGTTTGTGGTTCCTTTTAAAAGTAACAAGTTTCCAAATGTAGAGACTGGCAAATTTCACAACTGGCACATGGAAACAGTGCGTTACCTTCTGGCCTTTTAATGCAGAGCTCTGGAGATGTCACGTCACAGTGCGAGTGAGATCTGAAGCATAACTTTGCAACACGGACTTGGTTTTCTAAGTCTGTTTTCTCAGTTTGTGCCACTCTTCCATCTCAGTCGTCGCCTCTTTCTGTCACGTACACGTCTTCTTGCACGATCGCATATATGCACAGATAAGGCATTTCCTGTTATGTCTGGACATACAGCAATTTTATTAATTCAAGCATTAATCCTATTCTGTTTTAGTTTGGTTTTCCCCAGTGCATTGGGATTGCCATTTCTTCCTGTCACGTCCTTTTAGTCTCCCTTTTTCCACACTCGGCGTGGTGTTTAGTTTTTTTCCTTTTGTTTTGCCTGATCCAAGAGCTAACTGTTCTGCACACAGGCCCACCATGCTTGGCGCGTGGTTGCTCACCCAGTAGGCTATTGGTTTGGTTTTAACTTGTAGTAGGAATGTGGATTTCTCACAGGCATGTTGTCTAATCATACCCCATCATAGAAGTGAATCTGCATGATTACCTGTAATCTGTAGCTCAGTCTGCCTACCAGAGATGGTCAGTGCTGATGTACGAATATCATTCAGTGTTACCACTAGCATCTGGATGTCTTAAAAGTTGTCAACTTTCTGCATACAATATTCTGATCACTGAGTTAATATATTATGGTAATTGTTCAATTAACCTGTTTACTTGTGTGGTGGAAATTCAATAAAATGGAGTCAGATGTGGATAAGTAAAGGTTAATAGAAAAGGGAGATTCCAGAGTGTGGGGCTCACTACAAAGAGAAGCTCCGAGTCGTACAGAGCGTTGTTAATATACAATTCTAACTGTATGCTTTGACCAATCACGGACTTCCTGCCTCTTGTTGCTATGGCTCATACACCAATCAGCTTTAAGCGTTGCTTCTCTTCAGGCCAGCTGGTAACGGTCTTTCCTGCTTATCTGATCTATTGTCACACTCCCTTAACGTTCTTTGCTTACACAAGCATTTTCCCTAGAGAACATGATGCTACTGACTGTATGAATCACCGAAGCATTTAGCATTTCCTTTACACTTGTTTGACTTATGAATTTTTATAATCAACAGTACCTTGTTCAGTCATGAACAGGATGTCATGATGTGAGCAGAGTATGCACAATGGAGGGAAACAATTAACATTATAGCTCACTTTTTTGTTCTTTACACAAATGACAAATACCATAATTCAGGTGCTTTTACTTGCCATTATGACTGATGCAAAAAGAGGTGCTGCTCACTGTTCTCTTTGGATAAAGGAGTTTCTGGGGCAGATGTGAATGTGAATAGTAATGACATGCAATTGATTATTAAAGTTCCCCCCCCCCCCCCCCCCCAAGTATCTGTTTTAAGTATTCCATTTTTTGAGATTCAACTACCCAGTAAAAACCCCAACTTTTTTTTTTCTCCTGCAAGTACCATTGATTCTTAAAGTAACGGGAGGAGGCTAAGCAGGATGCGGGGACAAGTCACATAAAACAGAAAAATAATTTTTATTCACAGAACAAAGACTACATAGCACTTAAGCTAATGTAACATCACAGACAATAGGGGTTTATATACATGCGTAAATGAGAAACATGTCCACGTGGCCACACCTGTTTGTAATCATCACACACAAGGAGACATTGGGGGGCGGGGCTGTAACGTGATGGACTGGCACGCCGGGAGTTGCACTGTTGGGGAGGGGCTCTATTGGGCTACGGCCCCAACGCCAAATGGGCCACAAGGGGGGACAAAGCAACTGGGACAGGCAATGTGATGGACAGACACAGGGACAAGTACAAAACTACACAAAGGACAATTAGAGTCCAGGTAAGCCGGCAAGAGCCCCAGGCTGTCCCCCAGTCATCAGCTGGGCAGAAGTCCAACCTGCCTGTGGGGAATTGGCCCTCGCCGATTTCGGGGACAGTAATTTTTGATGCCCTGTTTCAGGAGGCGCACCAGCTGCTATGCTCATCTCTGGGGTTGGCACTGGTCTCGTTCCCTTCTTGCCTCTACGAGGCTTCAGTACAGGCGCAAGAGTTCCGGGGCTGTGTGCCCTAGTGAAGGGAGTTTCCTCCTCGGACGAGGTCGCCGTGAGATGACTTTCTTGCACCTAATCGATACCTCCTGGGTGGTATCTTGGGTGTCGGAGGCTTGTCGTTCTTTGACACGGCGGACTGAACGTCATTGTCAGTGGGAGGGTCCCCATAGAGGACCTCCTCCACCTCCATTGGCGGATCCTCCACATAGTCGGACTCCAATTTTGACCGCAGACTGTCACTACACTCCCCTCTATTTCCATGGTCCGTGTAACCCTTGTAGCAGTCCCTGTTGAGGTCGTAGGACCCAGCGGAGTCCACCTCCGAGTGCCGATCCTCGTAGTCCGGCTGGAGGCTGTGGGACTCCAGAATCTGACCCTGGCCTATACTCAGGGCCCCCCCCAAGTCGTCCAGTGGCCTCCTCCCCTGTTGTGGGAGTGTGGAGTGAGGCCAGGATGACAAGGTCTCTTGGGGTAGTAGCACCCTGCGGAGTCCGACTCAAGTACTGGACCTCAGTGTACCAGTCCCGGAAGTCCGTATGAGTCTGTACCTGGATTGCAATCGGGACCCCCCCTAAAATCCTCCAGTGGCACTCTCGCCTGTTGTGGGAGTGTGGAGCATGCCTATGAGTACAGAGGGCATAAACGCTCTCCCACAGCCCTCGCAGGGAAGCCCATTCTTACCCTCATCCTCCTTTTGCTTTTCTTCCCAGGCATCCTTTGGTGGTTGTTTCTTTAACCGGAGGGGGTTTAGCAGGATGCGGCGATGAGTCACGTAGAACACACATTTATTCACGCAGAGAACAAAGACTACGTAGCACTTAAGCTACCGTAACATCAGACAACAGGACAATAGACGTTTATGTGCACATGTAAATGAGAAACATAATTACAAACAGGTGCCCCGGGGGGGGGTGTGGCCACATGGACAAACATACAAACACATGGGGAGACATTTGGGGGGAGGGGCCATACCGTGACAGTTGTATGTTTTTTAGGAATTAATTTTCTATATATATAACTGAAATTTCATATTTTATTGACTTGTTTCACTTGTTAATGTAGACTCTCTGTAGCACCTTTATGATATTCCTTCCTTTGACTTTAAACTGTGGTTGGTGAGTCTACTCATACTATGCAGACACATTAGAATGAAGTAAATGATCACATGTTTCCTCTGTCTGTGATCATGTGAATGTTAACTAAACCCTCACATACTAGATCACCGTGTTTATCTGGCTTTTGTCATTTATTTGGAAAGGTGATATGTTTATGAATATAGAAAAAGTGCAATGCTTTGAAGTTTTCAATTATAGGTGAAATTGCTGCAAACCACTGTATTATGTAAATTCAGCTGGCTTGTGTTTCTGCAATATTCTGCATATTGACAACTGAGAATTATTTGTTTAGGGTGGTGTTATTGAGGGTAAAAGATACGGTAGTGCTTTTACAAATATTTGTCTAAATATTTAAATATATTTTAAATTGAATTTGCTCTCTTTTACTATTCCTCTTCATGCCATTAATCTACAGTATCTTTATAAACTCAGTGAGACATATAGAGCATGTTAAGTGATGCAGACCTACAAATAATTTTGCACCTTGCTCATTGTACCTGCAGGTTTGAATGTGTATTAATACTTGTCCTAATGCTACTTTTAAACCAAACTAAATGCCTTGTGTTTGCTTTCTCTACAGTGTCCAAAGATGAGTTTAAGGAGGTTGGAAGTTCATTTCAACTGGATATGCCAAAAAAATTAAATTGCACAAAGCTTACATGGATGTTTAATTCCAAATTTATGTTGAAATGTAAATCTGGGGAAGTAGTGCACTTTCCTGCTTATAATGGCAGAGTGGAGTTTAATAAGACCACCTTCAGTCTGACATTGAAGAACTTAACTAAGAATGATGCTGGAAACTATACAGTAAAAGATGATGATGACGACGAGGGGGAAAACATTATTGTTGTGCACACACTCACTGTGTTGGGTAAGTCTTGGTGTATGGTACTCACTGGAAACACATTCCTGAATCAACAGCACTTTTATCAATTAAAATGGCATTTTTCCCCCAATTGTGAATTTACACCAGTGTACAAGGACATTAAGAATTTGAGTAATGTGCCATAAAATACATGGTTTAAAATGTCACTGGAAATTAACTAAAATGTAAACAGTTATGCATGTCTAATGATGCAGTATAGGTTGGTAACAAATTAGATTGTCATTATAACTTAGCATTATGTGGTATCACCCTGAAGCTGTGCAGAACACCAATGCTACCTGAACCAACACAGAGCAAGACTGTTTATGGGCCTTTGACAGATCCACTAGCTGATAATTGTCTATTTCACTATTATATACTATAATCATCTGGCATTGTTTGTGTAACATGCACCTCATACTTGTCACTTTGATATTTTTGTGTTTTTTGTACCCAGATCCTGTAGTGGCTCCGAAGCTTGATTTTCTTCCTCAGCAAAACAAAGGCACCTGTAATGTGACCTGTGAAAGTCAGGGTCTCTCGGTCTCCACTAGCTGTTATAATGAAATCTGCGAGGCGAAAAATAAGACGTCATCAGACCTCAACCTTTCCCTGCATGGAAATGGCACAACTGTCAGCTGTACTGTCCACATCAAAGCCATCTCAAAGCACACTACTCAGAACATTACCTTCTGTTTTCATAAAGGTTCACACATGCACTTGCACACTCACTGCATGCCACAAAGATGTTTTTAGATTATTCGTTCTATATGTGTAACAGAATCCCTTCCAATTTCTGTCTGCAGGGAAGAGCAACAACTCCAGTGCAAATGCCAGACATTCTGGACAAAGCTGTGCAGTGGTAGTATTCACTGTATTGCTCATCTTGGCTACTGTGTCATGAAACTGAAGCAGAAAACAGGTTATCTATTCATATATTTAACTAAATGTATGTGTGGATTCTGAACCTTTCAGTAATTGTGTAATTGGAAATGCTCACTTTAGGACAGATTTTAATGACATAAATAGAAATAAACTGAGGTATAATTCACTTGTACTTTATTTACAAGCATCTGATTGTGAATCAATACTAGTACTTAACTTATTTTCACATAGCATCTCTGACACAAAGTACTACTGTTCCACAGCATACCTTTGTGATTTTCTAGGTTTTATAAACCCTAAAACGATATCATAACCCTAAACCTTGAAATCTGAATAAACCGGCTTGGACATGTCATAGGTTTACATTAATATAGCACTGATAACATGACTCACCATGGAATTTCAGATAATTGTATCCAAGTATATAGATTATGAATATAGAAAAAAGTAAGGTGGCAGTATTGTTAAAAGTGCAAGATCTATAGCACAGGTGTTGTAAAGGCTTATAAAACTTTATAAAAAGTAGTGTAGTCATTTAATATTTAGCAGACCCATGGCCTAAACTCATGTTCAGCAGGTCCTATGTTATGCTCTTCTTCCAAATTTCCTTTTGCTTCTCTGTTTCAGGTGCAGGTAACAACTGATGTTTGCAGTTAAAAAGCCATTGCAAGTATCGCCATCTGGTGGTAGGGACAGGTCAAAATACTCAAAAGGCTGAAAGTGCTTGGCCAGTTAGGAAGAATCAAATGTCAATAAACCATTTTCTGTGGCCAATGCTGCATTGGATTTTACTTCCCTGTAATTGGTAACGTTGCTACCTTTTTTGTTTTGTTTTTTTATTCCCCTGCAACCAGTTAATTCAGCAGCTTATGTCTGGTATGTTTATACGATGTTTGTTACAACTCCGTTAATAGTCAATATGGCCTAATATAGTAAATGTTTGTCACAGGCAGCTGTTATAAATATGGGGCTAAGCCCCCTGTCTTCCAACTAAAAAAATATGTATATTATCTTAAATGTTGTCGAGACATGTCTTGAAGCAGGTTATTTGGGTGTTTGTGCAATTATGTACAATAGCACCACTTAAAGGTCATAAGAAACTGCAGCACCAATGGACATGAATTGTCCGGTTGGTTGTGTAATACTTGTGCATTATTACAACCCTGTCTAAAAGACTCAGTACTCAGTACATCACTGTTGCGACCTCACCCCTGTAAAAATCTGAAGACGTTTCTAGGTGTCACGGTTTGTCCCTCCTAGCTTTCATGTTCCATGGTTTCCCTGTCTTATTTTGTTTTGCTTCCATTCTGTACTTTCATTTTCTCTGCTTGAGTTGTATTCTCTAGTAGTTGTGATACTTGCTCTGTACCACCTGTATTCTGTCTCCACACTTGTGGTGAAATGTTTGATGGTCCATCATGGTCAGGGGCAGGTAGTGCAGGCTGATGCTTTTAGCTTTATAGGGCAGGGAAAATGTGATTGTATACAGACATGTCTCAGGTATATGAAATAAACTAACTAATCATTAGCATACAGATAAATGCCAAATAAATAAAACAATTGAACCAAGAACTTCAACACAAGCCAAATGTTAACAGGAAGCACCTAAAGGAAAAAGCCTTAGGATGCGAAGCCTAAACACATTTAGAAGCTCATTTCTAAAGAGAAAGCGTGGATCTACGCTTAACGGCTTTATACTCAATACTTGATCTAAAAGGAGTAATGAATCTAATTTTGTTCTGAAAACAATTATGGGGATAATGGAAACCTATTTCTAATGACCAAATTAAATATAATGAATTATGGGAATAGCAGCTATAGGCTGACATCAAAAGCAGAGCACATGAATACAAAGGGAATGTCTTACTTGGCTGGGCGTAGCTGTTCAGCTCAGTTAATCACCTGTCTGTGTCTTGGGAAAATGATACTGATTTATACTCAAGCAAACCATACGTAATTCCAAAGGTCAAAGAATGACCTGGCTATTCTGAGCTGTCCAGATTTATTTAAAGAAGACAAAACGAGCCTGCTCGGTGCTTGCAGGTGTTTAGCTTTCTAACTAGCTGTGAATGAAGGCTATTCTGATAATGACCATGCAGTAGATTAATATTAATTGCTGCCAGGCAAACAGAACTAATTTTAACTCTATGAATGATAAAGGTAAAATAACTAAAGTAATGGCATGGTGACGAGCAAATTAAACAATTTCAGAAAGACTAATATTAAATTGGGCAGATGACATGCACACAAAATGCAGTTCTAAGCACTTGTTTGTACTCGTGAGAGCTTCTTGATTAAAACTTATTTAGATTTCCACCATTCCTTACACCGCCTTCCAAGAAATCCCAGAGAAGTTATTCATTACCCTGTATAGTGGAGACCTTGCTGATGTAACATAACTACATTGTGTCTTGTTGCTGTGCTCAGTCTTGCCATGGTGTATTGACCTGTGTGTAATGTGGAGCGATCACGATGCGGATGCATATGCTGAGATATGCGAGATTATTAAGGGCAAATCCACAGTCAGAGTCGTTAGTCAATGAGCCAACACAGAGAATCCAGAAATACATAGCAAACAAAAAAAAGGCTACAATGCCTCGATGATCATCCCCAGATTTGGATTATTACCACCTGTTTTCAATTCTACTCAGTGTATTTATGTGCCTTCTAAATGATGCAGTCTATTCAAAGTACCTCCATGTTTCATTGCCTTGCACACTGACCATTTGTTCTGATGCCTGTTACATTCTGGATTGGAAAGACAAAGTCTTATCGCATCCGCAAATGCCTGCCTGTTTCTGACTTGTTACATGAACAAGGTCAGTTTGTATCAAAATTGGACTCATATATGCAGGCAGATCCATAGCTGAAATAGTGTTTCTGGAAAACAAAGTATTAAAGATCATCACCACCATCTAACTTAAAATGTCATTGTACTTTCAAATTTCATCTGTACTGTACATTCATGATATTTTTATCATGCTTGGAAAGACTTAAACATGACATTAAATTTGGTATTTCATTATTTTTACTGTGCATTACATTACATGAATCTTGAAATGTAAACATTTTAAATATGGAAATGAGGCACTTTGGGGAGGCACCCCATTGTTATTCAGAGCCAAACTGACAGAAGTTTATAAACCTCAAGAAAGGAAATTTGCTCACACACAGTGCAATGGCGATTGTAGCAAAGCTGATTTTCATTCTCTGCAGTTTGGCCTCAATAACAGGTAGAGTCCTTTAAACGACATCTGTCTATGTATGCGTCTTATGATATAAATAGTGATGTGTGACTAGCTGAGCTTCTGTCCTTATATTATGAATAGGATAAACCACTGTCATACAGAATTACAGGTCATGTTAAGAGTATGCAACGCCATCCTGCTGAATAGATCTTTCCACATAATTGATAAACTGTTTGATATGAAATGATTACTGAACTTGACTTTGTATCAAAATGGTTCAATGCGTCATACCATACTATGACTGTAGTACAACCATGTATGTACATCAGGAACATGCCTGTCACATATCTATATATTATGTGTACATATGATTTGATATGCTTTTCATGTTTTATATTTTAACAAAATAGTTGTATTCCTAAATGAGTCATCTTTTGCCTTAAGGAATGACTTAGTAAAACAAATAAAGTTTGGGGTGACTGAAATTTTGTGTAAATTGGATTGTCAATCTGTTCCTTTAAAGCGTCTTCATAAACAAAGGGCATTTTGTCAGTTATTTCTTGCAGAAAATAATCTAAAGTGTATTCCAGAATTCCAAAGTATGCAGGACAAATGTGAGTAAGGGTTGTTTGTTTTTACTTCTGTCCCATATATGTTTTCTAATACTGAGATCAAGAGACTGGTGTAATGAAGGCACACACACACACAAGGGAGAGTATCCAATGCAAGAGGTTTTATCTAGTATTCGGGGGCAGGTAGGACTCATAGGTCAGGCAGTAGATGAGGTCTGTAGCACAGGCAGGATTCAGAAACCCGGCAGACAAACACGTACATGGGAGCCTCGGTATGCAACATGAGAATGGCAATACTTCGCAAAGAGTGTGTGAGGGAGGAGGGCTTAAATAGGGAGGTAGTAATAGAGAAAATAATCATCAGGTGTGTAACTAGTACTCTGGCGAACCGGATCGGAGATGCCGGTGGGAAGAGGTAGGAATGGCAGTGCTGGAATGAACATGGTTACTGGTAAGGCCAAGTCAAAAGTTTGGCTTTTAGCCTTTACCTTGATCAATAACAGATTATAGGTTATGCGGTCACCTAGGTACTTTTATAGCAGTAGCTGTTCTTGCAATTTAGGGTAATTGCTTGTTTCACAGACTTGTGATCTGAAATCATTTGTCCAGTACTCATAAGTGCCATTTTGGTAAAATTATTCAGTATTTATTGATGTTTGTCTCTGGTGCTAGAATGCTTACACTAAACACACAATATATAGCTAATTAAATATAGAATAAGAGACAGGTTTAAACCATAGATAAATGGCAAACCTGTTTTCAAGTTATACCATAAACATTTGACTGGCATTTTGTCATTATGGGGATGTTTGCTAAAATGGAATTATAATCTAATCACATAATGAAATTACTCAGTAGTGCCATAAAATGGTTTTATTTTGATACTTTTCTTAAATTTTTGCATTATAAAATATGATTCTGCTGGAAAATAAATGAAAATTCATCTGACACATTTTTTCACCAGGACTCATTAACTGAGGAATACCTTGTACTATTACATGATAGCTATCAATATAGTAGAGTGAAGGTTAACAAATATTTCCTTCGAGAGCTAAGGCAATAGCATACTCTATATTTAAACTAGCAAGCTCTCAATGGTATAGCAAAAACTGCACTACCTGGGAGACCTATGAGCTCAGATTTTAAACTATACTATAAGGAAAAGCATAACAGTCTTACATATACATATACTAATAAATATAAATAAATATAAATTATTTTCAAACTGTATAAATTGATATAGTTCCTAAAATGCTTAGTAAGATTTTAGCAAATTTTGTAACATCAAATTTTGTAATGTAACATCAAACAGACAATAGGGGTTTATATACATGCGTAAATGAGACATAATTACAAACACGTGACCCATGTTTTTATTGACTTTTCACTTGTTAATGTAGACTCTCTGTAGAACCTTTGATATTCCTTCCTTTGACTTTAAACTGTGAGGTTGGTGAGTCTAATGCTATGCGGACACATTAGAATGAAGGAAATGTTCACATGTTACACAACAACCCTGTTACACAACAACTGTAGCTATGGTATTATACAAAATGGATTTGTACATTTTGTAGATTGTGTACATATATACCCAACCATATACATTGTACATTGTGCATATAATCATAATATACATATATTGTACATACATTGTTAATATATTTTTGTACATACATAGAGTATATATATTTATCTTGCATATATATATTTTTCTCTATGCACCCCTGTTTCTCTTCCTCAGTTTGGACAGAGCACTCTCCACCATTTCACTGCGCGTTATACTGTGTATGACTATGTATGTGACGAATAAACCGAACTTGAACATGTTTCCTCTGTCTGTAATCATGTGAATGTTAACCAGTTTCACATACTAGATCACCGTGTTTATCTGGCTTTTGTCCTTTCTTTGGAAAGGTGATGTGTTTATGAGCGCTAACCTCAAGCGTGCGGTGCCCAACCTTTACCAGCACGTAACCTTCCCCACCAGGGGAAATAGGACACTAGATCACTGCTACACCCCATACAAGGACAGCTACAAGGCACTAGCTCATCCACCGTTTGGTAAGTCGGACCACGCCGCCATCTTCCTCCTACCAAAATATAAACAACGGCTGAAACGGGAAGCTCCGGTTCAGAGGGAGGTCGCGCGCTGGACAGACCAATCGGTGGCCGCTCTGCAGGACGCTCTGGATGACGCGGACTGGGACATGTTCCGGCGCAGCACTGATGATGTCAGCGAGTTTACGGAGGCAGTAGTAGGATTTATTGGGAAACTGGTGGACGACACGATCCCAAGAATCACCATCAAGAAGTTTTCCAACCAGAAGCCCTGGGTGGACAGAACCATCCGCGAGGCTCTGAACTCTCGAACTGCTGCCTACAATGCGGGGATCATCAGCGGGAACATGGACGAGTACAAGTCTGCAGCATACGGAGTGCGCAGGGCGGTGAGGGAGGCGAAGCGGCGCTACGGGAGGAAACTAGAGACACAGTTCCAGCAGAGTGGCTCTAGATCCCTGTGGCAGGGACTACGGATGATCACGGACTACAGGAGCCCACCCTCTGGGCTGATGAGTGCGGATGAGTCTCTGGCGAACGAGCTGAATACATTCTTTGCTCGCTTCGAGGCTACATCTAGCAGCGCTAATGCTAGCAGCACAAATGCTAACGGCGCTAGTGCTAACAGCGCCAATGCTAACGGTGCTGGTGCAAGTGGCACTATCGGCGCAGCCGGTGGCACATGCGCGGGGCCCACCATAGAGCAGCGCCCTCTCATCATCACGGAGAGTGACGTGAGGAGAGTGTTTAAAAGGGTGAATACCAGGAAGGCGATGGGACCAGACGGTATCTGCGGGAGGGTCCTCAAAGCCTGCGCAGATCAGCTAGCCCCGGTATTCACCGACATCTTCAATCTCTCCCTGACGCTCGGTATTGTCCCGTCCAGCTTCAAGCGGTCCACCATCGTCCCCGTCACGAAGAAACCTCGACCCTCCGACCTCAATGACTACCGCCCTGTCGCCCTCACATCAGTCGTGATGAAGTGCTTTGAAAAGCTAGTTAGAGACTTCATCACATCTTCACTGCCAGCCTCCACGGACCCACTGCAGTTTGCATACCGCCACAACCGCTCCACTGACGATGCGATTGCACATCTGCTCCACACTACACTGACTCACCTGGACGAAGGGAGGGGAAATTATGTTAAAATGCTATTTGTCGACTACAGTTCAGCATTTAACACTATCATTCCCTCCCTACTCACTACTAAGTTGGGAGATCTAGGACTGCATACATCCCTGTGTGACTGGATCTCCAACTTCCTAACAGACAGACCACAATCAGTACGGGTGGGCAACTGCGCCTCATCCACCCTCACCCTCAGCACTGGAGCTCCTCAGGGTTGTGTCCTAAGCCCCCTGCTCTACTCACTGTACACCTACGACTGCACAGCCACTTCCAGCTCTAACACCATTGTCAAGTTTGCTGATGACACCGTTGTCGTGGGTCTGATCTCGGACAACGACGAGAGGGCCTACCTGGAGGAGATTAAACACCTGGAAAACTGGTGCCAGGAAAATAATCTCCTCCTAAACGTCAGTAAGACAAAGGAGCTGATCGTGGATTGCAGCAAGAAGCAGGAGCGGCACTACCAACCTGTGAGGATCAGTGGAACCACGGTGGAGAGAGTAGATAGTTTCAGGTACCTTGGTGTTCACATCTCGCAGGACCTGTCCTGGTCCTGCCATACCAGCTCCCTGGCAAAGAAGGCTCGTCAGCGTCTTTACCACCTCAGACGCCTAAGGGACTTCAGACTGCCCTCCAAGGTACTGCGGAACTTCTACACCTGCACTATCGAGAGCATCCTCACGGGGAGCATCACAGTCTGGTTTGGAAATAGCACCAAGCAGGACAGACAAGCACTCCAAAGGGTAGTGCGTTCAGCAGAGCGCATCACTCACTCGGAACTTCCTGACCTGCAGACCACCTACTACAAGCGGTGCCAAACCAAGGCCAGGAAAATTGTGAAGGACCCCACCCATCCCAACAATAGACTCTTCTCTCTGTTGAGGTCAGGGAGGCGCTTCCGCTCCCTGAAGGCCAAGACAGAGAGGCTGAAGAGGAGCTTCTTCCCACAGGCCATTCGGGCCCTGAATCAGGGAAACTGATAAACTGTGGGGACCACCACCACCACCACGTAACATGACTGTTACGTAACATGACTGTATATCTGTATATCTGTACCACCACGTAACATGACTGTATATCTACATCTGTATATATAGATTTAGATGGTACTATACAATGGATCTGTACATTCTGTAGATTGTGTACATATATACTCAACCATATACATTGTACATTGTGTATATAATCATAATATACATATATTGTACATACATTGTTAATATATTTTTGTACATACATAGAATATATATTTATCTGTATATATATATTTTTTTTTTTCTCTATGCACCCCTGGTTCTCTTCCTCAGTTTGGACAGAGCACTCTCCACCATTTCACTGCGTGTTGTACTGTGTATGACTATGTATGTGACAAATAAACCAAACTTGAACTTGAACTTGAATATAGAGAATGTGTAATGCTTTGAAGTTTTCAATTATAGGTGAAATTGCTGCAAACCACTATTATACAAATTCAGCTGGCTTGTGTTTCTGCAATATTCTGCATATTGACAACTGAGATTATTGTGTGTGTTTTTGTTTGTTTAGGGTGGTGTTATTGAGGGTAAAAGATACAGTAGTGCTTTTACAGATATTTGTCTAAATATTTATAAATATATTTATTTAACTTGCTCTCTTACTATTCCTCTTCATGCCATTAATCTACAGTATCTTTATAAACTCAGTGAGACAGAGCATGTTAAGTGATGCAGACCTACAAATAATTTTGCACCTTAGCAGGTGGCTCATTGTACCTGCAGGTTTGAATGTGTATTAATACTTGTCCTATTGCTACTTTTAAACCAAACTAAATGCCTTGTTTGCTTTCTCTACAGTGTCCAAATATGAGTTTAAGGAGGTTGGAAGTTCATTTCAACTGGATATGCCAAAAAATGTACATTTTGCAAAGCTTACATGGATGTTTAATTCCAAATTTATGTTGAAATGTAATTCTGGGGAAGTGGTGCACTTTCCTGCTTATAATGGCAGAGTGGAGTTTAATAAGACCACCTTCAGTCTGACACTGAAGAACTTAACTAAGAATGATGCTGGCACGTATACAGTAAAAGGAGATGATGAAGAGGGGGAAAACATTATTGTTGTGCACACACTCACTGTGTTGGGTAAGTCTTGGTGTATGGTACTCACTGGAAACACATTCCTGAATCAACAGCATTTTTATCAATTAAAATGGCATTTTTCTCCAATTGTGAATTTACACCAGAGTACAAGGACATTAAGAATTTGAGTAATGTGCCATAAAATGGTTTAAAATGTCACTGGAAATTAACTAAAATGTAAACAGTTATGCATGTCTAAAATGATGCAGTATAGGTTGGTAATTATATTGTCACCCTGAAGTTGTGCAGAACACCAATGCTACCTGAACCAACACAGAGCAAGACTGTTTATGGGCTTTGACAGATCCACTAGCTGATAATTGTCTTTCCCTATTATATACTATAATCATCTGGCATTGTTTGTGTAACATGCACCTCATACTTGTGACTTTATTTTTGTGTTTTTGTACCCAGATCCTGTAGTGGCTCCGAAGCTTGATTTTCTTCCTCAGCAAAACAAAGGCACCTGTAATGTGACCTGTGAAAGTCAGGGGGTCTCGGTCTCCACTAGCTGTTATAATGAAATCTGCGAGGCGAAAAATAAGACGTCATCAGATCTCACCCTTTCCCTGCATGGAAATGGCACAACTGTCAGCTGTACTGTTCACATCAAAGCCATCTCAAAGCACACTACTCAGAACATTACCTTCTGTTTTCATAAAGGTTCGCACTTGCACACACTCACTGCATGCCACGATAAAGATGTTTTTAGATTTTGTTCTGTGTAACAGAATCCCTACCAATTTCTGTCTGCAGGGAAGAGCAACAGCTCCAGTGCAGATGGCAGACATTCTAGACAAAGCTGTGCAGTGGTATTCACTGTACTGCTCGTCTTGGTTACTGTGTCATGAAACTGAAGCAGAAAATGGGTTATCTATTCATATTTAACTAAATGTGTAAGTGTGGATTCTGAACCTTTCAGTAATTGTGTATTTGGAAATGCTCACTTTAGGACAGATTTTAATGAGATAAATGGAAATAAATTGAGGTATAATTCACTTGTACTTTATTTACAAGCATCTGATTGTAAATCAATACTAGTACTTTTAACTGTTATTTTCACATAGCATCTCTGACACAAAGTACTACTGTTCCACAGCATACCTTTGTGATTTTCTAGGTTTCATAAACCTTATCATAAACCCTAAAACATTATCATAACCCTAAACCTTGAAATCTGAATAAACCGGCTTGGACATGTCATAGGTTTACATTAATATAGAACTGATAACATGACTGGAAGATTCCTGGTTCAAGCCCCTTGACTTCAAAGTTGGGTCCCTGAGCAAGGCCCTTAACTTGTACTCAGTTGTAAGTTGCTTTGAATAAAAGTGTCAGCTAAGTTCTCTAAATGTGTTTTCCACTAGTAATATGATAAGTACATTAGGCAGTCCCACAACAATGTTTGCATGATACCAATTATAAACATTTTAATGTCTAGCAAAGTTTTTTATTTATTTAACTATATATAACACTAAACATTGTGTGTAATTTACAGCTATTTATGTAGCAACAGCATGGATGTTCATTATAACTCTCAGCAAGTGTCAGAAACTCTGAGTAATTGTGATACTTGCTCTGTACCACCTGTATTCTGTGTCTCCACTTGTGGTGAAATGTTTGATGGTCCATCATCATGGTCAGGGGCACGTAGTGCAGGCTGATGCTTTTAGCTTTATATGGCAGGGAAAATGTGATGTATACAGACATGTCTCAGGCATATGAAATAAACTAACTAATCATTAGCATACAAATGCCAAAGAAATAAATAAAACAATTGAACCAAGAACTTCAACACAAACAAAATGTTAACAGAAAGCACATAAAGAAAAAAGCCTTAGGGTGGGAAGCCTAAACTCATTTAGAAGCTCATTTCTAAAGAGAAAGCGTGGATCTACGCTTAACAGCTTTATACTCAATACTTGATCTAAAAGGAGTAATGAATCTAATTTTGTTCTGAAAACAGTTATGGGGATAATGGAAACCTATTTCTAATGACCAAATTAAATGTAATGAATTATGGGAATAATTATGGGAATAGCAGCTATAGGCTGACATCAAAAGCAGAGCACATGAATACAAAGGGAATGTCTTACGTGGCTGGTCCTAGCTGTTCAGCTCAGTTAATCACCTGTCTGTGTCTTAGGAAAATGATACTGATTTATACCCAAGCAAACCATACGTAATTCCAAAGCTCAAAGAATGACCTGGCTATTCTGAGCTGTCCGGATTTATTTAAAGAAGACAAAACGAGCCTGCTCGGTGCTTGCAGGTGTTCAGCTTTCTGACTAGCTGTGAATGAAGGCTATTCTGATAATGACCTTGCAGTAGATTAATATTAATTGCTGCCAGGCAAACAGAACTAATTTTAACTCTATGAATGATAAAGGTAAAATAACTAAAGTAATGGCGCGGTGACGAGCAAATTAAACAATTTCAGAAAAACTAATGTTAAACTGGGCAGATGACATACACACAAAATGCAGTTCTAAGCACTTGTTTGTACTCGTGAGAGCTTCTTGATTAAAACTTATTTAGATTTCCACCGTTCCTTACACCGCCTTCCATGAAATCCCAGAGAAGTTTTTTTAGAAACATTTGCGGCCGTCGCAAAAAGGCAGTGGACTCGGCTAGCCCATGTAGGTAATGAATATACAATCAATGTATTAATAACAGTTACAAACATTACTATGCACATTCTACAACGATATTGGAAGGCATGGGTATCATAATTTCTATAATTCTGTGGAATAATAAGACGTGAAAGTAAAAATCAGTATAAGGTGACAGAGAAGGAACTAGTATACTGTAGATTAGTTGGATCTTACTCACTATTAAACACAATTCTAAATTGTTGTGCATCGCACGTTATTTATAATAAGGTATTGCAGTCTATTTGCACATGTTGAGAATCTCGTTACAGTCACTGGATGGCACTGTGGGTCCACATCTTAAAAGAGTGAGTCAGATATGTAATTAAAGTTTCTTTAGTGGAAAATAGTCAAATTTGTTTTCAGTTGAATGTCCATGAAGAGCTGCACCCTTAAGGGAGGATTATAATCTGATAGCTATCCAATAATGTCGAGTTTATAAAGCATTGCAAATCTGAACTGTCCAGAATGTAGTATATACAGTATCCCCAAATTCTAAAAGAGGGTTTTATGGCTCCTGAGAGCGCCAGGCTAGGTTAGAGGGTCATAAAATTGTTTCCAGGCAGAAGTCTTAAACCTTTCTTTGATCGAAAGTTAAAACCTGAATGATGGTGGAGTTCAAACTTGCTATAACTGTGAAGGGTTCTCTTTCCTGATAAGTGGAACCCCTGATGGGAGTTGTTATGGTCAATTAATGTTTAGAGTCCAGAGAGAATGGGGGCGAGGGGTGCTGTGTTCTCCACTACACAGTATTGCCAGCTTCACCCTCCTTATATTCAGCCTTACCATCATCATCCTCATTGGAAAATGTAGGATAGATATTGCCACTCTTGTATTCAGTATTCCCATTGTCACCCTTGTTTATATTGCCATTGCAACACTTGTATTCAGGATTGCAATGGTCACCCTCATATTCAGTTTTGCCACTGTCAAACATTGGGCAACCTATGGAAAATGTGAATGGAATAGAATGTAACATTATCCCATCAAATACCAGATCAATTACTTATAAATCACAAGACAAAACCTGAGGATATATAAGACAACAGAGCTATGAAGAGTGCTGGCAAGATCACAGACAAATTGTGCTCACCCTGCAATCCTCTCACCCTACAATTCTCTCATCCTGCATCTCACCCTACAATTCTCTCATTGTGTATCTCACCCTGTAATCCTATCACCCTGTAATCCTCTCATCCCACATCTCACACTGTAATCCTTTCCCCCGTAATCCTCTCATCCTGCATCTCACCCTGTAATCCTGTCATTCTGCAATCCTTTCACCCTGCAATCCTCTCACCCTGCAATCCTCTCTCAATGTGCATCTGACCCAAGCCCTACCCTCAGATAGAAGACTCAGGGCCATAAAGGTCAGCACTACCAGACACAATTCTACTTGCTAATACTTTGATTACTTTGATACTGAATACTTTGATACTTTTATCTTCAGGCTGTACTGCCACATTGACTATTGCAAATTTGAAATAGATAGCATTTGGTTCTAGATTCATTCATGTGTTCATTTGTATAATCGTTTTCATTATGATCCAGCTATGAATTCTGCTTCTTATAATCATAAAATCAATTTTATCATTAAAAAAGATTATCATGTTTGAGGCCTAAACATTCATACTGAGCATACATTGATTTAAGTCCCCATGTATTCAAATTTGTCTTCCATTACTTTTTGACCACAATAAAGAAACAAACAAACAAAAAACAATAACTATGATAAGTAACAAGGAGATTGATCAAGATAATCCATCAGATGTGGCTTGTCTTTTTGTCCTATTGGAGAAAAAATCATTGGTAATGATCTTGCAACATTTGTATAATAGCATAACAGAATGAGACATGCAACATAAAATGTCACCTTTTCTAAACAGTCATTGATTAAGGACTTCAACATTTAAATGCACTCCCCACTATCCAATGAGTAATGATAATTCTTAGATGTAATCCACCTTTATGTCTATTTATAAATACAACTGGAAAACACTAACCATTGTTTGTAATTTACAGCTAATTTACGTAGCAACAGTATGGATGCTCTGTGCTCCCTGTTGAATATGTATAGATTGAACCAATGAGAGTCAGTGAGTCAGCTAATCGGCACACTGGGTAGTTCTGCAAAACCAAATGTAAATGTTATTGTCACAGTTCATCCAACAGGAGGGCCACGCCCACTCTGACTCAGGATAATAGCACACTCCTGCTCTTCCCAGGACTGCACACTTCTGGACAAAGACCTAGGATGTTGTTTCTGGGATTTATTGGAGCCATTTTTGGGGGTCACAGTCCCTCATATTCTTTTATTCTTTTTTTTCATTTTATTTTAGACTTACTTCTCATATTCCTCACTTGTTGCAGTTGGGTTTACATTTTGCCACACTCTGCAGCCTACTGTTTGCATTTCAAACAATGATAATTTACCAGAAATGCATGTCCATTGTATTCAGTTGCACTAAACATTTGAATTTCAGTGTTGCACCATGATGCCACAATGTCAATTAATGGAGTGGCATGCAACCTGCCAAACTGATTTGCCTGGCAGTCCAGATTCAAAGCAAATGTCACCAGTTTGTGCTCTAAGAGGCTCCCGTTTTCATGCCTTTATGTATTGAGCAGCTTCGTATGGTCTGGCTATCTGTGGGGGTTTTTTGTGTGTAAATGACTAATGTAATTGCATTAACCCCTGTTTTTGGTCTTGTTCAAAATGAAGGTTGTGCTGCAAAGGAAGTGCTGTAAACAGTTGAGAACCAAACAAGACTTGTGAAATTGTGGTTTTCATAGATTCAGCAACACTTCTACCAAGTCTGCCGTGTTGCAGAAGTGATGGGTTTTTTTGTAAATATATTCCTAATACTCTACAGAAAGATAGCCTACAGGTATTCATTTGAAAATGCAAGCTGGAGGAATGTGGGTTTTCATATGCGATTTTAGTTTACATATTATTGCTCTAATGCTCAATTCACTGTGAACTATTTTGTGTTCACTAAATCAACAGTAGTCCATACATTCCCACAAATGAATAACATTGCTGAACCTTAATGTTTAATTTTGTATTTAATAGAGTGATGAAATAACTGAACTCTAAAAGAAAACTCCCTGCCCCCTTATTCGCTGGCCATGCATTCAAAAATAGAAGTGTTCATAGTTTATTTTTGTAAGTTAAAATGCAAAGTTGAATGAAAAGAAGATAAATCCAAATCAATATTTGGTGTGTCCCGACTTTGCCTTCAAAACAACATTAGTTCTTCTAGGTACACTTGCACACAGTTTTTGAAGGAACTTGGCAGGGAGGTTGTTCCAAACAGAACTAGGGTAGATCATTACTTCCAGGACTCCTTGTTGTTCTTTACACTAAAGATAGTTCTTAATGACATTGGCTGTATGTTTGGGGACATTGCCCTGCTGCAGCCAAGTTTGACACCTCCCTGATGGTATTGCATAAGGGATAATTATCGGTCTGTGTTTCTCAGCATTGAAGACACCATTAATATTGACCAAATCCTCAATTCCATTTGCTGAAATGCAACCCCAAATTTGCAAGAAACCTCCACCATGATTCACTGTTGCCTGCAGATGCTCATTATTGTACTGCTCTCCAGCCCATCAGCAAAAAAGCTGACATCTGTTATAGCATTTAGCTGACACTTCTATCCAAAGCAGCTTATAATTATGTAAGAATACAGCTTGAGAATTAAGGGTCTTGCTCAGGGGCCTCAACAGTGGCAATTTGGCCATGAACTGGCAACTATTCAATTACAAGTCAATCACCTTAACCACTGAGCTACCACTGCCCTCAGCTTGACTTTCTTTCTATGTCAAAGGTGTGGATTTTTAGCCGCAATTCTTCTATGAAGACCACTTCTGGCCAGACTTCTTCAAACAATAGATGGGTGTACCTTGGTTCCCATTGGTTTCGGCCAGTTCTGAGCTAATGGCACTGCTGGAGATCGTCTGATTTCAAAGGTAAGTGATATAAGTTTCCTTGGTCAACCACTGCGTCTACGGTCCTCAATGTTGCTCATTTCTTTGTGCTTCTTCAAAGAGCTCGTACAGCACATCTTGAAACCCCAATTTGCTTTGAAATCTTTGCCTGGGAGAGACCTTGCTGATGTAACATAACTACATTGTGTCTTGTTGCTGTGCTCAGTCTTGCCATGGTGTATTAACCTGTGTGTAATGTGGAGCGATCACGATGCGGATGCATATGCTGAGATAGGTGAGATTATTAAGGGCAAATCCACAGTCAGAGTCGTTAGTCAAAGAGCCAACTCAGAGAATCCAGAAATACATAGCAAACAAAAAAAAGGCTACAATGCCTCGATCATCATCCCCAGATTTGCATTATTACCACCTGTTTTCAATTCTACTCAGTGTATTTATGTGCCTTCTAAATGATGCAGTCTATTCAAAGTACTGCCATGGTTCATTGCCTTGCACATTGAGCATTTGTTCTGATGCCTGTTACTTATAGTGTTTTGGCCCTGTCCTCTCTTCACTACAGTTTTTGGATCTGTACATTGTACTTCTCCTGGTGTTCTTGCTTTGCTGGTTTTGATACCTGCCTGTGTTCTGACTACATTTTGGATTGGAAAGCCAAAGTCTTATCGCATCCGCAAACGCCTGCCTGTTTCTGACTTGTTACATGAACAAGGTCAGTTTGTATCAAAATTGGACTCATATATGCAGGCAGATCCATAGCTGAAATAGTGTTTCTGGAAAACAAAGTATTAAAGATCATCACCACCATCTAACTTAAAATGTCATTGTACTCTCAAATTTCATCTGTACTGTACATTCATGATATTTTTATCATGCTTGTAAAGACTTAAACATGACATTAAATTTGGTATTTCATTATTTTTACTGTGCATTACATTACATGAATCTTGAAATGTAAACATTTTAAATATGGAAATGAGGCACTTTGGGGAGGCACCCCATTGTTATTCAGAGCCAAACTGACAGAAGTTTATAAACCTCAAGAAAGGAAATTTGCTCACACCCAGTGCAATGGCGATTGTAGCAAAGCTGATTTTCATTCTCTGCAGTTTGGCCTCAATAACAGGTAGAGTCCTTTAAACGACATCTGTCTATTTATGCGTCTTATGATATAAATAGTGATGTGTGACTAGCTGAGCTTCTGTCCTTATATTATGAATAGGATAAACCACTGTGTCATACAGAATTACAGGTCATGTTAAGAGTATGCAACGCCATCCTGCTGAATAGATCTTTCCACATAATTGATAAACTGTTTGATATGAAATGATTACTGAACTTGACTTTGTATCAAAATGGTTCAATGCGTCCTACCATACTATGACTGTAGTACAACCATGTATGTACATCAGGAACATGCCTGTCACATATCTATATATTATGTGTACATATGATTTGATATGCTTTTCATGTTTTATATTTTAACAAAATAGTTGTATTCCTAAATGAGTCATCTTTTGCCTTAAGGAATGACTTAGTAAAACAAGTAAAGTTTGGGGTGACTGAAATTTTGTGTAAATTGGATTGTCAATCTGTTCCTTTAAAGCGTCTTCATAAACAAAGGGCATTTTGTCAGTTATTTCTTGCAGAAAATAATCTAAAGTGTATTCCAGAATTCCAAAGTATGCAGGACAAATGTGAGTAAGGGTTGTTTATTTTTACTTCTGTCCCATATATGTTTTCTAATACTGAGATCAAGAGACTGGTGTAATGAAGGCACACACACACACAAGGGAGAGTGTCCAATGCAAGAGGTTTTATCTAGTTTTCGGGGCAGGTAGGACTCATAGGGAGAGTTGGTAGGGCTTGGAGCTTTTCAAGATAGGTAAAAGGAATTAGACAGGTGGTCATGCTCAGGTCAGTCCGAGGTCGAAAACGTGAGGCAGAGGCTGGAAGGTGTCCAGAGGTCAGGCAGTAGATGAGCTCTGTAGCACAGGCAGGATTCAGAAACCAGGCAGACAAACACGTACATGGGAGCCTCGGTATGCAACATGAGAATGGCAATACTTCGCAAAGAGTGTGTGGTGTGTGAAGGAGGAGGGTTTAAATAGGGAGGTAGTAATGGAGAAAATAATCATCAGGTGTGTAACTAGTACTCTGGCGAACTGGATCGGAGATGCCGGTGGGAAGAGGTAGGCATAGCAGTGCTGGAATGAACATGGTTCCTGGTAAGGCCAAGTCAAAAGTTTGGCTTTTAGCCTTTACCTTGATCAATAACAGATTATAGGTTATGCGGTCACCTAGGTACTTTTATAGCAGTAGCTGTTCTTGCAATTTAGGGTAATTGCTTGTTTCACAGACTTGTGATCTGAAATCATTTGTCCAGTACTCATAAGTGCCATTTTGGTACAATTATTCAGTATTTATTGATGTTTGTCTCTGGTGCTAGACTGCTTGTACTAAACACACAATATATAGCTAATTAAATATAGACTAAGAGACAGGTTTAAACCATAAATAAATGGCAAACCTGTTTTCAAGTTATACCATAAACATTTGACTGGCATTTTGTCATTATGGGGATGTTTGCTAAAATGGAATTATAATCTAATCACATAATGAAATTACTCAGTAGTGCCATAAAATGGTTTTATTTTGATACTTTTCTTAAATTTTTGTATTATAAAATATGATTCTGCTGGAAAATAAATGAAAATTCATCTGACAAATTTTTTCACCAGGACTCATTAACTGAGGAATACGTTGCACTATTACATGGTAGCTATCAATATAGTAGAATGAAGGTTAACAAATATTTTCTTCGAGAGCTAAGGCAATAGCATACTCTATATTTAAACTAGCAAGCTCTCAATGGTATAGCAAAAACTGCACTACCTGGGAGACCTATGAGCTCAGATTTTAAACTATACTATAAGGAAAAGCATAACAGTCTTACATATACATATACTAATAAATATAAATAAATATATATTATTTTCAAACTGTAAAAATTAATATAGTTCCTAAAATGCTTAGTAAGATTTTAGCAAAATATTTTTTTGTTTTTTTAGTTTGTTTGTTTTTTTTAATAAAACTCATGGACAGTATTGATATCTATTGCAGTGACAGAGAATGGAAACCTTTTGCTTTGAGGTGATGTGGGTCTACATTTATTTTTACTCTACCGGAACCTAGCAGTCTGCAAAAAAAAAAAAAAAAAACACTGCTTGAAAAGATGATTCATGTGAAAGTGCAACTAAAAATGCCTGTGCATGAAAATGTTCAATGATGACTGCAACCACAAACTGCCAAAGCACAGCACCAAAAAGCCACATCTTCCTTCCACAGCATTGTATCTCACATCCACAAAAACCTAATTGCAAGAAAATTTGTTCTACCTCAATTAACTGCTAAGTGCACCTCCAGTTTTAAACACATTTTTGAATGATTTGATCTTGTATGTGAATGATGTGTACTTGTATTTTATTTTGGGGGTTTATAATATGTATTTGGATGATGGAGATTCATTTTCAGTCATGTGCTTCATTTCCTGATTCACCATGGTCTTGTCCAGTAAAATGAACAATTTTGAGCATATACATGAAATTACTCAGGAGGTACACAGTATTTTCCACTAGGTGTCAGACATCTCCAAGGTGCTCAATAACCTCTCCAAATGCACACAAAGTCATCAGTGTGCAATACTTTTTTGCTAAACATTACAACCATGTTTAACAACTTACTAAATACAATATTAGCTTCATTATAGCTTCATGGTTAAGGGATAAAAATATTAGCTTCATTGATATTAGGCTAAAAGGTTATGCTGGGGAAAATACTGTTATTCCGTAAATGCTGTAATACTGTAAAGAAATAGTATGCTTTCTCATTTATACTTACAATTTGTAGCAGGATTATGAATTTTTCCAGCAGTGTATGGAAATATCCAGTGATTTGCGATGCAAAAAATCATAGCTAGTCCATGCTGGAAGCCGCTGAATTGTCTCTCAGCTTCCAGCTCATAACTACACCCAAACAACTCCACATAAACTTCAGCTAAAATAAGCCTCTTTCTTTCCATGATATCCAAAATTATTAGCAATCAAATTATTCACTAAAAACAATATCCATGTCTGCATCAGTTTTGCCAAACAGCCTCACACACATGCGCAACATATCAAATTAGTTTCAAAGTTTCATTTGTCACGTACATAGTCATACATGGTATAACTCGCAGTGAAATGCTTTTGTGACTGCTCTGTCCAAGCTGAGGAGGTACAGGGATACAATATATGTATAATATAATATGTATATATATACACAATGTACAATGTATATTTATATGTATATGTATATATGTGTATATACAAAAAGTACAATTACCAGTTGCAATTTACAGTTTACAATTTACACTTATTGCAGTCTTTTATGATGTTATTGACATCATACACAGTGCACTGAGTGGTCCCCACAGTTCATCAGCTGCCCTAATTCAGGGCCCGAATGGCCTGCGGGAAGACGCTCCTCTTCAGTCTCTCTGTGTTGGTCTTCAGGGAGCGAAAGCACTTCCCTGACCTCAACAAAGGGAATAGCCTATTGTTGGGATGGGGTGGGGTCCTTCACAATCTGCCTGGCTTTGGTCTGACACCGCTTTTGATAGATAGTCTGCCGGTCAGGAAGTTCCGTTTGAATGATGCCCTCTGCTGAACACACCACCCTCTGGAGTGCTTGTCTGTCCTGCTGGGTGCTGTTCCCAAACCAGGCTGTGATGTTCCCCATGAGGATGCTCTCAATAGTGCAGGTGTAGAAGTTCCACAGCAGCTTGGAGGGCAGTCTGAAGTCTCTTAGGCATCTGAGGTGGTAAAGACGCTGACGAGCCTTCTTTGCCGGGGAGTTGGTGTGGTGGGACCAGGACAGGTGCTGCTAAATGTGAACTCCAAGGTACATGAAACTGTCTACTCTCTCCACCGTGGTTCTGTTGATCCTCACAGGTTGGTAGTGCCACTCCTGCTTCTTGCTGCAGTCCATAATCAGCTCCTTTGTCTTGCTGATGTTCAGGAAGAGATAATTTTTCTGGCACCAGTTCTCCAAGTGTTTCATCTCCTCCAGGTAGGCCCTCTTGTCGTTGCCTGAAATCAGGCCCATGACGACGGGATCGTCAGCTAACTTGATAATGGTGGTAGAGCTGGAAGTGGCCACACAGTCGTAGGTGTACAGTGAGTAGAGCAGGGGGCTTAGGACACAACCCTGAGGAGCTCCAGTGCTGAGGGTGAGGGTGGATGAGACGCAGTTGCCCACCCGTACTGTTTGTGGTCTGTCTGTTAGGAAGTTGGAGATCCATTCACCCAGGGATGGATGTAGTTCTAGATCCTCCAACTTAGTAGTGAGTCTGGAGGGGATGATAGTGTTAAGTGCTGAACTGTAGTCAACAAACAGCATTTTAACATAATTACCCCTCCCTTTGTCCAGTTGGGTCAGTGTGGTGTGAAGCAGATGTGCAATTGTATCATCAGTGAAGCAGTTGTGGCAGTATGCAAACTGCAGTGGGTCCATGGAGGCTGGCAGTGAAGAGGTGATGAAGTCTCTGACTAGCTTTTTAAAGGACTTCATCACAACCGATGTGAGGCAACAGGGCACTAGTCATTGAGGCCGGAAAGCCGAGGTCTCTTTGGGACGGGGACGATGGTGGATCAGTTAAAGCCAGATGGGACGATACTGAGCTTCAGGGAGAGGTTGAAAATGTTGGTGAATACCGGAGCTAGCTAGTTTGTGCAGGCTTTGAGGACTCTACCCCAGATGCCGTCTGGTCCCGTTGCCTTCCAGGTATTCGCTCTCCTCATGTCACTCTCCGTGTTGATGAGAGGGCGCTGGCCTACGGTGGGCTTTGCACATGCGCCGTTGGCGGCACCGATAGCACCATTAGCATTGTTAGCACTAGTGCTCTTAGCATTAGCGCTGCTAGATGTGGCCTTGAAGCGAGCAAAGAATGTGTTTCGCTCATTCGCCAGAGACTCATCCGCACTCATCAGTCCAGAAGGTGGGCTCCTGTAGTCCGTGATCGTCCATAGTCCCTGCCACAGGGATCTACAGCCACTCTGCTGGAAATGTGATTCTAGTTTCTTCCCGTAGTGCTGGTTCATCTCTCTCACCACCCTGCGCACTCCGTATTCCACAGACTTGTACTCGTCCATGTTCCCGCTGATGATTGCCACGTTGTAGGCAGCAGTGCAAGAGTTCAGAGTTTTGCGGATGGTTTTGTCCACCCAGGGCTTATGGTTGGGAAATGTTTCCCGTTTCAGCCTATGTTTATATTTTGGAAGGAGGAAGATGGTGGTATGGTTTGACTTACCAAATGGTTGATGAGCTAGCGCATTGTAGCTGTCCTTGTATGGGGTGTAGCAGTGGTCTAGTGTCCTATTTCCCCTGGTGGGGAAGGTTATGTGCTGGTAAAAGTTGGGCACTGCATGCTTGAGGTTAGCGCTATAGAAATCTGCAATGACGATAAGTGCAGCGTCCCGGTGTCGTGCCTGAAACTGTGTGAGAGCCTCATGAAGTTCCCACAGTGCAGTGTCCATGTTGGCCTCAGGTGGACTGTACATGGTGTTGAGGATGACCGAAGTGAACTCCCGAGGAAGGTAGAAAGGACGAAACTTGAGGGTGAGCAGCTCCAGGTTGGGTGAGCAGGAGCGGGCGAGAGTAACAACATTGGCATCATTGCACCAGCTGTTGTTTACCATCACACACACTCCACCACCTCTCAACTTCCCCGAATCTGCCGTCCTGTCCATGCTGTCAACTGCGAAGAAATTGGCCGGCTGGATGGCATAGCTTGGTACCACTGGGTTCAGCCACAATTTGGTGAAGCAGAGGAGGTTGTAGTCCCGAATGTCCCTTTGGAACTTTATCCTAGCCTGCAGGTCATCGAGCTTGTTGTCCAGAGAATGGACATTGGCTAGCAGGATGCTAGGTAAGGGAGCTCGGTGTGCCTGAATCCTCAGCCTGTTCCTGACGCCGGCTCACTTTCCTCGAGGTCATTTCCTCGCGTTGCGTTCTTTGTTCTCCCTCAGGATCTCCGTTGGCCATCTTGGATCCAGGGTTAGAGATCCTCTATAAGTCATCATCCTCTATAATTTGCACTGGTCGCTGTTCGCATTCAATATAAAATACTCATAACTTTTATATTTCTACATCACCATGATCCTCATGTTCCTCTGTAGTGTGTCTGAGTTACTCAACCCTTATGTTTCAGCCAGTATTCTCATTTCTTATTTGTACATTTACAGCATTTAGCAGATGCTCATGTCCAGTGTGAACAATAATTAACTCCATGAAAGAAATCCTTATACTAGTGTACTAGGTTTGATTGTTAGGATACCATTAGACCCTATCAAAAGCAATACACACAAGTAAAGTTCAGGTTCCTTTGTTTGAGTGTATGTTTGGGAAGTAAGTAAAGGATTGTTGATGAATATAGTCAAGTGCCTTGAAGTGGGTATGGCTCATTCAAGTACTCCTGGAAAAGGGGGTACTTTATTCTACATTTGAGGACAGCAAGAGACTGATCTACAGTCAAGTAGTTGGAGTTCATTCCAACATCTGGAAAACTTTTAATTGGGATTTGCTCACCATTCCCAAGATTCATCTCTCAATGTTGCAGCACCTCAACTTTAAACTCCCTCCCTCAATCACCTTCTGCTCTTTGTTATGTCCATCTAATTCTGTTGCTGTCTAGTGTTCCTTTTACAGTTGTTGTTTTATCTTCTGTGTTTAGTATTTCGCTATTTTTATGATGTCTTTTCTGATTTTTTTTTTTTTCATCTATATATGATTCTTGATTTGATCCGTAAAGCAACCTTGAGCTTGGGAAAAGAGCTATGTAATTAAAAGGTTTCTGTTGTTAAAAACAGAAGGCAAAATAACATTTAGACATTTTATGAGGGTTACCGAAGATGGAAAAATTTTAAAAAAGCAACAGGCTTTCTTTTTTACAAAATGTATATAACAATTCACTTACGTAAATTAAAAAAAAATGTAATTACATTTTTTTTTTTTTACAAGTCTTCAGAACATAAATGGATTATATTTCCTCTTTCTCTACAGTGTCCAATCATGAGTTTAAGGAGGTTGGCAGTTCTGTTCAGCTGCACATAAAAGTCAGTATAAAACCATTCAAAACCCTGAAATGGATGCATGGAAGATATTTTGTATTGACATATGATAAAAAATTGAATACGGTAGAACCAGGCCGTGCTTATAACGGTAGGGTGAAGCTTGATAAGGACACCTACAGTCTGACGATGAAAAGCCTACAGAAGAATGACAGTGGATTCTATATAGCAAAATCAATTGATGAAGAAGGGGAAAACTCTATTGTTCAGTACAAACTCTCTGTATTAGGTAAGTCTTTCAGTATAGTAATCAGTGGAAAAAATGCATTCCTGAATCAACAGTATTTTTGTCAATTAATAATGTATATTTTTCTGCATATGTGTTTTAACCTTAAAATGACAGGACAGCAGTTATATGATCTCTGTAACTGTGTGTTTTGTTGGTGATGAGCTTTCAGTGTATGTGATCCAGCAGTGCAATCATGGTTGTGTGTGTGTCTTCCCAGATCCAGTGGAGAGTCCAATCCTTACTCCTGTCCCTCACCAGCTAAGCAGTGACCCCTGTAATGTGACTCTGACTTGTAGTGGTCACAACCTCACAATCCACTCTAACTGTTCTAATGATGTCTGTGAGGAGAAGAAAATAGAATCACCAGGAGGCAACATCCTATCCATGTATGTCAGTGGAAGCACTATAATCTGTAACCACAGCAACCCAGTCAGCTGGAAAAAAAGTGCAATTAAAGAGATTAAAGAAATCTGTTTTTCTATAGGTACAGATAAATGTCTACAAACCCAAACACACACAGACCTGCATCCAATTCTTTAATCTTATTGTACTCATACATTTTTCCACTTTAACATACACATTTTGTTCTCTATTAGGACCTACCAACCAACTGCTCTATATTGTAATAGCACTGAGCTGTGTGGCACTTATCCTCCTTCTGACTGTTATTGGTTGTGTCATACAACTTAGGAGGAAGAAAACAGGTATCACCTTCAGTTTTTTCCAATACACAATTTCATGGAGAAACCCATTCTGCATAATGAAGCAAATAATGCAAAATTGATTGCTTGAAGAGATGATTTGGTTAAATAATATTAGACACAGACTTTTTAACAACATTTCTGTATTTACAGGAGTGTATTTACAAGAGTAAATTTCAAATACTGACTAATTTACTAATAAATAATGTTTATTATATTGAGAAATCACATTTAGTATTATAAGTCTCTTAAAATAGTGAAATTTGTTTCTCTACAAAAAGAATTTCAGAATATTTGGTTGATTAGAATTGTAATAGAATAGAATTTTAACAACTGTATTTATGAAATAGTACAAATAAACTACAATTATGATGTAAAAAAAAAGTAATCATGCAACTTGTAATTGATATGCATAATTGTATTAAGTGTTCTGTTAAGGGTTGAAAGATGATTTTGAGCTGGTTTTAAAACTGGTAATAGAAGCTATATAACAAATATTACAGAGTAATGAGTTCCAAATATTTGTACCATCCAAGTAAAAGGCTGTTTCCCACATTTCTTGAGTCTGTGGAGTAAGCAAGCACTTATTATAGTAATGGTATCTGATGCGTAATGTGGCTGTAAATTATTTGAACAAAATAGCATTTAAAATCAAGGATTGTGTTCTACAGCTCATCTTGCCTGGTTGAATGACGTGTTCATTTTCCATTTGATATTCTAGATGGCATAGATTCCCCAGTGTGTGACACTGTGTATGCAGAGGTTGAGGTAATATTTAAAAACTTGCAGTATTATTCCTGAAGTACTTAAAGCCAATAAATACCGTCTACTACTGCAATGTAAACTTTACATCATTTTTTAAAGAAAGCATTTATCACTTTTGTGGAAGGCTTCATGAAACCCACAACATGGTCTATGATAGTCTGACTAAATCATGTCTGCAGAATGAAAATGAAAGACCAAGGAATGGCATGAGGTTGGAGATATCTGGACCTTCAAGTTTGTACAGTGTTGTAGGAGTGCAGCTTCCACACAGTGAAGGATCTACTCACGCTATGCCAAATCCTCTGTATCATGAGAGAAATGTGAGCATATGGTTTTTTATTAGTGCAAAAATAGTACACAAACAATGTTTATATTCTGAATTGATTATTAAGAGATTTAATGTCTATTTTGCATGTAGTTAGGACTGTTTATGAAACTGATATTTGAATTTCAAATTTAAAATCTGATGTAAAAGGTTTTGTTCTTTGCTCAAAATGTCTACATCCTGATATTACTAAAACTGTTGTTCTAAGAAAGACAAAAAGACCACTGAAAGACTATTAACCAATCAGGGAACGTCTTTACGAGGAGGCAGCTCTCCCTGCTGGTCAGTTATTTTGCACCTGCCCATAGAAGGGCAGGCAGAACACCAAGAAAACGTGTTTGGATGGAGGGTGTGGGGTTGAATGGAGGAAGTGTACTTTCTTATTGACTGTTTGGCAGAATTTAGCAAGGGCTTCAAAATTATTGACTACAGCATCTTTGAGGCCAGATTAATACTTCTTATTATACGTTTGCCCAATTTCATTTTGTCACATAATTTACAGCCCTTTTACTAATAATACAACCCAACTTTTTTTTTTGTAGTTTGGAGTTTAAAAGATATACTCTGATCACTTCTCTGACAGAACAATAATAGGGAATTTACCAACCTTTTGCATATGCTTTTGCTACATTGCAGCATGTTTTATGCCTTGTGTAGAATGTTTTGTGCAGAATGAAAATCTGGCCTGTGTCACAAATTCTGTGGTTTATACTACTACTACTACTACTACTACTACTACTACTACTACTACTACTAATAATAATAATAATAATAATAATATTTTATATTTTGTTCCTAACACATTTTATTGAATATAATCAGCAACAAAAAGCTTATGTGGACCAAAGCCTGCCCAACAGCTATGGCACAGCTGTAGATACAGTAAGAAAAGCTTTCTGATACAAACTCTTTTTTAAAGAATGTTATGTTCATATAAAATTTGTTCCATATTGATAAGAATTTTTTGTCCATACTTTATTTTCTGAAATGAATCATGTAGTGCTGCAGTTTCATTATGACTTATCAAACTTACTCAGAGAATCTGATATTTTTAATATTAATAAGGTTTTTTACTCTGTTTCTTTATGATCACCTAGAGATCCAACATCATCCCATCAACCATCTACAGTACTGTGGATCTTTCTAAGCCTGAAACCATTTATGGGGTAGTGAAAAAGGTCAATAAAGCTACAGCGGAGCCCCATCACAAATGATATACTAAAACTTTTACATTGTTACCAATTTGAATTAAGCATCCTGAACATACATCATTCCATCCTCATGCTCTTTCGAGACTTTTGCATGAAACTTTACAATGAGTGTAGCATTACGTCTAGTTCTTTTCACCTTGTTTGCTCATTACCAAGGATAAAAATAGGTGTTGCTTTGAGATGCAAAACATTTTAAAAAAATTCAAATTATTTAACTGATAGATGTGTGCCTGTGTGTGTGTGTGTGTGGGGGGGGGGGGGGGGGGGGGGATAGAATAATGCAGCAATAGAATGCAGTAGAGTTTGTTATATTTATGTTAAATGTTTGCCTCTATTATAAAATGTAAAGTGGAAGATTCAGCCAAGATTCAGCAAACATTTTAAACACATTCATTATAACTTGCTATAATGTTTATTAAATATATTTAACTTGTAGTTCTGTAAAATACAAATGTAAATTATTGGGTTTTATGAATTTTTATCTATTTTGCTAGTGTATTTACATTTACTTTGTATATTTTGTAGGTTTCTCTTTTATGAAATAAAATACAATAATGAGAGCTTAAAGGCTTAAATAGTTTTACTTACTTTTACTTACTCAAGTCACATTCAGCAATGATCAGGGATGTATGCAATTTTCATGTAGTATTTATTTGTTATTATTTAATCTTCAATTCCTGACCAGACTGACCAGAACAGAGTATAGACATGGTTATCTGTGTGTGGGCATTCTTAAACTTCATTGTTCTTTCTGTGTTACATTAATAGTGTGATGATGGTGGCACAGAGGGACCAAGAGGCTGGGGAAGGTTAATAGAATCTTTATTGTCCATAACTACTCGATTCAAGCGTACTCAAAAACAAAAACCCGATAATGCACCTGAAAAAACTTAAAGTCTTCAACAAACGCATCAGTGGAGAGTACTTAAGAGCAGGCATTGGCAATGGCTCCTTGGCACAGGACGACTGACAATGTGCGGCACTGATGGCAGGTACAACAGGAGAAATAAAAGAGGTCAAACAAGGAAAAGGTAGGTTGGTTTGTGTGTGTGTGTGTGTGTGTGTGTGTGTGTGTGTGTGTGTGTGTGTGTGTGTGTATGTGTGTGTGTGTGTGTGTGTGTGTGTGTGTGTGTGTACCTCCTGCTGGGTGGCCAGTGCACCATGACAAGTAGCTTTTTGTTTGTGAACTAAAGGATTAAAAAGATCAATAGTAGACCTTGACGTTTATCCATTTTTTCTCTGTTGTTTGGGTTTTATTGGGGTGATGTTTTCTTTTATATTTAGCTGTGATAATTCCAGAAGCCCTTATTTCCAATACAAAATAAATACTTTTACTTTTTATTGATGTCTGACTAGTATTCTGCTGTCTTGAATTTAACTTGGTTGGGATTGAAGACTTTTGGGGAAATGCTTACACATATTGTTTCTGTCACTCTTCATTTCTGTCCAGTCTTCATTATGATGCTAAAACGTAAGGGTGCAGGGAAAAGTGGCATGTCAAGTCTGAGTGCTTTAATTCGACTATGGTTTTCTGAGTTTTATGTATGCCTGGGTATGTGTGTGTGTTTATATTCTGGGTTCATTCTAAGTTTTGCCTCTGACTCCAGTGTGTTTCCTGTTCCACTCGGAACCAGGTTTTCCAGCAAAACAGAGGACTGTAGAGGAAGAGTAGAAGTGCTTAGCTTTGTAGCTCAGAGTGTGATTTTATTGCTTGCTACTTCTTTGCTTAGATTCATGTTTATGACCTTAGTTTTCTCTCCTGATTTAAGATTCACTTTATCCTTTGTTTGTTTGGATGCTAGATTGTATAAATTGTATATATCCCTGTATATAGTAGTTGTAGTTGTACTTGGAAGTGCCTGCCAATTTGTTTGGGTGTGGGTTTTTGTCTGTTTATGTCAGTGTAGTTGGGGTAGTCATTGTATTTTTTTCCCATCCTTTTGTTTCTATCAGGGTTATGTTTGTTGTGTTGACCTGGGTCACTCCCAGCACCATTGCCCCAGTTTCTTCATATTTCATTTCTGCATATAGATTATTTTATTAATCCCAGAGGGAAATTTCCTGTTGCAGTTCAGGGAGTAACATTTCTGGGAGTTTTCTTCTGTCAACTAAGAACTGAGAAATGAAGGTAGACACTGTACCACATTACCTAAATTCGAGTACCCAAGAAGCCAGCTGAAACACCATGCATTTGTAAATGCATCTGGAAATTTACTGAAGCAAATAGAACATATGGCTCATGAGTCACTACTGTATATTTTACCACCCAGAAAAACTATCAGAAACAGATGAACAGACAGCCAGGTTCAGTCTCCAACAATTCAACACGAATATCAACTCTTAAAACTGGAACTGCCACTTAGAAAAGCAGATACCTGCTCACTATCCTTTTCTCCTGAAACACATTTAGCTACCTTATATAGTTCTATATTATATCTAATAGTTTTGTGAATTAATAAAGTTGTGACTGGGTTTGTCTGTATTTCTCACTCTGATCTCATAATTATACTAGTGCTGTAAAGACATGAAGGTCATGAGGATCTCTGTAAGCTCTCACAGTACACTTGTAGGAAGGATGTGGGTTTTGGTTAACGCTTTTTCAAGACTCTGCATTATTACAGTCTGACAGTCCCTACATTTGAAAACAGGAACCAGAAATTGTTTTTTTTTTCTAGGCATTTAAAAATATTACAGACACAGTGGGGAAAAATTTTTTGTATGAGCTCAAAGTTTTGTTTCCCTACAGCATGTTTTTCTAGATAGCAAAACTATCATTGTTCAACAGTGACATGAGATTCACACTTAACAAAACTATAAATGATTAAAGAGAAGGACAAGTGAATTAAGTTCATTCAAGACCAAAATAAAAGAATCCCCATTATTAAAAAATCTCATTACATTAATTGTATATTAGTTTTATTCCTGCCACAAGCCTTGTGACTCATATGATTAATATCAGTAATATGACTAAATAGAGACGGTTTGGATTTAGAAAACAGAAAGACACAGAGGATGGTATCAACTCTTGCATGTTCTATCAAACTGTGGGGTTAAAAAAGCAGTGTTACAACGTGTGTGTGTGTGTGTGTGTGTGTGTGTGTGTGTGTGTGTGTGTGTGTGTAAAAACAAAACAAATAAATCAACGTTACTGTTGCTATGGTTTTCTCCTATGATGCAGGATCTGGAAAATGGCTTCATATAGTCTCGTACAATATTTACTCTTATTATATCTTGTAAAATATTTTTCCACTTTGTGTTTGATAATACATAGTGAATGGACTTTTAGAGTATTAATTTTGTATCATCTCTAGAAGAGTGCCTGGGAGGCCCCTGGCACTGCCACAGGTACAGAACACACTGGTGTCTCTCACCTCTTCCAGCTCGTAATATAGTTACTCTTCAGTTATTGAAAAAATCTTTAGGTAAGGAGAGCTTGAACCCAGGTCAGCTAGGTGATGACGCCAACAGCCCACTGGGTGAGCAACCATGCTCTAACAATGGTGGGCCCGTGTGCAGAACAGTTAGATCTTGGATCAGGTAAAACAAAAGGAAAAAACTAAACACCACGCCGAGTGTGGAAAAAGGGAGAACAAAGGATGCCAGATTAAATAGCAACCCTGATGCATTGGGGAAAACCAAACTAAAACTTTTCAAACAAAATCAGAAAACAGGGAGGAACTTGAATGGCTAAGGGAAGCCTCAGGAGAGAGACAGACTTGAGAGGGAAAACTGGAGAAGGAAGGGGAGGAGTTAAAACATGAACACCCTCGCAGACAAGAAGTGAGGTGTAGCACGAGGGCTCACAGACTTGACGTTACCAGCTAGGAGCTTGGCTCAGAACTTTGGCAAAGACCCAGCACTGAATGGCTGGGTCACAGGGCTTATATAAGGTCTAGCCCAGCTGTTTGGTGTTAAGCCTGATTAGTTGGGTGTTAAGCCTGATTAGTGCTATGACTGACTATGGCCTGGCACCAAACCTTAAAGATTAACTGAATAACACTGGACAAGTCAGGTTATAAGTTTTAGTTGTGTTTTGGGTCGTTATCCCAGGATTCCTGGCAGAAATCTGAAGTATGCACTTCTAAGTATAGCCATTGATGTATTTCAAGGCAAGTAAAGATTTTTTTGTATAGCACTTTTCATGTGCGTACGTGTGTGTGTGACAGAAAAGCGATTTTACTGCTGATATGGCATCCTCCCTGTGTTGCAGTTTCTGGAAAAATGGCCTCATAGTCACACAATATTTGCTCTTATTTTCTGAAATATTTTTCACTTGTTCTGCTTGATTTGTGTTAGAAATGTGTGGAGAATTGACTACTATAGTATATTAGGTGAATTACTATTGAGGTTCTACCTATACATGAGATATTTATGAGTATTCTAATGTTCTGGGTTAATTCTAGAAGAGTGTCTGTGTGGCCCCTCAGGGGGTTTGGCCCTGCCACATGTCCAGAACATTGGTGCCTCTAACCTCTTCCAACTCATAATATATGTAATCTTCAGTTAGTAAAAGGGTCTTTATACCAGAGACTGTCCTCTGAAAAGGTATAAATTTGGTCTCCTTGCTTTAGAACCCTAACATACTGAATAGTCTATAAAGGGTCTTATTATATCTGGTAGTTCTATCAGTGTTTATAGAAGTGCCTTCATATTCATGCTGGAGTGGTAGAGGTTCTGTAAGAAACAGAATGTTGGCTTTAAATATTTCAGACATTTTTATTTGTTGGTGTAAGAAATATATAGTTACTTGTATATATTACTGTATGTCCTGTTTTAATTACTGTAGCATTACAGCATGCTTTTTCAAATCAGCAATGACATTAAACCTCAAAGGGTTTTAATGTATAATCATACAGCACAGAGAAGCTGGATTTACTGGAAATGGAAGTGACAGGTGCTAATGAAACTGAACTCAAACAATCCTGCTTCCAGAGTCTCAGTTCATTACAACAGACAGCCTGACAATCATAGTTCAAAACTGGTATTTCATATGTCGATTGTCCATAAATGGAAAACGAATACATTCCTGACACAAGAGGTATGCATCAGCAAAAGTCTTTCTCAGAAATACTGTATTAAATGTACCTAATTGTCTCCAGTGAACAACTCTTCAGTGGAGCCTGTTACTGTCCCATAATCACCATATTCTTTCAACAGTTTGAAAGAGGAAGTAACAGTTTAACAACAATGGTAGTGCAATGGATTCTTGTTCTCTCTGATTTTGTCTCATTTGCAGGTAGAGTCCTCTAAACTTAAATATATATAGTGAATAATTTCAGACTTTTATAGGTTAAATACAATGGTGTTATCTAGTGGTCTACAGAATGAAACAGTTTTCTTATAGTTTCTAGTTTTTTATAGTCTTGGCTTTATAGGGGAAATAGTTTATACTCAGTATTACAATGATGGTAATACAAATAATTCTGTCTCTTTGGGTCTTTAAACTGTCACTTTATTGAAGTATTTAATAAAGTACTGTATTATATACTATAATCTATCAATTGCTCGGTGTGTGGTTAGGAAGTGGATGCATATGCTGAGAAAAGCGAGTTTTATTATGGACAAATCCATGATAAACAGTCCAGGGTCATAGAGCCAATGTGTAGAGTCTGGGAATACATGATTAACTAAAAGGAACGAAACACACGATAACAAAAAAGGAAGCAAGCTATAACAAAAACACAAGCAAACAATAATTACACTAAACTAACACTAGTAAATAACAAAACATGCAGAGAAAACACGAACAGCAGCTAGGATTAACACACAGGATAGGAATCACAAACAAGGCATGGATTACAATAACCAGCCACAAGACTGCACAAACACAGGGATTAAATACATGGTCTGATGAGCACTAAACAAGACACAGTTGCAACTCATGAGGGGTGGGGAAAATTTTACTAAGAAACGGAACCACAACAAGGAGGTAAAGCAAAACAAAGACAACAGACAGGAATGCTAGGAGGGTGGCCATTATTGACAACACTTTGTTACCCTCAGGCATGTGGAGAGAAATTCTGAGCAGAACAGGAGATACAGAATCTTTATGCAGTCAGATGTGCTATTGTGGAGTGTCATCAGTTATTTATAGCCAGTGTGTGTGTGTGTGAAAAAGAAGTAATGCGGTGTATGTGATAAGAACAGGCAGCAACTATAAAAACAACATATCACCAGAATCCTTATTAACATATTCTCAGAATCTAGCATATTCTTGGAATCTAATTAATACAGTTCTCCTTTCCAGCAACAGAACCTTTAAAAGGAACAAAAAAAAGAATGATCAAAAACTGGACAGTAATAGTAGACTGTATATAGTTAAAAGCAAACATGGAAACATACAGAAAAGAGGAAGTCCTGTGCACACATGGGTTTCTGCAGCAAGAGAGAGGAATTTTAACAACATTAAAGAATTTATTCATATACTAGATAACAGCAATTCACTGGCTGTTCAATTAATGTGAATCTATGATATTATCATTCAATTCACATTTAACAGATGTTTTGCATCTAGTAGCTTGAATGTTCCAGTGTAGAACCTATTAGCAATCCTTGCCACTGTCCTCTGCTGACCTGCATGGATTAGTGTGTCCCATCTCTAAAACCTTGTCTCTTAAGTTAAGGAACTACCAATTGGTCACCTGTTTGTGTAAAGTCTATTCTCCCTGACAAAAAAACAAACAAAAACTTACCACTTATTTCTGCATCGTTAATGACTTTGTTAGACAGGGCTTTTAGCATATCACCCTGCTTCTGCAACCCTGATATACTGCCTGGTATTGGATCGGTATCAGCACTTCTGGGGTCCTGTAACTGTTCTTTAATGACAGTGCCTCTCACCTCCTCCTGTCTTTTTGTCTTTTTTGTTTTTCTCTCTTGTTTTTAGCAGGAAAGAATGTTCAAGGATGGTTGAGAGGCCTGGCACCTGGAGTCACAAGATTGGCACATGAGAAAACAGCGGGGAATGGTGGGGGTATATGAACTCATGTGAGGGAGAAGTTTGGGGCTTCTCTCTCTCTGTGTATAAGGGACAGAACTAATAAAACCCACTCATCTGCACATCTGACTTGAGTCCAATTGATTTTTCCTCCACAGATGCTATATTTTCTTTGTTTACCCTTGTACATACAGTTAATCCACTGAAATCTAAAGTGACTTGGGAATTTGGAGGACAAATAATTTAAAGTGATAATCAAAGCTGTATGGATTGTTGACAATGTAGTGAAAGATCAAAGTGTTCCCTGCTGTGTACATACAGTAAGACAATAACAAGTTGTGAGAAAGAGATTACCAAATGTACACATACAAATGTCTAATTCATGTCACTTAATTTAAGTGCCCTGTCTGCCTCGTGACCAGCCAGAAGATGTTGCCTGTGCTGCTGTAGCCAGTCAAATGAGGCACAGCGCCTCCTAATGGTCCAGTGTCACACCACAATCTTTCAGTTATACTTAAGTAGGTAAAAGAAGTATAATTAATAACTGATGTTAATGATGTTATCTCATCAATATCTAAAGCATAAAGGAAATAATTTCTTAATTGTGATGTCTTTTAGAAGAGTCTAATATAATATTCTCAGCCCTCAAATTCTTATTGACTATTTCAGACACGTTTACAGTCTTTACAGAAAAGGGCCAGGTGTGAATCACCCTAGTAAAACCCTGCATCAAACATAATGCTCAGTGTAAAATATCCACCTGGGTTACTTAGGAAATGAATAAATACAGGGGTTATTTGGTAGCATTCTGTAGAGGTTCATCTGTAACATGAAAATTTCATCTACCCAGCCTCTTTGAAATTTCATCACGTGTTTGCTATTTATTGTAGTGAATGTTTTTAAATTATTTTGAAATAGTTTTTCAATATGTCTGTATTACTAGTGTTAAAGCTTCAAAAATGCTTTATCAACCCAGATATCTTGCTTGGACAAAAACAAAGCTTTTCTGGACATTTAACACTAGAATAACTAAAGCTACAAAGATTTAGAAAAACTGTTTCTTCAAGAGCGAGCAACCTAGTGAAAAAAGCCAAAATGGAGAAAGACAGCTAATCTAGAAATCCTGAGCTGTGATCATTTTAGGTTCTTATATGTAGGCTTAAACAGTCATGATTCTCCCCACTTGCTGTAGCATACTGGGAGTCTTGGACAAAGTCATATCAGCCATGCATGCTCACTGCACTTTCAGGACCATAGCTGTACAATTGTAATGGGGCTCAAACCCAGGACAGATAGGCAATGACCCTGACACTCTGCTGGGTGAGTTACCACACTTTAATGAAGGTGGGTCCATGTGCAAAACAGTTAGATCTTAGAACAGGTAAAACAAGAGAAGTAAAAAAACAACAGGGGGGTAATCGAACCCCAGCCGCTTTATTGCAAGGGGAACGAGCCCCTGCTAGACTACAGTAACCATGAAATGACCTGCGCATATATCGCTTTTCAAAGGAATGGAGGATGACATAACAGGAGGAAAAACTAAACACCATGCCAAGCCTGGAAAAAGGGAAAACGAAGCACACCACGGGAAAAATGGCAGGCCCGATGCACTGGGGAAAACCGACCTGAAACTTCGCAAACGAAAGTAGAAAACGGGAAGGAACTTTAGTGGCTAACGGGAGCCTCGTGAGAGAGACAGACATGAGAGGGAAAACTGGAGAAGGGAGGGGACATGTAAAAACACAGACACCCTCACAGAACAGAAGTGTAGCACAAAAGCTCACAGACCTCAATACCCAGAGTTACCAGCTAGGCACTTGGCTAAAGACCCAGCACTAAGTGACTGGGTCACTGGGCCTTTTATAGATCTAGCGCAGCTGCTGGGCATCAAGTGTGATTAGTAGTGTGCCTGACTCAAGGCCTCCCTCTGGTGGCCGGAGGGGGCCTCGGCCTGGTGCCAACCCTTACAACAATTATCAGATATGTCTGAGAATTCAGCTGTTTTGAGTGGCTGCCACTTTTTTTCTGCCTAGGGATAAAAGTAATGGACATCTACTTTAATTTTTGTTTAAAAGTATTAGCAAGTGGTTTTGTGTTTGGTAGTGCTGGCACACATAGCCCAGAGTTTTCTGCCTGAGGGTAGGGCTTGGAAGACGTGACATGTAGGGTGAGAGGATTGCAGGGTGAGATGCCAGCACTCTTCATGGCTATGTTGTTATATTTCCACAGGTTTTGTCTTTTGTTTTATCTTCTGTTATTTAAGTAATTTATTTGGCATTTGAAGGAATAATGTTAAATTTTCTATTCACATTTTCATAGGTTCCTCACAGGGTGACGCTGTCTATGCTGAAGTTGAGGTATCATTTAAATCAATAATATAACTCCTGCAGAAATTAACATAATTAAATACTACCTATCACTCTTTGGTCCAAGGTATTTTATTGTTCGTTTGTGGAAATTCTAAGCGATTCTGTGGAAGGTAATGTGAAACACACAGCATATGGTGTATATGAAAGTTTGTCTGCTTCATTTGTACAGAATGGAAATGGAAAACCTGCTGCAAGGTTGGATAAACGTGGACCACCTTCTACCGTGTACAGTGTGGTTGTGAAGCCAGCACAGCCTTCAGGAAGTGAAGAATCTAGTGGGACCACACCAAATACCTTTACACCACGTGAATATTCCGACATTGCGATTTGTTAAATATGTTGAATAATACAAAAACAAAATTTTGTTTTAAATTGATTTTGATTTCCAGAGTCTTTTGTGAATGTTTCTGTTGCCATTTGAGTTACACAAATTAAAGAAATCCAGTAACAGCTATAAACTCATTTCAGTGTAGATATTATCTTGAAGTATGGTTGACATGCTGTTTGGTTTGATTGAAACTGGCAGTTATAGAGTTAAACAGAATATGTTGATGACAAATTACAAACTGGATTTATTTAGAAATTTAACAGTCATGTTAATTTTACATTCCATAAGAACAGTAGATGGCATTTGAAATTGGCAATTAGATGTCATTTGTAGTTGTCTGACCTTAATATATAAATATATAATACTGATTTATTATTTTTTTAATGACATTTGTATGTATTGTGGAATGACCAGAGTAGTAAGGGAAAACGTTAAAAATTAGACATATTAAAAACACTATTGCAAGTATCCATCTACTGCAAGTATTTTCATCGACTGCAATTAGACATTCTTTTTTTTTCATTATTAGCCATTTGAATGGACTGTTGCTTTTCTAGGCGTAATGCAATGGGACAGGCACTAAACATATTTTTTTTAAACATATTAATGTTTTTTTAAACATATTAACATTTGCACTAAAGGTCACTGATTTCCCCCAAATTGGTAATGTTTGTATTTTTGTTAGTGCTGTTATACCAATAACAGGTTAAATATGTCAAACTATTATCTCCTGACTATAAGTGCTATATGGTTTTGTTTTTATTTTGGTTGCGTTTCTGTCTCCACCCTAGTCTCTTGTTGTAATGATTATATTTTAAATAACCAGATTTGCCTTTTACTGTATTTCAGTGTATGTATGTAGCAGCCATGAATTTCAGTTTCTTGTAGCTTCTATTTTTCATGCAAAGTATACTTTGCTACATCATTCTAGAAGCTAGAAATTCAAGTGCATGTGACCAGCACTGATGACACCAGTGTGGTTTTACAAACAATAAGAAGAAACAAAACGTCTGACACTGGTGTATGGGAAGAATGTTTAATTTCCAAGATGCTTCAATCTGCCTGAGAAAACCTGCAAATTACAAACTTTTCAAAAATACAATTAATGCTGTCACTTTTTTACTGTTTAAACTCTGGGCGGGACAATGTGATAATTAGGAAAGTGGTAATTATTGGTGATTCTTTTATGCTGCCTCCTTGTGATCATGTACAAGCAAGACACACAGGAAAGACATTTCTGAAATTATTTATGCTACAGTGAATAAAGTCAATAAATAGTTATACTACTGCTCATTTGGACATAAACAATGGAATCATTTTTGAATATAAATTTCATGCCCATTATCTGTTACAAAAATCTTTCCAATTCATATAAAATCCATCCCATTTAATTTGTTAAGGACAAAAATAGCTGTTAATGTCATGAGATACAAAATTGTCTTAACTTTTATCATTTAATAATGGATTCCTCCATGTAGGCCAATGTATTAAAGTAACCTAGAAAACAACCTGAGCAACCAGTGCAGACTTGCTGTACAGCATTCGTTTGATTTGACTGAAATCTCTCAGGTTTCATAATGCCTTTCAAAGAATCAAAGAAAAACTTAAATCACCAACAAAGATCAGAAGTTTTATCACTTTCATTTTATCCCTGGAATTTCCATGCATGAGAGCAGCCAATTAACTGCCACAAAACACCCAAATTACACCTGCCACTGGCTCTGGTCAACATTACTAAAACACATACAGTACCATACATAGCAAACACTGGAAGATGCATAAGACACACATTTTTATCTTAACTTTTCAACCCCCTGAATACAGTTGACCATACAGTAGAATACCCCATAAACAAGTTTGACTCCACACCTCTATTCCAAGAAGAAGTGCAAGAATGGAAAAAGTAATGTAGGTTAGTGCAGCTTTATTGATTGGCATTGGGAATTTATTGGTATGCCTTTAGTGGCAGTCAAAGAGATTGTGCATGTTGTTTGAGTTTACATATATTTCCCAGTGTTTAATGTAAAGAGGGTTTAATTGAAATGTCTTCCTCCTGTTGGGATTGTAATGTGATTAGGTTAATGGAGCAGAGCCTTGCTCTGGGGAAATATCACAATGGTAGATTAAAGGAGTCACCTGTTTTCAGTCTCATGTACTGTGTGTTTGTGTGTATTTATATTTCTTGCTTGTGTTTGTTTTAGCTGAGACAAATTTGCATTTACATATGAGAGCAATATATATTTTCAAATAAATAATGGATTTCTATTCAGGAGGCGCACCAGCTGCTATGCTTGTCTCTGGGGTTGGCGCCGGTCTCGTTCCCTTCTTGCCTCTACTAGGCTTCGGTACAGGCACAAGAGTTCCAGGGCTGTGTTCCCTAGTGAAGGGAGTTTCTTCCTCGGACGAGGTCACCTCAAGATGTGTTGTGAGATGACTTTTTTGCACCTAATCGATACCTCCTGGGCGGTATCTTAGGTGCCGGAGGCTTGTCGTTCTTTGAGACAGCAGACTGAACGTCATTGTCAGTGGGAGGGTCCCCATAGAGGACCTCCTCCACCTCCATTGGCGGATCCTCCACATAGTCGGTCTCCAAGTTCGACTGCAGACTGATGTCACTACACTCCCTTCTATCTCCATAGTCCACATAATCCTATTTTCACACAGCATCATTGACACAAAGTGCTACTGTACCACAGCATACCTTTGTGATTTTCTAGGTTTCATAAACCCTAAAATGTTATCATAACCCTAAACCTTGAAATCTGAATAAACCAGCTTGGACATGTCATAGGTTTACATTAATATAGCACTGATAACATGACTCAACATGGAATTTCAGATATTTATATCTAAGTATGTAGATTATGAATATAGAAAAAAAAGTAAGGTGGCATTATCATTAAAAGTACAAAATCTATGGCACAGGTGTTGTAAAAGTTTATAAAACTTTATAAAAAGTAGTGTATAAATTAGTCATTTAATATTTAGCAGACCCATGGCCTAAACTCATGTTCAGCAGGTCCTATGTTATATTCTTCTTCCAAATTTCCTTTTGCTCTTCCTGTTTCAGGTGCAGGTGACAAGTGACGTTTGCAGTTAAAAAGCCATTGCAAGTATCGCCATCTGGTGGTAGGGACACTGATGTCAAAATACTCAAAAGGCTGAAAGTGCTTGGCCAGTTAGGAAGAACCAAATGTGTCAATAAACCATTTTATCTGTGGCCAATGCTGCACTGGATTTTACTTCCCTGTAATTGATGTTACTACCTTTTTGTTTTTTGTTATTCCCCTGCAACCAGTTAATTCAGCAGCTTATCATGTCTGGTGATATATTTATAAGATGTTTGTGTTACGACAACTGTGTTAATAGTCAATATGGCCTAATATAGTAAATGTTTGTCAGAGGCAGCTGTTATAAATAAACTAAAAATATTTATATTATCTTAATTGTTGTCAAGACATGTCTTGAAGCAGGTTATTTGAGCGTTTGTGCAATTATGTACATTAGCAGCACTTAAAGGTCATAAGAAAAAAACTGCAGCACCAACGGACATGAATTGTCCTGTTGGTTGTGTAATACTTGTGCAACATTACAACCCTGTCTAAAAGACTCAGTACTCAGTACATCTTTACTCAGTACATCACTGTTGCGACCTCACCCCTGTAAAAATCTGAAGACGTTTCTAGGTGTCACGGTTTGTCCCTCCTAGCTTTCATGTTCCATGGTTTCCCTGTCTTATTTTGTTTTGCTTCCATTCTGTACTTTGATTTTCTCCACCCCTCATTTGGTTTTCCACACCTGTTCCTCATTTCTAGTCTTGTTAACGTAGTGTATGTAAAATCCTGTCTTGTGCCCTGTATCTTGGCTGTTCATTACATGTATGTTTGGATGTTTTTAAAAGCCAATATCCATCTGTATGCATGTATGTATGTATGTAGGTTCTTTGGATGTTTTTGGAAGCCCGTATCTGTATGTAAGTTTGTACTCTGTGCCTTTGTGTTTCATTCTAGTTGCTGTTTGTGTTTTAGTTGTTAGTGTACCCTAGCCATTGTTCTTATCATGTATCCCCGTACTCTCTGTATTGGTTCAATGACCCTGGACTACTCCAACGACTACGACTCTAGATTTGCCCCTGATAAATCTCGCTCTTCTCTGCACATGCGTCCACCTCCTTACTGCTCACCGTTACACTAGGTGAGTAACTGCAGTGTACTGTGGTAAGAGATGTAGAGATATTCAAAATTGTAGTAAAGTACGGTTTCCAGAGAAACGTTTTAGACAGAGGTCCTTCATCAGCTGTGCAAGTAAAGTGCTCTCGCTTTCGTATAGAGTTGTGGCCAAAAGTTGACACTGGCACATATTTTGTTTTCACTGTCTGCAATTTTCATTAACTCTAGATTGTGAAGAGTGATCAGATGAATTGCAATTAATTGTAAAGGTTCCATTTGAGCTCATTTAATACAAGGGAAAAAAAAGTCAAAACAACAACAACAAAATTTTTTTTTTTATTTTGAGGGGTTTATGAGTCACCAGGGTCTTGTCAAATAAAGTGACAGTGGTAGCTTGGTGGTTAAGGTACTTGACTTGTAATTAGAAGGTTCCTGGTTCAAGCCCCATGACTTCAAAGTTGGGTCCCTGAGCAAGGCCCTTAAGTTGTCCTCAGTCATAGTTGTAAGTTGCTTTGAATAAAAGTGTCAGCTAAGTTCTCTAAATGTGTTTTCCACTAGTAATATGATAAGTGCATTAAGTAGTCCCACAACAATGTTTGTATGATACCAAATATAAACATTTTAATGTCCAGCAAAGTTTTATATTTATATATTTAACTCTATATAACACTAAACATTGTGTGTAATTTACAGCTATTTATGTAGCAACAGTATGGATGTTCATTATAACTCTCAGCAAGTGTCAGAAACTCTGCTTGAGTTGTATTCTCTAGTAGTTGTGATACTTGCTCTGTACCACCTGTATTCTGTGTCTCCACTTGTGGTGAAATGTTTGATGGTCCATCATCATGGTCAGGGGCAGGTAGTGCAGACTGATGCTTTTAGCTTTATATGGCAGGGAAAATGTGATGTATACAGACATGTCTCAGGCATATGAAATAAACTAACTAATCATTAGCATACAGATAAATGCCAAAGAAATAAATAAAACAATTGAACCAAGAACTTCAACACAAACCAAATGTTAACAGGAAGCACCTAAAGGAAAAAGCCTTAGGATGGGAAGCCTAAACTCATTTAGAAGCTCATTTCTAAAGAGAAAGCGTGGATCTACGCTTAACGGCTTTATACTCAATACTTGATCTAAAAGGAGTAATGCTCAGGGGCCCCAACAGTGGCAATTTGGCCATGAACTGGCAATTATTCAATTACAAGTCAATCACCTTAACCACTGAGCTACCACTGCCCTCAGCTTGACCTTCTTTCCATGTCAAAGGTATGGATTTTTAGCTGCAATTCTTCTATGAAGACCACTTCTGGCCAGACTTCTTCAAACAGTAGATGGGTGTACCTTGGTTCCCATTGGTTTCTGCCAGTTCTGAGCTAATTCAAAGCAAATGTCACCAGTTTGTGCTCTAAGAGACTCCCGTTTTAATGCCTTTATGTATTGAGCAGCGTCGTATGGTCTTGCTATCTGTGGGGTTTTTTTTGTGTAAATGACTAATGTAATTGCATTAACCCCTGTTTTTGGTCTTGTTCAAAATGAAGGCTGTGCTCCAAAGGAAGTGCTGTCAACAGTTGAGAACCAAACAAGACTTGTGAAATTGTGGTTTTCATAGATTCAGCAACACTTCTACCAAGTCTGCAGTATTGCAGAAGTGATGGGTTTTTTTGTAAATGTATTCCTAATACTCTACAGAAAGTAGAGTATTCATTTGAAAATGCAAAGTGGAGGAATGTGGGTTTTCATATGCAATTTTAGTTTACATATTATTGCTCTTTAATGCTCAATTCACTGTGAACTATTTTGTGTTCACTAAATCAACAGTAGTCCATACATTCCCATAAATGAAGTACATTGCTGAACCTTAATGTTTAATTTTGTATTTAATAGAGTGATGAAATAATTGAACTCTAAAAGAAAACTCCCTGCCCCCTTATTCGCTGCCCATGCATTCAAAAATAGAAGTGTTCATAGCTTATTTTTGTAAGTTAACAAAATTCAAAGTTGAATGAAAAGAAGATAAATCCAAATCAATATTTGGTGTGTCCCAACTTTGCCTTCAAAACAACATTAGTTCTTCTAGGTACACTTGCACACAGTTTTTGAAGGAACTTGGCAGGGAGGTTGTTCCAAACAGAACTAGGGTAGATCATCACTTCCAGGACTCCTTGTTGTTCTTTACACTAAAGATAGTTCTTAATGACATTGGCTGTATGTTTGGGAACATTGCGCTGCTGCAGCCAAGTTTGACACCTCCCTGATGGTATTGCATAAGGGATAATCATCTGTCTGTGTTTCTCAGCATTGAAGACACCATTAATATTGACCAAATCCCCAATTCCATTTGCTGAAAGGCAACCCCAAATTTGCAAGGAACCTCCACCATGCTTCACTGTTGCCTGCAGATGCTCATTATTGTACTGCTCTCCAGCCCATCAGCAAAAAAGCTGACATCTGTTATAGCATTTAGCTGACACTTCTATCCAAAGCAGCTTACAATTATGTTAGAATACAACTTGAGGATTAAGGGTCTTGCTCAGGAGCCCCAACAGTGGCAATTTGGCCAGTTTGGCCAAACTGGCAACTATTCAATTACAAGTCAATCATCTTAACCACTGAGCTACCACTGCCCTCAGCTTGACCTTCTTTCCATGTCAAAGGTGTGGATTTTTAGCTGCAATTCTTCTATGAAGACCACTTCTGGCCAGACTTCTTCAAACAATAGATGGGTGTACCTTGGTTCCCATTGATTTCTGCCAGTTCTGAGCTAATGGCACTGCTGGAGATCTTCTGATTTCAAAGGTAAGTGATATAAGTTTCCTTGGTCAACCACTGCGTCTACGGTCCTCAATGTTGCTCATTTCTTTATGCTTCTTCAAAGAGCTCGTACAGCACATCTTGAAACCCCAATTTGCTTTGAAATCTTTGCCTGGGAGAGACCTTGCTGATGTAACATAACTACATTGTGTCTTGTTGCTGTGCTCAGTCTTGCCATGGTGTATTAACCTGTGTGTAATGTGGAGCGATCACGATGCGGACGCATATGCTGAGATATGTGAGATTATTAAGGGCAAATCCACAGTCAGAGTCGTTAGTCAATGAGCCAAAACAGAGAATCCAGAAATACATAGCAAACAAAAAAAAGGCTACAATGCCTCGATCATCATCCCCAGATTTGGATTATTACCACCTATTTTCAATTCTACTCAGTGTATTTATGTGCCTTCTAAATGATGCAGTCTATTCAAAGTACTGCCATGGTTCATTGCCTTGCAAATTGAGCATTTGTTCTGATGCCTGTTACTTATAGTGTTTTGGCCCTGTCCTCTCTTCACTACAGTTTTTGGATCTGTACATTGTACTTCTCCTGGTGTTCTTGCTTTGCTGGTTTTGATACCTGCCTGTGTTCTGACTACATTTTGGATTGGAAAGCCAAAGTCTTATCGCATCTGCAAACGCCTGCCTGTTTCTGACTTGTTACATGAACAAGGTCAGTTTGTATCAAAATTGGACTCATATATGCAGGCAGATCCATAGCTGAAATAGTGTTTCTGGAAAACAAAGTATTAAAGATCATCACCACCATCTAACATAAAATGTCATTGTACTCTCAAATTTCATCTGTACTGTACATTCATGATATTTTCATCATGCTTGTAAAGACTTAAACATGACATTAAATTTGGTATTTCATTATTTTTACTGTGCATTACATTACATGAATCTTGAAATGTAAACATTTTAAATATGGAAATGAGGCACTTTGGGGAGGCACCCCATTGTTATTCAGAGCCAAACTGACAGAAGTTTATAAACCTCAAGAAAGGAAATTTGCTCACACACAGTGCAATGGCGATTGTAGCAAAGCTGATTTTCATTCTCTGCAGTTTGGCCTCAATAACAGGTAGAGTCCTTTAAACGACATCTGTCTATGTATACGTCTTATGATATAAATAGTGATGTGTGACTAGCTGAGCTTCTGTCCTTATATTAAGAATAGGATAAACCACTGTGTCATACAGAATTACAGGTCATGTTAAGAGTATGCAATGCCATCCTGCTGAATAGATCTTTCCACATAATTGATAAACTGTTTGATATGAAATGATTACTGAACTTGACTTTGTATCAAAATGGTTCAATGCGTCCTACCATACTATGACTGTAGTACAACCATGTATGTACATCAGGAACATGCCTGTCACATATCTATATATTATGTGTACATATGATTTGATATGCTTTTCATGTTTTATATTTTAACAGAATAGTTGTATTCCTAAATGAGTCATCTTTTGCCTTAAGGAATGACTTAGTAAAACAAATAAAGTTTGGGGTGACTGAAATTTTGTGTAAATTGGATTGTCAATCTGTTCCTTTAAAGCGTCTTCATAAACAAAGGGCATTTTGTCAGTTATTTCTTGCAGAAAATAATCTAAAGTGTATTCCAGAATTCCAAAGTATGCAGGACAAATGTGAGTAAGGGTTGTTTGTTTTTACTTCTGTCCCAAATATGTTTTCTAATACTGAGATCAAGAGACTGGTGTAATGAAGGCACACACACACACAAGGGAGAGTATCCAATGCAAGAGGTTTTATCTAGTATTCGGGGGCAGGTAGGACTCATAGGTCAGGCAGTAGATGAGGTCTGTAGCACAGGCAGGATTCAGAAACCAGGCAGACAAACACATACATGGGAGCCTCGGTATGCAACATGAGAATGGCAATACTTCGCAAAGAGTGTGTGAGGGAGGAGGGCTTAAACAGGAAGGTAGTAAGAGAGAAAATAATCATCAGGTGTGTAACTAGTACTCTGGCGAACCAGATCGGAGATGCCGGTGGGAAGAGGTAGGAATGGCAGTGCTGGAATGAACATGGTTCCTGGTAAGGCCAAGTCAAAAGTTTGGCTTTTAGCCTTTACCTTGATCAATAACAGATTATAGGTTATGCGGTCACCTAGGTACTTTTATAGCAGTAGCTGTTCTTGCAATTTAGGGTAATTGCTTGTTTCACAGACTTGTGATCTGAAATCATTTGTCCAGTACTCATAAGTGCCATTTTGGTAAAATTATTCAGTATTTATTGATGTTTGTCTCTGGTGCTAGAATGCTTGCACTAAACACACAATATATAGCTAATTAAATATAGAATAAGAGACAGGTTTAAACCATAGATAAATGGCAAACCTGTTTTCAAGTTATACCATAAACATTTGACTGGCATTTTGTCATTATGGGGATGTTTGCTAAAATGGAATTATAATCTAATCACATGATGAAATTACTCAGTAGTGCCATAAAATGGTCTTATTTTGATACTTTTCTTAAATTTTTGCATTATAAAATATGATTCTGCTGGAAAATAAATGAAAATTCATCTGACACATTTTTTCACCAGGACTCATTAACTGAGGAATACCTTGTACTATTACATGATAGCTATCAATATAGTAGAGTGAAGGTTAACAAATATTTCCTTCGAGAGCTAAGGCAATAGCATACTCTATATTTAAACTAGCAAGCTCTCAATGGTATAGCAAAAACTGCACTACCTGGGAGACCTATGAGCTCAGATTTTAAACTATACTATAAGGAAAAGCATAACAGTGTTTCATATACATATACTAATAAATATAAATAAATATAAATTATTTTCAAACTGTATAAATTGATATAGTTCCTAAAATGCTTAGTATGATTTTAGCAATTTTTTTGTTTTTTTAGTTTGTTTGTTTTTTTAAATAAAACTCATGGACAGTATTGACATCTATTGCAGTGACAGAGAATGGAAACCTTTTGCTTTGAGGTGATGTGGGTCTACATTTATTTTTACTCTACCGGAACCTAGCAGTCTGCAAAAAAAAAACAAAAAAAAAAAAAAAAAAAAAAAACACTGCTTGAAAAGATGATTCATGTGAAAGTGCAACTAAAAATGCCTGTGCATGTTCCATACTGACTGCAACCACAAACAGCCAAAGCACAGCGCCAAAAATCCACATCTTCCTTCCACAGTATTGTATCTCACATCCACAAAAACCTAATTGCAAGAAAATTTGTTCTACCTCAATTAACTGCTAAGTGCACCTCCAGTTTTAAACACATTTTTGAATGATTTGTTCTTGTATGTGAATGATGTGTACTTGTATTTTATTTGGGGGGTTTATAATATGTATTTGGATGATGGAGATTCATTTTCAGTCATGTGCTTCATTTCCTGATTCACCATGGTCTTGTCCAGTAAAATGAACAATTTTGAGTATATACATGAAATTAATCAGGAGGTACACAATATTTTCCACTAGGTGTCAGACATCTCCAAGGTGCTCAAAAACCTCTCCAAATGCACACAAAGTCATCAGTGTGCAATACTTTTTTGCTAAACATTACAACCATGTTTAACAACTTACTAAATACAATATTCGCTTCATTATAGCTTCATGGTTAAGGGATAAAAATATTAGCTTCATTGATATTAGGCTAAAAGGTTATGCTGGGGAAAATACTGTTATTCTGTAAATGCTGTAATACTGTAAAGAAATAGTATGCTTTCTCATTTATACTTGCAATTTGTAGCAGGATTATGAATTTTTCCAGCAGTGTATGGAAATATCCAGTGATTTGCGATGCAAAAAAATCATAGCTAGTCCATGCTGGAAGCCGCTGAATTGTCTCTCAGCTTCCAGCTCATAACTACACCCAAACAACTCCACATAAACTTCAGCTAAAATAAGCCTCTTTCTTTCCATGATATCCAAAATTATTAGCAATCAAATTATTCACTAAAAACAATATCCATGCTTTGCCTCTCTCATCACCCTGCGCACTCCGTATGCAGCAGATTGGACTCGTCCATGTTCCCGCTGATGATTGCCGCATTGTAGGCAGCAGTGCAAGAGTTCAGAGTCTTGCAGATGTTGCAGCACCTCAAATTTAAACTCCCTCCCTCAATCATCTTCTGCTCTTTGTTATGTCCATCTAATTCTGTTGCTGTCTAGTGTACCTTTTACAGTTGTTGTTTTATCTTCTGTGTTTAGTATTTCGCTATTTTTATGATGTCTTTTCTGATTTTTTTTTTTTTTCATCTATATATGATTCTTGATTTGATCCGTAAAGCAACCTTGAGCTTGGGAAAAGAGCTATGTAATTAAAAGGTTTCTGTTGTTAAAAACAGAAGGCAAAATAACATTTTGAAATTTTATGAGGGTTACCGAAGATGGAAAAAATTTTTAAAAGCATTTTTTACAAAATGTATATAACAATTCACTTACGTAAATTAAAAAAAAATGTAATTTTTTTTTTACAAGTCTTCAGAACATAAATGGATTATATTTCCTCTTTCTCTACAGTGTCCAATCATGAGTTTAAGGAGGTTGGCAGTTCTGTTCAGCTGCACATAAAAGGCAGTATAAAACCATTCAAAACCCTGAAATGGATGCATGGAAGATATTTTGTATTGACATATGATCAAAAATTGAATAAGGTAGAACCAGGCCGTGCTTATAACGGTAGGGTGAAGCTTGATAAGGACACCTACAGTCTGACGCTGAAAAGCCTACAGAAGAATGACAGTGGAGTCTATATAGCAAGATCAATTGATGAAGAAGGGGAAAACCCTATTGTTCAGTACAAACTCTCTGTATTAGGTAAGTCTTTCAGTATAGTAATCAGTGGAAAAAATGCATTCCTGAATCAACAGTATTTTTGTCAATTAATAATGTATATTTTTCTGCATACGTGTTTTAATGTGCTTACATTTAAAATCATATTTACAAGAGGATGTTGCAATAATGAACAAAATTCAAACCTTAAAATGACAGGACAGCAGTTATATGATCTCTGTAACTGTGTGTTTTGTTGGTGATGAGCTTTCAGTGTATGTGATCCAGCAGTGCAATCATGGTTGTGTGTGTCTTCCCCAGATCCAGTGGAGAGTCCAATCCTTACTCCTGTCCCTCACCAGTTAAGCAGTGACCCCTGCAATGTGACTCTCACTTGTAGTGGTCACAACCTCACAATCCACTCTAACTGCTCTAATGATGTCTGTGAGGAGAACAAAATAGAATCACCAGGAGGCATCATCCTATCCATGTATGTCAGTGGAAGCACTATAATCTGTAACCACAGCAACCCAGTCAGCTGGAAAAAAAGTACAATTAAAGAGATTAAAGAAATCTGTTTTTCTATAGGTACAGATAAATGTCTACAAACCCAAACACACACAGACATGCATCCAATTCTTTAATCTTATTGTACTCATACATTTTTCCACTCCAACATACACATTTTGTTCTCTATTAGGACCTACCAACCAACTGCTCTATATTGTAATAGCACTGAGCTGTGTGGCACTTATCCTCCTTCTGACTGTTATTGGTTGTGTCATACAACTTAGAAGGAAGAAAACAGGTATCACCTTCAGTTTTTTCCAATACACAATCTCATGGAGAAACACATTCTGTATAATGAAGCAAATAATGCAAGATTGATTGCTTGAAGAGATGATTTGGTTAAATAATATTAGACACAGACTTTTAAACACCATTTCTGTATTTACAGGAGTGTATTTACAAGAGTAAATTTCAAATACTGACTAATTTACTAATAAATAATGTTTATTATATTGAGAAATCACATTTAGTATTATAAGTCTCTTAAAATAGTGAAATTTGTTTCTCTACAAAAAGAATTTCAGAATATTTGGTTGATTAGAATTGTAATAGAATAGAATTTTAACAATTGTATTTATGAAATAGTACAAATAAACTACAATTATGATGTAAAAAAAAAAGTAATCATGCAACTTGTAATTGATATGCATAATTGTATTAAGTGTTCTGTTAAGGGTTGAAAGATGATTTTGAGCTGGTTTTAAAACTGGTAATAGAAGCTATATAATAAATATTACAGAGTAATGAGTTCTAAACATTTGTACCATCCAAGTAAAAGGCTGTTTCCCACATTTCTTGAGTCTGTGGAGTAAGCAAGCACTTTGTAATAATGATCATAAAGCTCAATCCAAACTTGCATTCAGCAATGTATAAACCTGCAAGTTGTCTATTTGCACTAAGTACACTAAGTGCAAATAGCATCAAACACAGCTTGGCTTAAAAAATATCTTTTCAAGCAGAGCTTTCACAGGACCCATAGGGTGATACCAATAATGTACATGTTAACTTGTCTTTATGGCCAGCATCTCAACAAATTGCCCTTCCCTTTAAAATGTCTGTTGATGTTATTATAGTAATGGTATCTGATGCTTAGTGTGGCTGTAAATTATTTGAACAGAATAGCATTTAAAATCAAGGATTGTGTTCTACAGCTCATCTTGCCTGGTTGAATGACGTGTTCATTTTCCATTTGATATTCTAGATGGCATAGGTTCCCCACTGTGTGACACTGTGTATGCAGAGGTTGAGGTAATATTTAAACTTGCAGTATTATTCCTGAAGTACTTAAAGCCAATAAATACTGTCTACTACTGCAATGTAAACTTTACATCATTTTTTAAAGAAAGCATTTATCACTTTTGTGGAAGGCTTCATGAAACCCACAACATGGTCTATGATAGTCTGACTAAATCATGTCTGCAGTATGAAAATGAAAGACCAAGGAATAGCATGTGGTTGGAGATATCTTCAAGTTTTTACAGTGTTGTAGGAGTGCAGCTTTCACACAGTGAAGGATCTACTCACGCTATGCCAAATCCTCTGTATCATGCGAGAAATGTGAGCATATGGCTTTTTATTAGTGCAAAATAGTACACAGACAAGCACATTTTATATTCTGAAATGATTACTGGGCCATTTTGAATCATGTTTGCAGGCTAATTAGTCAAGTCTTTTAGCACAAACCTTAAAAAGTTACAACCTGAAATTTGATGTTCATACAGGCAATCAGAATAATCTGTTCAGCAAAGATAAGAGGAAAGAGATCATTATATATAGGCATGGATTGTAAGGGTTGGTGCCAGGCCAAGGCCCCTTCCGGCCACCAGAGGGAGGCCTCGAGTCAGGCACACCACTAATCAGGCTTAACACCCAACAGCTGAGCTAGACCTTATATAAGTCCAGTGAGCCAGTCATTTAGTGCTGGGTCTTTGCCAAAGTTTTAAACCAAGTGCTTAGCAGGTAACTTCAGGTATTGAGGTTTGTGTGCCACATCTCACTTCTTGTCTGCGAGGGTGTTTGTGTTTTTACATGTCCCCTTCCCTCTTGAGTCTGTCTCTCTCCCGAGGCTTCCCTTAGCCAATCAAGTTCTTCCTCATTTTCTGGTTTGGTTTGGGAAGTTTTAGTTTGGTTTTCCCCAGTGCATCAGGGTTGCCATTTCTTCCCGTGGTGTCCTTTGTTCTCCCCTTTTCCACACTCGGCATGGTGTTTAGTTTCTTCCTTTTGTTTTACCTGATCCAAGATCTAACTGTTCTGCACACGGGCCCATCATTGTTAGAACGTGGTTGCTCACCTAGTAGGCTGCTGGTGTCATCATCTAGCTGACCTGGGTTTGAGCCCACCTTACATGGATAATAGTAAACACATGAGATCAATAGCCTGGTGAGAATGAGCAAATTAATGATCAGTTATTGGTTGAATGTTGTTCCTTACTGTGTGAATGTCTTTCCAGCCCAATGCATTTGCTGTAGCCCAATTGTATAACTGCAGCATCAGTGGTGATTAAAATGGTATGCTTTGTGCAGAATATTGTACATCTGGCATGTCATAAACTATATGGTTCATAATAATAATAATAATAATAATAATAATAATATTACAGTGTAATAGTAGTAATTTATATTATTTTGTTCCTACCACTTTTATTGAATATATTTAGCAACAAGAAACTCATGTGGACAAAAGACTGCCCAGCACTTATTACACATTTGCAGATACGGTATGAAATTTCTGATGCAAAATTTCTTTAAAAGAAACATTATATTCATATAAAATTTGTTCCATGTTAATTATATTAATTTTGCTTTGTTTCCTGAAAGGAATTGTCAAAGCTCCATTTTTATCACTTATCACATTAGCTCAGAGAATCTGATATTCTGAATGTTAATAATGCTTTTATGTTTCTTTATGATTACCTAGAGATCTGACAACTTCCCATCAACCATCTACAGTACTGTGGATCATTCTAAGCCTGGAACCATTTATGGGGTAGTGAAAGGTCAATAAAGCTGCAGAGGGAGCCCCATCACTTATGAGAAACTAAAACTTTTACATTGTCACAAACTGCAATCAAGCAGCCTAAACATCCCATGCTCCTTCAAGACATTTGCGTAAAGCTTTACAGTGATTGTGTTATGTATAGTTCTTTTCACCTTGATCGTGGAGTACTGGGGATAAACATAGCTGTTACTTTGGGACACAAAATTGCTTTTTCTTTTTTTCTTTTTTTTTCTAATTATGGTCCATGTCTAGGCCAGAGTATTGTCTTTTTCATTGTGTGTGTGTAATATAATTTCATGCAGAAATGGATTTCTTAATTTATTTTTTTATTTAATATATTTGTCTCTATTATAGAATTTCAGCCAGGATTCAAACATTTGACATATACAAAACATGGATTTCTGTATATTAAATTCTTAAAGTAAATTATTGGAGTTTTGTATATTCATTTAGTATATAGCCATTTTTAAAATGATTTGTAGAGTAAATTCTCTGTAATCTAGATTTTCACATTTTAAAGGCTTGGTTTTACTTAATCAAGTCACATTCACCAATGGTCAGGGATGAATGCTGTGTTTTGGTATTTTTATTATTTAATCTTGGATTGCCACTATTTTGCTTTTATAACAGTTTTAAAAAAGATGGCATTTTACAAGTAAGGTTAACTAAATTATTCTCACCTCTACATGTAGTGATTTGCCAAGCTATTGCTGCATAATAAACCAAGGGTTAGATGGAGAATTGAAAGTGAAATATTGGTTTAGTGTAAAGGAATGTTAGTTTTGTTTGGGTTTTTTTTACACCTTCATAAAATATAAACATGAATATCTATATCTAATGCAAGCATCTTTCCTGCTACATGGTCTTCTGTTGACTCACTGACACTTGGTACTGTATTTCTTGTATCTTTACCAAGGGTATAGTCAGATGCTTTCATTGTTATTTAATCCCAATTGGCATTTGCATGTGGGATTCACATATCCACATTTTCAATATATGGGTGCAAGCGACAGCATTGCATAAGGCCTACACTAACCAAACTATGAGGGTATATGGACATTACATGTTTTTCATTTTGAAACCAAACTGCAATAAGTAGATGGACAGGTTAGATGCTTTCTGAATTCTTCTTAAAAATGCACTCAGGAATGGATTATTGACTGGGCCAGTGCCCATAGACCTCCAACTGCCATGGGCCTCTGGAAGCCTAAGCCCACTGTCTGAGGGGGGCCTAAGAATTAGATCCCTAGTATATGCACAGCATATGCCCCTGTACCAGTCCACCAGCAAGTAAGTTAAATGTTCAAAAGTTATCCTTTTGCAGATATAAAATGAATAGCAAGCCTCCTCCTCAAATAACACACACACACATTTTGCCCAGAAAACACTGAATAAATACAGATATGCAGGAATCTATAGGCTTGCTGTATATTGGTATTTTTCTAATTAAAATAGCCAGTGCAATCACAATGTGACCAAACACATTAAGCAAGACCATGGAAGTTTTGTTTGCCTTTTTGTTTGTTTGCTTGTTTTTTATTGTTTAAAGTGCATCAGAAGAAAAAAATAGAAACATGGAGAAAGAGGAACTGTTACGACCTTGTCTGGGCAATAAGGCTGTAACAAGAGCCGTGGGGTAAAACGGCTAACAAATGTTTGTAAGAACAAAGAACCCAGGGAAATACCACGGTAGTCAAATATTGCTGGTGTCTTCAGCAGTGACCCAGGCCAAAGTAACAAACAAAACCCACAATAAAATAAAAACACACTGAATAGGTTTTCACAGAGAAAAAGAATAAACACACAGGACTACACTAATTCCCCAACAAAAAATAGTAACAAAGCCCCAAACCCACAACAAATAGCAGCTACTCCCTACCATCAATACACAAAACCAAAACAACACTGTATAAAGCTGTACAACAGCAGCAAGAGATACTAGGGAAAAGCAAGCTCAGTATCAAGGCAGGAAGCAAATTAATGAAGATAACAAAAAAAGTCAAAATAAGTCTCCACTAATAACACATACAAACAGATCTTCAACTCTCTAGTGGCGGAGAAGAAATCTCTCACTGGACCTTTAACAGGGTCAAAAACACACTACACACTCCTATGGACACAGTACATGACAGGAACACAGTCATTTCTGTCCTTAGCACAACACAGGCACTGTGGCAGCTTAGTCTTGTGATGTCTGATGACATCACTTCCTTCATTTTTCTCTCGCTGTCTCTCTCCCTCCCTCCCCTGCGGGGCCATTAATGGATATACATGACTAGGTAATTTTACATGTACAAAATGGCTGTGCTCATGTGGTTCAAGATCTCCCTTTCCTCCTCTGGCACTACTATGAGTGACCAAAACAGAGTGTAGACTTGGTTGTCTGTGCATGGCCGTTGTGAAACTTTGCTATGTTACATGTCTTTCTGTGTTACATTAGTAGCTTGTTGTTTGTGAACTAGAAGATTAATCCTGTATTTCTAAACATCAGTTCTAGACTTAGGAGACTATGCACAAAGCTCTAGGGGATAAGTGCCCATTTGAATTGCTGTATCTATTTTTATGGTTTGAGTTAGGGAACTTATGATGTTTATAACTTCTTTCTCAGTTGTGTAGGTGTTTGGGGGGAGAAATGTTTGTTTTATGTTTAGCTGTGATCATTCCAGCAGCCTTTCTTTTCCAATATAAAATAAAAAAATCATTTTACCTTTTATTTATATCTGACTAGAATTCCGGTGTCTTGCATTTAACTTGGCTGGGCTTGAGGAATTTGGGGGAAATGTTTACACTCATATTCTTTCTATTAGTCTTCATTTATATCAGTCTTTGTTATGATGCTAAAATTTAAGGCTGGAGGGAAAAGTGACATGTCCAATCTGAGTGCTTCAGGCACTGGTTTTCTGAACTTATAATGTCGGGTTTTCAGCAGTTTCCTGTTGTAATTCAGGAAATAACATTTCTAGGAGGTGTTTTGTCAGCTGAGAGTTGAGAGCTGTAAGCAGACATAATGCTACTTTACCCACATTCCAAACAGAACACATGGTTCATCAGTTAGCTTTACAACAAAAAAGGTCACTGATGTGTTAATCTGACAAGAACTACTGCATCTTTTACCAGCCTGAAGCATCATCAGAAACAGATGAACAGACAGCCAGGTCCAGTCACCAGCAGTCCAACACTAACGCCACCTCTTGAAAGTCGAACTGTCACTTAGAAAAGCAGATATCTCTTCACTATCCTTTTTCTCCTCAAAGACATTGAGCTGCCTCATATGGTTCCATATTATATCTAATAGTTTTGTGAATTAATTAAGTTGTGATTGGGTTTGTCTGTATTTCTCACTCATAATGACCTCATCACTATACTAGTGCAATAGAGAATATAGAGTGCAGTAGAGAAGTCGGGGCTTTTACTCAAGTGTGATAAAGGGCTTTGTAAGCCATCATAGTCCTCCCACTGTTGCAGGAAGGAAGTATGTGGGTTTTGGGTACCATTATTTCAAGACATGTACCAACAGAGTCTGAAGGTCACTCCATTTGAAAACATGCACAAGAAAATCTTTGTTTCTTGACATTTAAAAATATTACAGACAGTAAAAAAAAAAAAAACTATTTGCATAAGCTCAAAGATTCCCTAGAGCATTGTAGCAAAAGTATATTATTCAACAGTGACATGAGCTTCACACTTAACAAAACTATAAATGATTCAAAGAGAAGGACAGGTGAACTAAGATCATACAAGCCCAAAGTAAAAGAAATCCCATCATTACATTAATTGTACATTCCTTTTATTTCCGCCACATGCAATCTTACTCATATGGATAATATGCGTAATATGGCTACATAAAAAGAAGGTAGAGGAGTACAAAACAGGAAGACAGAAAGACAATATCACCCTCGTGCATGTTCTAATGTTCTAATAAAACTGTGGGGTAAAAAAAAAACTATCACAACATTGTATGTAGAGAGAGAGAGAAAGAGAGAAAATTGAAATTGAAAATTGAAATAATGTTTGCTATGGCTTCCTCCCTATGATGCAGGATCTGTAAAATGGTCTCATATAGTCTCAATTTGAACAGCACATGCTCTACCACATACTGGTGTGGTAGAGGTTCTGTGAGAAGCAGAATGTTGGCTTTAAATGTTTTAGACCTTCTCTGGAGTGAACAGATACTACTGACTTGAAACTAGCATGATCTCTGGGTTTTGTTATTTGTTGTACTTCACTAAAATTATTTCTAGGAAATAATTTATTAAATGTACATAATGGTCTCCATTCAACAATTCCTCAGTGGGGAATGTTGCTGTTAGTGACCCATAATAAGACTGTTCACTTCTCCCTTGTTTGCTGTTCATAATCACACATGAAGCACATACACGGGAGGAAAGTACCTCTCAACCACTCAAATGATTTTTGTGATTCTTAGCAGATTCGACATGGATAAACATGTTGTTTATTTGTGCTTCATCATACCTGTAAAACCTAAACGTTGAGATTTATTTTTATTTGTTTATTTTTTCTTTCTTGTTCATTAATATTCCACTGTTCACTGAAAGTTCTGATCTTTTTTTGTGTATTTCATTCCACCAGAAAATAAAGCTGTATTTATTAAAATGTGTAAAACACTATATGCAATACTATTGGCAAATAATTAAATGAATTACACTGACAGAGAATGACTCTATGCAGAGGTATGTTAACACCAATACCATGACCCTATTGGTCTAGGTTGTATAGTTTCACCATTTTCTCAGTTTGAAAGAGGAAGTAGCCTATACTCTATTTTACAGCAATGGTACTGCAACAGATTATTGTTCTCTCTGTTTTGGTCTCAGTTGTAGGTAAAGAGTCCTCTAATCTTTCTCAGTAGTATTTCTTGCTGTCACTTTAATGAAGTATTGAAATGTATGACTATATATATATATAATTCTATGGAGTTAAATACAATGATAGGACCTAGTAGTGTACAGAATTAAACATTTCTGCTCTAGTTTCTAGTTTTCTGTATTCTGGAGACTATAGGGGAAATAGTTCATACTCAGCATGGCGACAACAGTCATGCAAATACTTTTGTCTTTTTGTTTAGTTTTCAGTTGCATGTAATGAGTTTAATGTGTCACTTTATTGACATATTTAACTGTATGATATTCAATAATCTATCATTTTGTTTGGCTAGTTCAAAGTTGTATGATCAGTATGATCTGTCGTGTTAGATAAAACAATATGATCCATCATGTTATACAGTGTTGCCTGTTGTGTTAAAAGCATCCAATGCTATCTGAATGTTGAGGTCTGTTCCCAGCAATGATACCAACACTTAATAGTAAATATTTATCAAATACAATTTTGTTCAACGTAGCAAGAATAGCATGCTATGAAAGTAAAAACTCCACTGTCTTGAAAAATGGACTTTAGAATATACCCAATGGAAATTCCCCTTTCAATTTCAATGTTTTAAGAGTTAGTGTATTATCTTAGTAGGTAGATAAATGTGATGCAACTGTCACAGAACGCTCACCTCCCGCGAGTCACGTGGTTTGGTCCGCCACGTGAAATGGGAAGATCTTTCGTTTGTGGCCACGCCTGCACCTTTTCTCGTCTTTATGTATATAAACCCTTGTCTTTGTGTGCAGAGTATTGGTCATTGTACTCGTAGATGTTAATGTAGCATGTTAATGTTAAATGTATCGTGTTTGTTTAATGTTGACCGTGTTGTATACATGTTTATCGTTTGTAATACGTAGTGCCACTCTTGTCTTTTGTTTTGTGTAATTAAATGTTCGTCCATGCCAAGAGAGTCTGTGCGTCCTGCTCCACGCCCTGCGGCACTCGGGCCACCACGTTACAGCAATTACATATATGTTAAAATAATGAAGATTTAATAATAAAGTCTGTTTTTAATAAGAATTACTATTGAATATTCCACATTTCTGAAAGTGCTTGGAATTAAAATAACTCACAATATACAAGATAATCTATAATGATTGTCAAAGCTGTTTTCAAGAAAACAGAAAATTGTCACTAAAACATTGTTAAGATACATGAAATTAGCCAGCACATATAAGGGATTTGGCATATAAATTCAATGGGGCTGGTGCTCAATTATGTCTAAACATCTGAAGGTGCACAGGAGAAGTGTGTGTTCCATTGGCATTTTCCAGAGAGTGCTGAGAGAGAGAGCATCCATCTAACTTGGGACTGTTGAGCTGGCATTCTAAGAGGTAGGGTCAGTCCTTTATCCAACTGCTGGAATGACTCTGTGAAGAGCATCCTTTCCTAGAAATAGTCTGATGGCTCTGAGAGAGAAAGACGGCTTTCCTATGAAATCATTCTGGTGGCTCTGAGCGATGAAGGCCTATGAAGGTGAGAGGACCAGCATTCTTGGACTGAGGGATCGGATCTTTGGAGCTGGAACTGACAGAGAGCCCTAGCCTTTCAAGGGCAGGCCTTAGTAGTTTGGATTCGTTACTGGCAGCACAACTCTGGAACTCTGGTCCCAATCAGCCCACGCAGACAAGTTTGCACGATATAAGCAAATTCCAACAAATGCATACTAATGATAAAAAAACTAGTAAACTAATAAGAAAAGAGACATTAAAGTTTCTGTAGGACATAGAAATTGTCACGGAATGCTCACCTCCCCCGAGGCACGTGGTTTGGCCAGCCACGTGCAGTAGGAGGACCTTTGTTTGTGGCCACGCCTGCACACACCTGCACTTGGTTTGTTTGTGTGTATGTAAACCCACGTCAGGGGATGCAGCGTCGTTGGTCATTGTTACCGTAACGTGTCAGTGTGGTGTGTAAATGTTCAACGATGATGTTAAACGTATACGTGTTTATTATTCGTATTTAATGTCGATCGTTTCTCGTTTGTATTTATCGTGTGTGATTCTTGTGAGTGCCGTTAGTGTTCTATGTTAAATGTTAATAAATGTATGTCCCAGACGTTGGAGTCTGTGCGCCCTGCCCCTCGCCCTGTGGCACTCGGACCACCGCACGTTATAGGAATACATAGGCTCCACTATGAATCATCTAAACAAAAAAAGCATATATTTACTACCAATCTCTACCTCCTGGTCTTAGAATGAATTTGGTAAAACAAACCCTGGGAGGGGTAGCGCCATTGGATAGTCATTACTTTTTAATCATAATCATTACTTTTTAATTACTTTAATTAATTACTTTAATTCCTCATTTCTAGAAGTTACAAATGACTAACTTTAATATATTGTCTAATTGGTTCATATAGGATTCCTAGTGAACACAACTAGCAGGGAGTAACAATTAATTTACAATAAGTATGAGGTAAGGAGCATGCAAATGAAGTGATCTGTGTAGATAAGTCAAATTAATAAGGAACAAGTAATAAACAGAATAAAACAATAGATATCAAATAATACGAGCAAACATCACAATTTAGAGATTACACTGTGTGCACAATTATTAGGCAAGTTGTATTTTTGAGGATTCGTTTTATTATTGAACAACTACAGTGCTTTCGGTCAATCCAAAATGTTAATAAACTTTTAATGAATATTTAAGAAAGTAAAAGTGAGGTTTTGGCTTTCTTAGGAGAATATTTATGTGTGCATAATTATCGCACAACTATTAGTGTGCAGAATTATTATGCAACTAAATGAAAAACAAAAATTTTCCCATCACACTTGTTTATTTTCATCTGTTAAAGCGAGAATAATAAACAAACAACTTAATTTACAAATAAACATTTCTGACATTAAAAAAACCTTCTTTTCAATAACAGTCATAAGTCTTCATTCATGGAGTCTGTCAGTTTCTTAATCTGTTGACAATCAACTTTTTATGCATATCTTCCTGGACACTGTTCAAAGCGTTTTCCTTCACCATAAATCTCCCATTTATGAAGGGCCCACAAGTTCTCAATAGGGTTTAGGTCAGGTGAGAAAGGGGGCCATGTCATTATTCTTTCATCTTTAAGACCTTTACTGGCTAGCCATGCAGTGGAGTACTTTGATGCATGCGATGGAGCATTGTCCTACATAAAGATCATGGTCTTCTTGAAAGAGGCTTGAAGAACTGGCACTAGCAGTAAGAACTGACAGTAGGTTTGGGAGTTGATTTTTGAGTCCATCTTCAACCCAAAAAGGTCCAACTAGCTCATCTTATATAATGCCAGCCTATAGCAGTACCCCACCTCCACCTTGCTGGCATCTCAGTCAAAGTGGAGCTCTGTGCCCATGACTGATCCAGCCACAGGCCCATCCATCTGGTCTGTCAAGAGCCTCATCAGTCCATAAAACCTTTGAAAAATCTGTCTTCCGATATTTCTTGGCCCAGTCTTTACGTTTCACTTTACATGTCTTGTTCATTGGTGGTTGGGTTTCAGCCCTCCTTACCTTGGCCATGTCTCTCAGTACTAAACACCTTGTACTTCTGGGCACTCAAGGTAGGTTGCAGTTCCGGAATATGATAGCACTGGAGGATAATGGGTTCCTGGTCACTTCACATTTGATTCTTCTCAAATCTTTGTCTTTTTTTCCTCAACATTTTTCTTGTGAACCTGTTGACTATTTGCAACAAAATGTTTGATGGTTCTGTGATCACGCCCCATTATCTTAGCAATTTTAAAAGTGCTGCATCCCTCTGAAAGACTTTTTCAAATTTTTGGATTTTCAGGGTCAGTTAAATCTCTTTTTTTGGCCCATTTTGCCTGAGGAAAAGAAGCTGCCTGACAATTATGCACATCTTGATATAGGGTGTTGATCTCTTTAGGCCACACCCTCCCTCATTACACAAATACACATCACCTGATTTGCTTAAATCCAATATGCATTCAAGTTTATATAGCCTGGAGTTGGAAAATATGCATAAAAATGATGATATGGTCAAAATACTCTCTTTTCTAATAATTGTGCAAATAGTGTATATTAAAAATAACCATAAATTACTGGCTAATTATCATTTGACATCATAGTAGATGGCAAGTCATTACTTTGTGAATCTGTGGGAAGAGAAAAGTTGCTGGTATGGATTTGAATCTGATTAAATTCTTGGTCACAGTTAAAGTATAACCAGGCTGGTAAGAACCTTTCGCCCTCCCATCCATGGGTTTATGACACCTAAGGAAAAGGGGTTGAGGGCCAGGATGCCAGGCCATCTTGATAGCTAGGCTATTTATGGCTTTGTTGCTCAACATCAAAGCAACAGCATGGTCCTGGGTCTAGTTTGTCGCTTGGGGTGGCAGAGAGCCCCGCTTTTACCAAAGTTTCATCAGAGGAATAACTTGTAGTCTACCTAAACTACAGCCCGTAGGAGCACAGGACAGATGGTGCACCCGTTAGAGCACAGGGTGTGAAGAGAGGTGCATCCACTGTGGCACAGGATGTGCTTGCAGCATCAGCCACTGACATGCTAGGTGCTGGAGGCATGCCTACCACCCTAGTGGACATGTAGGATAGTGCACCTGTAGGAGCAAAGGGCATGCTGGGAGGTGTGTCCTCTGTGGTACTGGATGCACAGGGAGCAACACCTTCTGATGAGCCAGGTACTGGTGGCGTGTCCATGGCCCCGCTGGACAGGACTGGAAGAACATCTGCCCTTGAGTTGCCAGAACCAGAAGCCAGATGAAAGCCCATCATGGAGGTGCAGAATGTGAGGCAATCCTTCTCATGGGCTTCATATGTGCCCTCCACTTGTTCAGTGTCCACACCTGGAACACAAGAGAGGGAGTTAGCAGTATGAAGACCAAAGCTTCTATCAGGGCCCACTTGACCACTCAATTCCAAGGGGAACTGATCAGACCAAGGTGGGCCCAGCATTGGAGCCCCAGCACCCCCCCCCCTTCCCAAAGAAATTCCAGGGGGGTCTCCCTCCTCTGGGTTGAAGGCAAACCGAGCCTTGAGTAGGGAGGCATTGGGAGGTTCTAGCTCTGCAGCAAGGTCAGGCTGGTTCTTCTACCATTTCTTCTTGTTGGGCTGACAGGGAGTCTCAGAGTGCTTTCCCAGGGACCCCTTTTACATTTACATTAACATTTATGGCATTTAGCAGACACTCTTAAAAAGTGACTTATATTTTACTCATAGAATACATCCTAACCAGTACAGTAGGTTAGAGTCCAGTATACCAATGAACTAGAATACTGTAGAAATACAGGCATCAATGCTGATTCCTAGAAGTACAAAATACATACATTCTATCTCAGACAATGATAAGTGCAATAAAATACTAGAGTTTGTTAGTCAACATCAGTGTGTAACGCGAGGAGGCAGAGCAGGATGCAGGGTTGAGTTCCGTGAAACAGAAACATACGTTTATTCAAAAACATAACAAAGACGACATAGCTCACAGTCTAACATAAGGTTAAACACTGACCACATCCACGACTAGACAAGAGACTTATATACGTTCACGATAATGACACAGAATAAGGATCAGGTGAGATACATGATAGGGCACACACATGAAGACTTCTGGGAGGAGGGGCTGTATCGTGACACAGTGTAATAAATAATATCCTACAATAAGTACTAGTTTCAGTTAGTCAACATAGGAACAGGGTCAGTGGTCATTTAAATATTCCACAAATAGATGGGTCTTCAGTCTGCATTTGAAAACTGCAAGGGACTCTGCTGTCCGGACAGCAAGCGGAAATTCATTCCACCATCTAGGAGTCAGGACAGAGAAGTCTCAATGCTTGTCTTCCATGAGATTTAAAGCATGGTATTTCAAGCTGAGCCATACTTAAGGTTCAAAGTACTAGAGGTACTGATCAGACTTTGACCACTGACATCATGTATGGTACGGTTGGCTTTGTAAGCAAGCACCAAGGTTTTATGTCTGCAGCAGGGAGCAGATGTGGCCACATGCACATATATATCACACACAGGGAGACCTTGGGGGGAGGGGCCGTAATGTGATAGAGACATTACCCTCAGACAGAAGACTCAGGGCCATAAAGGCCAGCACTACCAGACACAATTCTACTTGCTAATACTTTGATTTGTGTCTAAAAGTAGATGGCCAGTACTTTTATCTTCAGGCTGTACTGCCACACTGACTATTGTACATTTGAAATCGATAGCATTTGGTTCTAGATTCATTCATGTGTTCATTTGCATAATCGTTTTCACTATGATCCAGCTATGAATTCTGCTTCTTATAATCATAAAATCAACTTTATCATTAAAAAAGATTATCATGTTTGAGGCCTAAACATTCATACTGAGCATACATTGATTTAAGTCTCCATGTATTCAAATTTGTCTTCCATTACTTTTTGACCACAATAAAGAAACAAACAAACAAAAAACAATAACTATGATAAGTAACAAGCAGATTGATCAAGATAATCCATCAGATGTGGCTTGTTTAAATGCAAAGTTGAATGAAAAGAAGATAAATCCAAATCAATATTTGGTGTGTCCCGACTTTGCCTTCAAAACAACATTAGTTCTTCTAGGTACACTTGCACACAGTTTTTGAAGGAACTTGGCAGGGAGGTTGTTACAAACAGAACTAGGGTAGATCATCACTTCCAGGACTCCTTGTTGTTCTTTACACTAAAGATAGTTCTTAATGACATTGGCTGTATGTTTGGGGACATTGCCCTGCTGCAGCCAAGTTTGACACCTCCCTGATGGTATTGCATAAGGGATAATTATCAGTCTGTGTTTCTCAGCATTGAAGACACCATTAATATTGACCAAATCCTCAATTCCATTTGCTGAAATGCAACCCCAAATTTGCAAGAAACCTCCACCATGATTCACTGTTGCCTGCAGATGCTCATTATTGTACTGCTCTCCAGCCCATCAGCAAAAAAGCTGACATCTGTTATAGCATTTAGCTGACACTTCTATCCAAAGCAGCTTATAATTATGTAAGAATACAGCTTGAGAATTAAGGGTCTTGCTCAGGGGCCCCAACAGTGGCAATTTGGCCATGAACTGGCAACTATTCAATTACAAGTCAATCATCTTAACCACTGAGCTACCACTGCCCTCAGCTTGACTTTCTTTCTATGTCAAAGGTGTGGATTTTTAGCCGCAATTCTTCTATGAAGACCACTTCTGGCCAGACTTCTTCAAACAATAGATGGGTGTACCTTGGTTCCCATTGGTTTCGGCCAGTTCTGAGCTAATGGCACTGCTGGAGATCGTCTGATTTCAAAGGTAAGTGATATAAGTTTCCTTGGTCAACCACTGCGTCTACGGTCCTCAATGTTGCTCATTTCTTTGTGTTTCTTCAAAGAGCTCGTACAGCACATCTTGAAACCCCAATTTGCTTTGAAATCTTTGCCTGGGAGAGACCTTGCTGATGTAACATAACTACATTGTGTCTTGTTGCTGTGCTCAGTCTTGCCATGGTGTATTAACCTGTGTGTAATGTGGAGCGATCACGATGCGGATGCATATGCTGAGATATGTGAGATTATTAAGGGCAAATCCACAGTCAGAGTCGTTAGTCAAAGAGCCAACTCAGAGAATCCAGAAATACATAGCAAACAAAAAAAAGGCTACAATGCCTCGATCATCATCCCCAGATTTGCATTATTACCACCTGTTTTCAATTCTACTCAGTGTATTTATGTGCCTTCTAAATGATGCAGTCTATTCAAAGTACTGCCATGGTTCATTGCCTTGCACATTGAGCATTTGTTCTGATGCCTGTTACTTATAGTGTTTTGGCCCTGTCCTCTCTTCACTACAGTTTTTGGATCTGTACATTGTACTTCTCCTGGTGTTCTTGCTTTTCTGGTTTTGATACCTGCCTGTGTTCTGACTACATTTTGGATTGGAAAGCCAAAGTCTTATCGCATCTGCAAATGCCTGCCTGTTTCTGACTTGTTACATGATCAAGGTCAGTTTGTATCAAAATTGGACTCATATATGCAGGCAGATCCGCAGCTGAAATAGTGTTTCTGGAAAACAAAGTATTAAAGATCATCACCACCATCTAACTTAAAATGTCATTGTACTCTCAAATTTCATCTGTACTGTACATTCATGATATTTTTATCATGCTTGTAAAGACTTAAACATGACATTAAATTTGGTATTTCATTATTTTTACTGTGCATTACATTACATGAATCTTGAAATGTAAACATTTTAAATATGGAAATGAGGCACTTTGGGGAGGCACCCCATTGTTATTCAGAGCCAAACTGACAGAAGTTTATAAACCTCAAGAAAGGAAATTTGCTCACACCCAGTGCAATGGCGATTGTAGCAAAGCTGATTTTCATTCTCTGCAGTTTGGCCTCAATAACAGGTAGAGTCCTTTAAACGACATCTGTCTATGTATACGTCTTATGATATAAATAGTGATGTGTGACTAGCTGAGCTTCTGTCCTTATATTATGAATAGGATAAACCACTGTGTCATACAGAATTACAGGTCATGTTAAGAGTATGCAACGCCATCCTGCTGAATAGATCTTTCCACATAATTGATAAACTGTTTGATATGAAATGATTACTGAACTTGACTTTGTATCAAAATGGTTCAATGCGTCCTACCATACTATGACTGTAGTACAACCATGTATGTACATCAGGAACATGCCTGTCACATATCTATATATTATGTGTACATATGATTTGATATGCTTTTCATGTTTTATATTTTAACAAAATAGTTGTATTCCTAAATGAGTCATCTTTTGCCTTAAGGAATGACTTAGTAAAACAAGTAAAGTTTGGGGTGACTGAAATTTTGTGTAAATTGGATTGTCAATCTGTTCCTTTAAAGCGTCTTCATAAACAAAGGGCATTTTGTCAGTTATTTCTTGCAGAAAATAATCTAAAGTGTATTCCAGAATTCCAAAGTATGCAGGACAAATGTGAGTAAGGGTTGTTTGTTTTTACTTCTGTCCCATATATGTTTTCTAATACTGAGATCAAGAGACTGGTGTAATGAAGGCACACACACACACAAGGGAGAGTATCCAATGCAAGAGGTTTTATCTAGTATTCGGGGGCAGGTAGGACTCATAGGTCAGGCAGTAGATGAGGTCTGTAGCACAGGCAGGATTCAGAAACCAGGCAGACAAACACGTACATGGGAGCCTCGGTATGCAACATGAGAATGGCAATACTTCGCAAAGAGTGTGTGAGGGAGGAGGGCTTAAATAGGGAGGTAGTAATAGAGAAAATAATCATCAGGTGTGTAACTAGTACTCTGGCGAACCGGATCGGAGATGCCGGTGGGAAGAGGTAGGAATGGCAGTGCTGGAATGAACATGGTTCCTGGTAAGGCCAAGTCAAAAGTTTGGCTTTTAGCCTTTACCTTGATCAATAACAGATTATAGGTTATGCGGTCACCTAGGTACTTTTATAGCAGTAGCTGTTCTTGCAATTTAGGGCAATTGCTTGTTTCACAGACTTGTGATCTGAAATCATTTGTCCAGTACTCATAAGTGCCATTTTGGTACAATTATTCAGTATTTATTGATGTTTGTCTCTGGTGCTAGAATGCTTGCACTAAACACACAATATATAGCTAATTAAATATAGAATAAGAGACAGGTTTAAACCATAGATAAATGGCAAACCTGTTTTCAAGTTATACCATAAACATTTGACTGGCATTTTGTCATTATGGGGATGTTTGCTAAAACTGCACTACCTGGGAGACCTATGAGCTCAGATTTTAAACTATACTATAAGGAAAAGCATAACAGTCTTACATATACATATACTAATAAATATAAATAAATATAAATTATTTTCAAACTATATAAATTAATATAGTTCCTAAAATGCTTAGTAAGATTTTAGCAAAATATTTTTTTGTTTTTTTAGTTTGTTTGTTTTTTTAAATAAAACTCATGGACAGTATTGACATCTATTGCAGTGACAGAGAATGGAAACCTTTTGCTTTGAGGTGATGTGGGTCTACATTTATTTTTACTCTACCGGAACCTCGCAGTCTGCAAAAAAAAAAAAAAAAACACTGCTTGAAAAGATGATTCATGTGAAAGTGCAACTAAAAATGCCTGTGCATGAAACTGTTCCATACTGACTGCAACCACAAACAGCCAAAGCACAGCGCCAAAAATCCACATCTTCCTTCCACAGTATTGTATCTCACATCCACAAAAACCTAATTGCAAGAAAATTTGTTCTACCTCAATTAACTGCTAAGTGCACCTCCAGTTTTAAACACATTTTTGAATGATTTGTTCTTGTATGTGAATGATGTGTACTTGTATTTTATTTGGGGGGTTTATAATATGTATTTGGATGATGGAGATTCATTTTCATTCATGTGCTTCATTTCCTGATTCACCATGGTCTTGTCCAGTAAAATGAACGATTTTGAGTATATACATGAAATTAATCAGGAGGTACACAGTATTTTCCACTAGGTGTCAGACATCTCCAAGGTGCTCAAAAACCTCTCCAAATGCACACAAAGTCATCAGTGTGCAATACTTTTTTGCTAAACATTACAACCATGTTTAACAACTTACTAAATACAATATTAGCTTCATTATAGCTTCATGGTTAAGGGATAAAAATATTAGCTTCATTGATATTAGGCTAAAAGGTTATGCTGGGGAAAATACTGTTATTCTGTAAATGCTGTAATACTGTAAAGAAATAGTATGCTTTCTCATTTATACTTGCAATTTGTAGCAGGATTATGAATTTTTCCAGCAGTGTATGGAAATATCCAGTGATTTGCGATGCAAAAAATCATAGCTAGTCCATCCTGGAAGCCGCTGAATTGTCTCTCAGCTTCCAGCTCATAACTACACCCAAACAACTCCACATAAACCTCAGCTAAAATAAGCCACTTTCTTTCCATGATATCCAAAATTATTAGCAATCAAATTATTCACTAAAAACAATATTCATGCTTTGCCTCTCTCATCACCCTGCACACTCCGTATGCAGCAGACTTGTACTCGTCCATGTTCCCGCTGATGATTGCTGCATTGTAGGCAGCAGTGCAAGAGTTCAGAGTCTTGCAGATGTTGCAGCACCTCAACTATAAACTCCCTCCCTCAATCATCTTCTGCTCTTTGTTATGTCCATCTAATTCTGTTGCTGTTTAGTGTACCTTTTACAGTTGTTGTTTTATCTTCTGTGTTTAGTATTTTGCTATTTTTATGATGTCTTTTCTGATTTTTTTTTTTTCATCTATATATGATTCTTGATTTGATCCGTAAAGCAACCTTAAGCTTGGGAAAAGAGCTATGTAATTAAAAGGTTTCTGTTGTTAAAAACAGAAGGCAAAATAACATTTTGAAATTTTATGAGGGTTACCGAAGATGGAAAAATTTTTAAAAAGCATTTTTTACAAAATGTATATAACAATTCACTTACGTAAATTAAAAAAAATGTAATTACATTTTTTTTTTTACAAGTCTTCAGAACATTAATGGATTATATTTCCTCTTTCTCTACAGTGTCCAATCATGAGTTTAAGGAGGTTGGCAGTTCTGTTCAGCTGCACATAAAAGGCAGTATAAAACCATTCAAAACCCTGAAATGGATACATGGAAAATATTTTGTATTGACATATGATCAAAAATTGAATAAGGTAGAACCAGGCCGTGCTTATAACGGTAGGGTGAAGCTTGATAAGGACACCTACAGTCTGACGCTGAAAAGCCTACAGAAGAATGACAGTGGAGTCTATATAGCAAGATCAATTGATGAAGAAGGGGAAAACCCTATTGTTCAGTACAAACTCTCTGTATTAGGTAAGTCTTTCAGTATAGTAATCAGTGGAAAAAATGCATTCCTGAATCAACAGTATTTTTGTCAATTAATAATGTATATTTTTCTGCATATGTGTTTTGATGTGCTTACATTTAAAATCATATTTACAAGAGGATGTTGCAATAATGAACAAAATTCAAACCTTAAAATGACAGGACAGCAGTTATATGATCTCTGTAACTGTGTGTTTTGTTGGTGATGAGCTTTCAGTGTATATGATCCAGCAGTGCAATCATGGTTGTGTGTGTGTCTTCCCCAGATCCAGTGGAGAGTCCAATCCTTACTCCTGTCCCTCACCAGCTAAGCAGTGACCCCTGTAATGTGACTCTCACTTGTAGTGGTCACAACCTCACAATCCGCTCTAACTGCTCTAATGATGTCTGTGAGGAGAAGAAAATAGAATCACCAGGAGGCATCATCCTATCCATGTATGTCAGTGGAAGCACTATAATCTGTAACCACAGCAACCCAGTCAGCTGGAAAAAAAGTGCAATTAAAGAGATTAAAGAAATCTGTTTTTCTATAGGTACAGATAAATGTCTACAAACCCAAACACACACAAACATGCATACAATTCTTTAATCTTATTGTACTCATACATTTTTCCACTCCAACATACACATTTTGTTCTCTATTAGGACCTACCAACCAACTGCTCTATATTGTAATAGCACTGAGCTGTGTGGCACTTATCCTCCTTCTGACTGTTATTGGTTGTCATACAACTTAGGAGGAAGAAAACAGGTATCACCTTCAGTTTTTTCCAGTACACAATTTCATGGAGAAAGAAACCCATTCTGCATAATGAAGCAAATAATGCAAGATTGATTGCTTGAAGAGATGATTTGGTTAAATAATATTAGACACAGACTTTTAAATACCATTTCTGTATTTACAGGAGTGTATTTACAAGAGTAAATTTCAAATACTGACTAATTTACTAATAAATAATGTTTATTATATTGAGAAATCACATTTAGTATTATAAGTCTCTTAAAATAGTGAAATTTGTTTCTCTACAAAAAGAATTTCAGAATATTTGGTTGATTAAAATTGTAATAGAATAGAATTTTAACAACTGTATTTACGAAATAGTACAAATAAACTACAATCATGATGTAAAAAAAAAAGTAATCATGCAACTTGTAATTGATATGCATAATTGTATTAAGTGTTCTGCTAAGGGTTGAAAGATGATTTTGAGCTGGTTTTAAAACTGGTAATAGAAGCTATATAACAAATATTACAGAGTAATGAGTTCCAAATATTTGTACCATCCAAGTAAAAGGCTGTTTCCCACATTTCTTGAGTCTGTGGAGTAAGCAAGCACTCTGTAATAATGATCATAAAGCTCAATCCAAACTTGCATTCAGCAATGTATAAACCTGCAAGTTGTCTATTTGCACTAAGTACACTAAGTGCAAATAGCATCAAACACAGCTTGGCTTAAAAAATATCTTTTCAAGCAGAGCTTTCACAGTCACTGTCACTCTTCACTATCCTTTTTCTCCTCAAACACATTGAGCTGCCTCATATGCTTCCATATTATATCTAATAGTTTTGTGAATTAATTAAGTTGTGATTCGGTTTGTCTGTATTTCTCACTCATAATGACCTCATCACTATACTAGTGCAATAGAGAATCTAGAGTGCAGTAGAGAAGTCGGGGCTTTTACTCAAGTGTGATGGGGGGCTTTGTAAGCCATCATAGTCCTCCCACTGTTGCAGGAAGGAAGTATGTGCGTTTTTTCAAGAATCTGCACCAACAGAGTCTGAAGGCCATTTGAAAACATGAACAAGAAAATGTTTTCAATTCCTGGCATTTAAAAATATTACAGACACATTGAAAAAAAAAAATTTGCATAAGCTCAAAGATTCCCTAGAGCATTGTAGCAGAAGTATATTGTTCAACAGTGACATGAACTAAGATCATACAAGCCCAAACTAAAAGAAATCCCATTATTTTATAATCACATTACATTAATTTTACGTTTGTTTTATTTCTGCTGCAAGCCCTGTGACTCAGAGGTAATATAATTAATATGACAACATAAAGAAGGTGTAGGAGCACAAAGCAGGAAGAAAGAAAGAGGAAGAGGTCACCACATGCATGTTCCACCAAAACCTGGGTAAAAAACAACAACTGTAACAACGTGTGTGTGTGTGTGAGAGAGAGAGAGAGAGAGAGAGAGAGAGAGAGAGAGAGAGAGAGAGAGAGAGAGAGAGAGAGAGAGAGAGAGAGTGAGTGAGTGAGTGAGTGAGTGAGTGAGTGAGTGAGTGAGTGAGTGAGAGAGAGAGAGAGAGAGAAGCAATTTTACTTCTGCTATGGCATCCTCCCTGTATTGCAGTTTCTGGGGAAAAATGGCCTCATAGTCTCAAATAATATTTGCTCTTATTTTGTGAATTATTTCTCACTTCTTCTGCTTGATTTGTGTTAGAAATATGTGGTGAATTGACTACTATAGTATATTAGGTGAATTACTATTGAAGTTCTACCTACCTGGTAGAGGTTCTGTGAGAAGCAGAATGTTGGCTTTAAATATTTCAGACATTTTTATTTGTTGCCTGACAATCATATTGCAAAACTGGTATTTTATATGTCGACTGTCCATAAATGGAAAACGAATACATTCCTGACACAAGAGGTATGCATCAGCAAAAGTCTTTCTCAGAAATACTGCATTAAATGTACCTAATTGTCTCCAGTGAACAACTCTTCAGTGGAGCCTGTTACTGTCCCATAATCACCATTTTCTTTCAACAGTTTGAAAGAGGAAGTAACAGTTTAACAATGATGGTAGTGCAACGGATCCTCGTTCTCTCTGTTTTTGTCTCATTTGCAGGTAGAGTCCTCTAAACTTAAATATATATAGTGAATAATTTCAGACTTTTATAGGTTCCATACAAAGGTGTTATCTAGTGGTCTATAGAATGAAACAGTTTTCTTGTAGTTTTTAGTTTTTCATAGTTTCAGTTTTATTGCGGAAATCGTTGTAATACTGAGTATGAACTATTGTAATACAAATAATTCTGTCTCTTTGGAGCTTTAAATTGTTACTTTATTGAAGTATTTAACTGTATTACATACTAAAATCTATCATTTGTTCTGGCTAGCCACGGTTCATAGTTGTGAAGCTTGAACCGTGTGATTTATCATGTTTTACAGTATTCTCTGTTGTGTTAAAAGCATACAATACTATTTGAATATTGGGGTCTGTCCCTATCAATGATAAAATATTTAATAATAAGTGATTAACTGAATAATTAATTAAACTTTGGTTCATTAAAGCATTGCATGCTATAAAAGTAAAAATACTTTTGGAAAATGGACTTTAGAATATACCATATGGATAGTTCTCTTTCAATTTGCTAAGCAAATTTCTAAAATTTTATGGGTTAGTGTATGATCTTAGTAGGCAGGTAAATGTGATAAAACTACATAGGGATTTGGCATATAAGTTCAATAGAAATAGGGTTATACGTTTTAGTTGTGTCTCGGGTCATTATCCCAAGACTAGTGGTAGAAGTCTGAAGTATGCACTTACAAGTATAGCCATTGATGTATTTCAAGGCAAGTAAAGTTTTTTTTATAGCACTTGTCATTCACAGAGGCAATTCAACGTACTTTACACAGACATAGATAAATGAAATAATAAAGCTTATTACATCCCAAGATCAACAGAGGAAGGCCAAAAGGTACATAAAATAATTGGTTTAAGTAGAAAGGAAAATGAAGGGAAATTAAGGGAAAGGGAATTAAAATTTGTGACCAAACTTCGAGTTGCCTTTGGGAGTGTGAACACCTAATTTTCATTTGGAGAAAGGAGGATTGGAAGGAAGGGTAAAAGATGAGGGTCGTCAGTAAATGCAGTTTGGTTCTTTGTGTCAGCTGTTGAGATTCCTACTGCAAAAGTCTTTCTAGGAAATACTGCATTAAATGTACCTAATTGTCTCCAGTGAACAACTCTTCAGTGGAGCCTTTTACTGTCCCATAATCACCATTTTTTTCACCAGTTTGAAAGAGGAAGTAACAGTTTAACAACGATGGCAGTGCAACGGATTCTCGTTCTCTCTGTTTTTGTCTCATTTGCAGGTTCAATACAAAGGTGTTATCTAGTGGTCTACAGAATGAAACAGTTTTCTTATAGTTTCTAGTTTTTTATAGTCTCGGCTTTAACTCGCAGTGAAATGGTGGAGAGTGCTCTGTCCAAACTGAGGAAAAGAAAACAGGGGTGCATAGAGAAATATAGATATTCTCTATATGTGAAATATATATATGCAAAGATAAATATATATATTCTATGTATGTACAAAATATATTAACATTGTATGTACAATATATGTATATTATGATTATATACACAATGTACAATGTATATGGTTGTGTATATATGTACACAATCTACAGAATGTACAGATCCAGTTCGTATAATAACATATCTACAGTTGTTGTGTAACAAGGTAATTGAATATAAATATATATATACAGATATACAGTTATGTTACATGGTGGTGGTGGTCCCCACAGTTTATCAGTTTCCCTGATTCAGGGCCCGAATGGCCTGTGGGAAGAAGCTCCTCTTCAGCCTCTCTGTCTTGGTCTTCAGGGAGCGAAAGCACCTCCCTGACCTCAACAGAGAGAAGAGCCTGTTGTTGGGATGGGTGGGGTCCTTCACAATCCTCCTGGCCTTGGTCTGGCACCGCTTGTAGTAGATGGTCTGCAGGTCAGGAAGTTCCGTGTGAGTGATGTGCTCTGCTGAACGCACTACCCTTTGGAGTGCTTGTCTGTCCTGCTTGGTGCTATTTCCAAACCAGACTGTGAAATAGTTCATACTCACAACACAGCCACAAGGGGGGACAAAGCGACTGGGACAGGCAATGGGATGGACAGACACAGGGACAGGTACAAAACTACACAAAGGACAATTAGAGTCCAGGTAAGCCAGCAGGAGCCCCGGGCTGTCCCCCAGTCATCAGCTGGGCAGAAGTCCAACCTGGCTGTGGGGAATCGGCCCTCGCCGATTTCGGGGACAGTAATTTTTGATGCCCTGTTTCAGGAGGCGCACCAGCTGCTATGCTCGTCTCTGGGGTTGGCGCTGGTCTCGTTGCCTTCTTGCCTCTACGAGGCTTCGGTACAGGCGCAAGAGTTCCGGGGCTGTGTGCCCTAGTGAAGGGAGTTTCCTCCTCGGACGAGGTCGCCCCAAGATGTGTTGTGAGATGACTTTCTTGCACCTAATCGATACCTCCTGGGCGGTATCTTAGGTGCCGGAGGCTTGTCGTTCTTTGAGACGGCAGACTGAACGTCATTGTCAGTGGGAGGGTCCCCATAGAGGACCTCCTCCACCTCCATTGGTGGATCCTGCACATAGTCGGACTCCAATTTTGACCGCAGACTGATGTCACTACACTCCCCTCTATTTCCATAGTCCGCGTAACCCTCGTAGCTGTCCATGTTGAGGTCGTAGGACCCAGCGGAGTCCACCTCCGAGTGCCGATCCTCGTAGTCCGGCTGGAGTCTGTGGGACTCCAGAGTCTGACCCTGGACCATACTCAGGGCCCTCAAGTCGTCCAGTGGCCTCCTCCCCTGTTGTGGGAGTGTGGAGTGAGGCCAGGATGACTGAAGGTCTCTCGGGGTAGTAGGAACCTGCGGAGTCTGACTCCAAGTACCGGACCTCGTTGTACCAGTCAGGGAAGTCCGTATGACTCTGCGGAGTCTGTACCTGGACCGCAATCAGGGCTCCACTAAAATCCTCCAGTGGCCTCCTCCCCTGTTGTGCGAGTGTGGAGCGTGCCTATGAGTACAGAGGGCTTCCCTGCGAGGGCTGTGGGAGAGTGTTTACGCCCTTTCTTACCCTCTTCCTTTTTTTGTTTTTCTTCCCAGGCATCCTCCAGTGGTTGATGTTTCTTTAACCAGAGGGGGTTTAGCAGGATGCGGGGACGAGTCACGTAGAACAGAAACATACGTTTATTCGCGCAGAGAACAAAGACTACAGAGCACTTAAGCTACCGTAACATCAAACACCGACAACAGACAACAGGACAATAGATGTTTATGTGCATATGTTAATGAGAAACACAATTACAAACAGGTGGCACATGAGGTGGGGTGTGGCCACACGGACAAACATACAAACACATGGGGAGACATTTGGGGGGAGGGGCCATACCGTGACAGTTGTATGTTTTTTAGGAATTAATTTTCTATCTATATAACTGAAATTTCATATTTTATTGACTTGTTTCACTTGTTAATGTAGACTGTCTGTAGCACCTTTATGATATTCCTTCCTTTGACTTTAAACTGTGAGGTTAGTGAGTCTACTCATATACTACGCAGACACATTAGAATGAAGTAAATGATCACATGTTTCCTCTGTCTGTAATCATGTGAATGTTAACTAAACCCTCACATACTAGATTACCGTGTTTATCTGGCTTTTGTCATTTATTTGGAAAGGTGATATGTTTATGAATATAGAAAAAGTGCAATGCTTTGAAGTTTTCAATTATAGGTGAAATTGCTGCAAACCACTGTATGTAAATTCAGCTGGCTTGTGTTTCTGCAATATTCTGCATATTGACAACTGAGAATTATTTGTTTGTTTAGGGTGGTGTTATTGAGGGTAAAAGATACGGTAGTGCTTTTACAAATATTTGTCTAAATATTTATAAATATATTTTAAATTGAATTTGCTCTCTTTTACTATTCCTCTTCATGCCATTAATCTACAGTATCTTTATAAACTCAGTGAGACATATAGAGCATGTTAAAAGTGATGCAGACCTACAAATAATTTTGCACCTTAGCGGGTGGCTCATTGTACCTGCAGGTTTGAATGTGTATTAATACTTGTCCTAATGCTACTTTTAAACCAAACTAAATGCCTTGTGTTTGCTTTCTCTACAGTGTCCAAAGATGAGTTTAAGGAGGTTGGAAGTTCATTTCAACTGGATATGCCAAAAAAATTAAATTGCACAAAGCTTACATGGATGTTTAATTCCAAATTTATGTTGAAATGTAAATCTGGGGAAGTAGTGCACTTTCGTGCTTATAATGGCAGAGTGGAGTTTAATAAGACCACCTTCAGTCTGACATTGAAGAACTTAACTAAGAATGATGCTGGAAACTATACAGTAAAAGATGATGATGACGAGGGGGAAAACATTATTGTTGTGCACACACTCACTGTGTTGGGTAAGTCTTGGTGTATGGTACTCACTGGAAACACATTCCTGAATCAACAGCATTTTTATCAATTAAAATGGCATTTTTCTCCAATTGTGAATTTACACCAGAGTACAAGGACATTAAGAATTTGAGTAATGTGCCATAAAATACATGATTTAAAATGTCACTAGAAATTAACTAAAATGTAAACAGTTATGCATGTCTAATGATGCAGTATAGGTTGGTAACAAATTAGATTGTGATTATAACTGTAAGCATTATGTGGTATCACCCTGAAGCTGTGCAGAACACCAATGCTACCTGAACCAACACATAGAGCAAGACTGTTTATGGGCCTTTGACAGATCCACTAGCTGATAATTGTCTATTTCACTATTATATACTATAATCATCTGGCATTCAGTTTGTGTAACATGCACTTCATACTTGTGACTTTGATATTTTTGTGTTTTTTGTACCCAGATCCTGTAGTGGCTCCGAAGCTTGATTTTCTTCCTCAGCAAAACAAAGGCACCTGTAATGTGACCTGTGAAAGTCAGGGTCTCTCGGTCTCCACTAGCTGTTATAATGAAATCTGCGAGGCGAAAAATAAGACGTCATCAGACCTCAACCTTTCCCTGCATGGAAATGGCACAACTGTCAGCTGTACTGTCCGCATCAAAGCCATCTCAAAGCACACTACTCAGAACGTTACCTTCTGTTTTCATAAAGGTTCACACATGCACTTGCACACAAACTCACTGCATGCCACGATAAAGATGTTTTTAGATTATTCGTTCTATATGTGTAACAGAATCCCTACCAATTTCTGTCTACAGGGAAGAGCAACAACTCCAGTGCAAAAGGCAGACATTCTGGGCAAAGCTGTGCAGTGGTAGTATTCACTGTACTGCTTGTCTTGGTTACTGTGTCATGAAACTGAAGCAGAAAACAGGTTATCTATTCATATATTTAACTAAATGTATAAGTGTGGATTCTGAACCTTTCAGTAATTGTGTTATTGGAAATGCTCATTTTAGGACAAAGATTTTAATGACATAAATAGAAATAAACAATTCACTTGAATTCTATTTACAAGCATCTGATTGTGAAACAATACTAGTACTTTTAACTGTTATTTTCACATAGCATCTCTGACACAAAGTACTACTGTTCCACAGCATACCTTTGTGATTTTCTAGGTTTCATAAACCTTATCATAAACCCTAAAACGATATCATAACCCTAAACCTTGAAATCTGAATAAACCGGCTTGGACATGTCATAGGTTTACATTAATATAGCACTGATAACATGACTCACCATGGAATTTCAGATAATTGTATCCAAGTATGTAGATTATGAATATAGAAAAAAGTAAGGTGGCAGTATTGTTAAGTGCAAGATCTATGGCACAGGTGTTGTAAAGGCTTATAAAAAGTAGTGTATAAATTAGTCATTTAATATTTAGCAGACCCATGGCCTAAACTCATGTTCAGCAGGTCCTATGTTATGCTCTTCTTCCAAATTTCCTTTTGCTCTTCTTGTTTCAGGTGCAGGTGACAAGTGACGTTTGCAGTTAAAAAGCCATTGCAAGTATCGCCATCTGGTGGTAGGGACACTGATGTCAAAATACTCAAAAGGCTGAAAGTGCTTGGCCAGTTAGGAAGAACCAAATGTGTCAATAAACCATTTTATCTGTGGCCAATGCTGCACTGGATTTTACTTCCCTGTAATTGATGTTACTACCTTTTTGTTTTTTGTTATTCCCCTGCAACCAGTTAATTCAGCAGCTTATCATGTCTGGTGATATATTTATAAGATGTTTGTGTTACGACAACTGTGTTAATAGTCAATATGGCCTAATATAGTAAATGTTTGTCAGAGGCAGCTGTTATAAATAAACTAAAAATATTTATATTATCTTAATTGTTGTCAAGACATGTCTTGAAGCAGGTTATTTGAGCGTTTGTGCAATTATGTACATTAGCAGCACTTAAAGGTCATAAGAAAAAAACTGCAGCACCAACGGACATGAATTGTCCTGTTGGTTGTGTAATACTTGTGCAACATTACAACCCTGTCTAAAAGACTCAGTACTCAGTACATCTTTACTCAGTACATCACTGTTGCGACCTCACCCCTGTAAAAATCTGAAGACGTTTCTAGGTGTCACGGTTTGTCCCTCCTAGCTTTCATGTTCCATGGTTTCCCTGTCTTATTTTGTTTTGCTTCCATTCTGTACTTTCATTTTCTCCACCCCTCATTTGGTTTTCCACACCTGTTCCTCATTTCTAGTCTTGTTAACGTAGTGTATGTAAAATCCTGTCTTGTGCCCTGTATCTTGGCTGTTCATTACATGTATGTTTGGATGTTTTTAAAAGCCAATATCCATCTGTATGTATGTATGTATGTATATAAGTAGGTTCTTTGGATGTTTTTGGAAGCCCGTATCTGTATGTAAGTTTGTACTCTGTGCCTTTGTGTTTCATTCTAGTTGCTGTTTGTGTTTTAGTTGTTAGTGTACCCTAGCCATTGTTCTTATCATGTATCCCCGTACTCTCCGTATTGGTTCAATGACCCTGGACTACTCCAACGACTACGACTCTAAATTTGCCCCTGATAAATCTCGCTCTTCTCTGCACATGCGTCCACCTCCTTACTGCTCACCGTTACACTAGGTGAGCAACTGCAGTGTACTGTGGTAAGAGATGTAGAGATATTCAAAATTGTAGTAAAGTACAGTTTCCAGAGAAACATTTTAGACAGAGGTCCTTCATCAGCTGTGCAAGCAAAGTGCTCTCGCTTTCGTATAGAGTTGTGGCCAAAAGTTGACACTGGCACATATTTTGTTTTCACTAACTGCAATTTTCATTAACTCTAGATTGTGAAGAGTGATCAGATGAATTACAATTAATTGTAAAGGTTCCATTTGAGCTCATTTAATACAGGGAAAAAAATGTCAAAACAACAACAACAAAAAAAAACTTTTATTTTGGGGGGGGTTTATGATTCACCAGGGTCTTGTCAAATAAAGTGACAGTGGTAGCTTGGTGGTTAAGGTACTTGACTTGTAATTAGAAGGTTCCTGGTTCAAGCCCCATGACTTCAAAGTTGGGTCCCTGAGCAAGGCCCTTAACTTGTACTCAGTCATAGTTGTAAGTTGCTTTGAATAAAAGTGTCAGTTAAGTTCTCTAAATGTGTTTTCCACTAGTAATATGATAATTACATTAGGTAGTCCCACAACAATGTTTGCATGATACCAAATATAAGCATTTTAATGTCCAGCAAAGTTTTATATTTATATATTTAACTCTATATAACACTAAACATTGTGTGTAATATACAGCTATTTATGTAGCAACAGTATGGATGTTCATTATAACTCTCAGCAAGTGTCAGAAACTCTGCTTGAGTTGTATTCTCTAGTAATTGTGATACTTGCTCTGTACCAACTGTATTCTGTGTCTCCACTTGTGGTGAAATGTTTGATGGTCCATCATCATGGTCAGGGGCAGGTAGTGCAGGCTGATGCTTTTAGCTTTATATGGCAGGGAAAATGTGATGTATACAGACATGTCTCAGGCATATGAAATAAACTAACTAATCATTAGCATACAGATAAATGCCAAAGAAATAAATAAAACAATTGAACCAAGAACTTCAACACAAACCAAATGTTAACAGGAAGCACCTAAAGGAAAAAGCCTTAGGATGGGAAGCCTAAACTCATTTAGAAGCTCATTTCTAAAGAGAAAGCGTGGATCTACGCTTAACGGCTTTATACTTAATACTTGATCTAAAAGGAGTAATGAATCTAATTTTGTTCTGAAAACAATTATGGGGATAATGGAAACCTATTTCTAATGACCAAATTAAATGTAATGAATTATGGGAATAGCAGCTATAGGCTGACATCAAAAGCAGAGCACATGAATACAAAGGGAATGTCTTACTTGGCTGGTCGTAGCTGTTCAGCTCAGTTAATCACCTGTCTGTGTCTTAGGAAAATGATACTGATTTATACCCAAGCAAACCATACGTAATTCCAAAGGTCAAAGAATGACCTGGCTATTCTGAGCTGTCCAGATTTATTTAAAGAAGACAAAACGAGCCTGCTCGGTACTTGCAGGTGTTTAGCTTTCTGACTAGCTGTGAATGAAGGCTATTCTGATAATGACCTTGCAGTAGATTAATATTAATTGCTGCCAGGCAAACAGAACTAATTTTAACTCTATGAATGATAATAAAGGTAAAATAACTAAAGTAATGGCATGGTGACGAGCAAATTAAACAATTTCAGAAAGATTAATATTAAACTGGGCAGATGACGTACACACATAATGCAGTTCTAAGCACTTGTTTGTACTCGTGAGAGCTTCTTGATTAAAACTTATTTAGATTTCCACCATTCCTTACACCGCCTTCCATGAAATCCCAGAGAAGTTATTCATTACCCTGTATAGTGGAGACCTTGCTGATGTAACATAACTACATTGTGTCTTGTTGCTGTGCTCAGTCTTGCCATGGTGTATTGACCTGTGTGTAATGTGGAGCGATCACGATGCGGACGCATATGCTGAGATATGCGAGATTATTAAGGGCAAATCCACAGTCAGAGTCGTTAGTCAATGAGCCAACACAGAGAATCCAGAAATACATAGCAAACAAAAAAAAGGCTACAATGCCTCGATCATCATCCCCAGATTTGGATTATTACCACCTGTTTTCAATTCTACTCAGTGTATTTATGTGCCTTCTAAATGATGCAGTCTATTCAAAGTACCTCCATGTTTCATTGCCTTGCACACTGACCATTTGTTCTGATGCCTGTTACATTCTGGATTGGAAAGCCAAAGTCTTATCGCATCCGCAAACGCCTGCCTGTTTCTGACTTGTTACATGAACAAGGTCAGTTTGTATCAAAATTGGACTCATATATGCAGGCAGATCCATAGCTGAAATAGTGTTTCTGGAAAACAAAGTATTAAAGATCATCACCACCATCTAACTTAAAATGTCATTGTACTTTCAAATTTCATCTGTACTGTACATTCATGATATTTTTATCATGCTTGGAAAGACTTAAACATGACATTAAATTTGGTATTTCATTATTTTTACTGTGCATTACATTACATGAATCTTGAAATGTAAACATTTTAAATATGGAAATGAGGCACTTTGGGGAGGCACCCCATTGTTATTCAGAGCCAAACTGACAGAAGTTTATAAACCTCAAGAAAGGAAATTTGCTCACACCCAGTGCAATGGCGATTGTAGCAAAGCTGATTTTCATTCTCTGCAGTTTGACCTCAATAACAGGTAGAGTCCTTTAAACGACATCTGTCTATGTATGCGTCTTATGATATAAATAGTGATGTGTGACTAGCTGAGCTTCTGTCCTTATATTATGAATAGGATAAACCACTGTGTCATACAGAATTACAGGTCATGTTAAGAGTATGCAACGCCATCCTGCTGAATAGATCTTTCCACATAATTGATAAACTGTTTGATATGAAATGATTACTGAACTTGACTTTGTATCAAAATGGTTCAATGCGTCGTACCATACTATGACTGTAGTACAACCATGTATGTACATCAGGAACATGCCTGTCACATATCTATATATTATGTGTACATATGATTTGATATGCTTTTCATGTTTTATATTTTAACAAAATAGTTGTATTCCTAAATGAGTCATCTTTTGCCTTAAGGAATGACTTAGTAAAACAAGTAAAGTTTGGGGTGACTGAAATTTTGTGTAAATTGGATTGTCAATCTGTTCCTTTAAAGCGTCTTCATAAACAAAGGGCATTTTGTCAGTTATTTCTTGCAGAAAATAATCTAAAGTGTATTCCAGAATTCCAAAGTATGCAGGACAAATGTGAGTAAGGGTTGTTTGTTTTTACTTCTGTCCCATATATGTTTTCTAATACTGAGATCAAGAGACTGGTGTAATGAAGGCACACACACACACAAGGGAGAGTGTCCAATGCAAGAGGTTTTATCTAGTTTTCGGGGCAGGTAGGACTCATAGGGAGAGTTGGTAGGGCTTGGAGCTTTTCAAGATAGGTAAAAGGAATTAGACAGGTGGTCATGCTCAGGTCAGTCCGAGGTCGAAAACGTGAGGCAGAGGCTGGAAGGTGTCCAGAGGTCAGGCAGTAGATGAGGTCTGTAGCACAGGCAGGATTCAGAAACCAGGCAGACAAACACGTACATAGACGGCTCGGTATGCAACATGAGAATGGCAATACTTCGCAAAGAGTGTGTGGTGTGTGAGGGAGGAGGGTTTAAATAGGGAGGTAGTAATGGAGAAAATAATCATCAGGTGTGTAACTAGTACTCTGGCGAACTGGATCGGAGATGCCGGTGGGAAGAGGTAGGCATAGCAGTGCTGGAATGAACATGGTTCCTGGTAAGGCCAAGTCAAAAGTTTGGCTTTTAGCCTTTACCTTGATCAATAACAGATTATAGGTTATGCGGTCACCTAGGTACTTTTATAGCAGTAGCTGTTCTTGCAATTTAGGGTAATTGCTTGTTTCACAGACTTGTGATCTGAAATCATTTGTCCAGTACTCATTAGTGCCATTTTGGTACAATTATTCAGTATTTATTGATGTTTGTCTCTGGTGCTAGACTGCTTGTACTAAACACACAATATATAGCTAATTAAATATAGACTAAGAGACAGGTTTAAACCATAGATAAATGGCAAACCTGTTTTCAAGTTATACCATAAACATTTGACTGGCATTTTGTCATTATGGGGATGTTTGCTAAAATGGAATTATAATCTAATCACATAATGAAATTACTCAGTAGTGCCATAAAATGGTTTTATTTTGATACTTTTCTTAAATTTTTGTATTATAAAATATGATTCTGCTGGAAAATAAATGAAAATTCATCTGACAAATTTTTTCACCAGGACTCATTAACTGAGGAATACCTTGCACTATTACATGGTAGCTATCAATATAGTAGAATGAAGGTTAACAAATATTTTCTTCGAGAGCTAAGGCAATAGCATACTCTATATTTAAACTAGCAAGCTGTCAATGGTATAGCAAAAACTGCACTACCTGGGAGACCTATGAGCTCAGATTTTAAACTATACTATAAGGAAAAGCATAACAGTCTTACATATACATATACTAATAAATATAAATAAATATAAATTATTTTCAAACTGTAAAAATTAATATAGTTCCTAAAATGCTTAGTAAGATTTTATCAAAATATTTTTTTGTTTTTTTAGTTTGTTTGTTTTTTTTTATAAAACTCATGGACAGTATTGATATCTATTGCAGTGACAGAGAATGGAAACCTTTTGCTTTGAGGTGATGTGGGTCTACATTTATTTTTACTCTACCGGAACCTAGCTGTCTGCAAAAAAAAAAAAAAACACTGCTTGAAAAGATGATTCATGTGAAAGTGCAACTAAAAATGCCTGTGCATGAAACTGTTCCATACTGACTGCAACCACAAACAGCCAAAGCACAGCGCCAAAAAGCCACATCTTCCTTCCACAGTATTGTATCTCACATCCACAAAAACCTAATTGCAAGAAAATTTGTTCTACCTCAATTAACTGCTAAGTGCACCTCCAGTTTTAATGATGTGTACTTGTATTTTATTTTGGGGGTTTATAATATGTATTTGGATGATGGAGATTCATTTTCAGTCATGTGCTTCATTTCCTGATTCACCATGGTCTTGTCCAGTAAAATGAACAATTTTGAGTATATACATGAAATTAATCAGGAGGTACACAGTATTTTCCACTAGGTGTCAGACATCTCCAAGGTGCTCAAAAACCTCTCCAAATGCACACAAAGTCATCAGTGTGCAATACTTTTTTGCTAAACATTACAACCATGTTTAACAACTTACTAAATACAATATTAGCTTCATTATAGCTTCATGGTTAAGGGATAAAAATATTAGCTTCATTGATATTAGGCTAAAAGGTTATGCTGGGGAAAATACTGTTATTCCGTAAATGCTGTAATACTGTAAAGAAATAGTATGCTTTCTCATTTATACTTGCAATTTGTAGCAGGATTATGAATTTTTCCAGCAGTGTATGGAAATATCCAGTGATTTGCGATGCAAAAAATCATAGCTAGTCCATGCTGGAAGCCGCTGAATTGTCTCTCAGCTTCCAGCTCATAACTACACCCAAACAACTCCACATAAACTTCAGCTAAAATAAGCCTCTTTCTTTCCATGATATCCAAAATTATTAGCAATCAAATTATTCACTAAAAACAATATCCATGTCTGCATCAGTTTTGCCAAACAGCCTCACACACATGCGCAACATATCAGATTAGTTTCAAAGTTTCATTTGTCACGTACATAGTCATACATGGTATAACTCGCAGTGAAATGCTTTTGTGACTGCTCTGTCCAAGCTGAGGAGGTACAGGGATACAATATATGTATAATATAATATGTATATATATACACAATGTACAATTTATATTTATATGTATATGTATATATGTGTATATACAAAAAGTACAATTACCAGTTGCAATTTACAGTTTACAATTTACACTTATTGCAGTCTTTTATGATGTTATTGACATCATACACAGTGCACTGAGTGGTCCCCACAGTTCATCAGCTGCCCTAATTCAGGGCCCGAATGGCCTGCGGGAAGACGCTCTTCTTCAGTCTCTCTGTGTTGGTCTTCAGGGAGCGAAAGCACTTCCCTGACCTCAACAAAGGGAATAGCCTATTGTTGGGATGGGGTGGGGTCCTTCACAATCTGCCTGGCTTTGGTCTGACACCGCTTTTGATAGATAGTCTGCCGGTCAGGAAGTTCCGTTTGAATGATGCCCTCTGCTGAACACACCACCCTCTGGAGTGCTTGTCTGTCCTGCTGGGTGCTGTTCCCAAACCAGGCTGTGATGTTCCCCATGAGGATGCTCTCAATAGTGCAGGTGTAGAAGTTCCACAGCAGCTTGGAGGGCAGTCTGAAGTCTCTTAGGCATCTGAGGTGGTAAAGACGCTGACGAGCCTTCTTTGCCGGGGAGTTGGTGTGGTGGGACCAGGACAGGTGCTGCTAAATGTGAACTCCAAGGTACATGAAACTGTCTACTCTCTCCACCGTGGTTCTGTTGATCCTCACAGGTTGGTAGTCCCACTCCTGCTTCTTGCTGCAGTCCATAATCAGCTCCTTTGTCTTGCTGATGTTCAGGAAGAGATAATTTTTCTGGCACCAGTTCTCCAAGTGTTTCATCTCCTCCAGGTAGGCCCTCTTGTCGTTGCCCGAAATCAGGCCCATGACGACGGGATCGTCAGCTAACTTGATAATGGTGGTAGAGCTGGAAGTGGCCACACAGTCGTAGGTGTACAGTGAGTAGAGCAGGGGGCTTAGGACACAACCCTGAGGAGCTCCAGTGCTGAGGGTGAGGGTGGATGAGACGCAGTTGCCCACCCGTACTGTTTGTGGTCTGTCTGTTAGGAAGTTGGAGATCCATTCACCCAGGGATGGATGCAGTTCTAGATCCTCCAACTTAGTAGTGAGTCTGGAGGGGATGATAGTGTTAAGTGCTGAACTGTAGTCAACAAACAGCATTTTAACATAATTACCCCTCCCTTTGTCCAGTTGGGTCAGTGTGGTGTGAAGCAGATGTGCAATTGTATCATCAGTGAAGCAGTTGTGGCAGTATGCAAACTGCAGTGGGTCCATGGAGGCTGGCAGTGAAGAGGTGATGAAGTCTCTGACTAGCTTTTTAAAGGACTTCATCACAACCGATGTGAGGCAACAGGGCACTAGTCATTGAGGCCGAAAAGCCGAGGTCTCTTTGGGACGGGGACGATGGTGGATCAGTTAAAGCCAGATGGGACGATACTGAGCTTCAGGGAGAGGTTGAAAATGTCGGTGAATACCGGAGCTAGCTAGTTTGTGCAGGCTTTGAGGACTCTACCCCAGATGCCGTCTGGTCCCGTTGCCTTCCAGGTATTCGCTCTCCTCATGTCACTCTCCGTGTTGATGAGAGGGTGCTGGCCTACGGTGGGCTTTGCACATGCGCCGTTGGCGGCACCGATAGCACCATTAGCATTGTTAGCACTAGTGCTCTTAGCATTAGCGCTGCTAGATGTGGCCTTGAAGCGAGCAAAGAATGTGTTTCGCTCATTCGCCAGAGACTCATCCGCACTCATCAGTCCAGAAGGTGGGCTCCTGTAGTCCGTGATCGTCCATAGTCCCTGCCACAGGGATCTAGAGCCACTCTGCTGGAAATGTGATTCTAGTTTCTTCCCGTAGTGCTGGTTCATCTCTCTCACCGCCCTGCGCACTCCGTATTCCACAGACTTGTACTCGTCCATGTTCCCGCTCATGATTGCCACGTTGTAGGCAGCAATGCAAGAGTTCAGAGTTTTGCGGATGGTTTTGTCCACCCAGGGCTTATGGTTGGGAAATGTTTCCCGTTTCAGCCTATGTTTATATTTTGGAAGGAGGAAGATGGTGGCATGGTTTGACTTACCAAATGGTTGATGAGCTAGCGCATTGTAGCTGTCCTTGTATGGGGTGTAGCAGTGGTCTAGTGTCCTATTTCTCCTGGTGGGGAAGGTTATGTGCTGGTAAAAGTTGGGCACTGCATGCTTGAGGTTAGCGCTATAGAAATCTGCAATGACGTTAAGTGCAGCGTCCCGGTGTCGTGCCTGAAACTGTGTGAGAGCCTCATGAAGTGCAGTGCAGTGTCCATGTTGGCCTCAGGTGGACTGTACATGGTGTTGAGGATGACCGAAGTGAACTCCCGAGGAAGGTAGAAAGGACGAAACTTGAGGGTGAGCAGCTCCAGGTTGGGTGAGCAGGAGCGGGCGAGAGTAACAACATTGGCATCATTGCACCAGCTGTTGTTTACCATCACACACACTCCACCACCTCTCAACTTCCCCGAATCTGCCGTCCTGTCCATGCTGTCAACTGCGAAGAAATTGGCCGGCTGGATGGCATAGCTTGGTACCACTGGGTTCAGCCACAATTTGGTGAAGCAGAGGAGGTTGTAGTCCCGAATGTCCCTTTGGAACTTTATCCTAGCCTGCAGGTCATCGAGCTTGTTGTCCAGAGAATGGACATTGGCTAGCAGGATGCTAGGTAAGGGAGCTCGGTGTGCCTGAATCCTCAGCCTGTTCCTGACGCCGGCTCACTTTCCTCGAGGTCATTTCCTCGCGTCGCGTTCTTTGTTCTCCCTCAGGATCTCCGTTGGTCATCTTGGATCCAGGGTTAGAGATCCTCTATAAGTCATCATCCTCTATAATTTGCACTGGTCGCTGTTCGCATTCAATATAAAATACTCATAACTTTTATATTTCTACATCACCATGATCCTCATGCTCCTCTGTAGTGTGTCTGAGTTACTCAACCCTTATGTTTCAGCCAGTATTCTCATTTCTTATTTGTACATTTACAGCATTTAGCAGATGCTCATGTCCAGTGTGAACAATAATTAACTCCATGAAAGAAATCCTTATACTAGTGTACTAGGTTTGATTGTTAGGATACCATTAGACCCTATCAGAAGCAATACACACAAGTAAAGTTCAGGTTCCTTTGTTTGAGTGTATGTTTGGGAAGTAAGTAAAGGATTGTTGATAAATATAGTCAAGTGCCTTGAAGTGGGTATGGCTCATTCAAGTACTCCTGGAAAAGGGGGTACTTTATTCTACATTTGAGGACAGCAAGAGACTGATCTACGGTCAAGTAGTTGGAGTTCATTCCAACATCTGGAAAACTTTTAATTGGGATTTGCTCACCATTCCCAAGATTCATCTCTCAATGTTGCAGCACCTCAACTTTAAACTCCCTCCCTCAATCACCTTCTGCTCTTTGTTATGTCCATCTAATTCTGTTGCTGTCTAGTGTACCTTTTACAGTTGTTGTTTTATCTTCTGTGTTTAGTATTTCGCTATTTTTATGATGTCTTTTCTGATTTTTGTTTTTTTTTTCATCTATATATGATTCTTGATTTGATCCGTAAAGCAACCTTGAGCTTGGGAAAAGAGCTATGTAATTAAAAGGTTTCTGTTGTTAAAAACAGAAGGCAAAGTAACATTTTGAAATTTTATGAGGGTTACCGAAGATGGAAAAAAAATTTTAAAAGCATTTTTTACAAAATGTATATAACAATTCACTTACGTAAATTAAAAAAAAATGTAATTTTTTTTTTACAAGTCTTCAGAACATAAATGGATTATATTTCCTCTTTCTCTACAGTGTCCAATCATGAGTTTAAGGAGGTTGGCAGTTCTGTTCAGCTGCACATAAAAGGCAGTATAAAACCATTCAAAACCCTGAAATGGATGCATGGAAGATATTTTGTATTGACATATGATCAAAAATTGAATAAGGTAGAACCAGGCCGTGCTTATAACGGTAGGGTGAAGCTTGATAAGGACACCTACAGTCTGACGCTGAAAAGCCTACAGAAGAATGACAGTGGAGTCTATATAGCAAGATCAATTGATGAAGAAGGGGAAAACCCTATTGTTCAGTACAAACTCTCTGTATTAGGTAAGTCTTTCAGTATAGTAATCAGTGGAAAAAATGCATTCCTGAATCAACAGTATTTTTGTCAATTAATAATGTATATTTTTCTGCATACGTGTTTTAATGTGCTTACATTTAAAATCATATTTACAAGAGGATGTTGCAATAATGAACAAAATTCAAACCTTAAAATGACAGGACAGCAGTTATATGATCTCTGTAACTGTGTGTTTTGTTGGTGATGAGCTTTCAGTGTATGTGATCCAGCAGTACAATCATGGTTGTGTGTGTGTCTTCCCCAGATCCAGTGGAGAGTCCAATCCTTACTCCTGTCCCTCACCAGCTAAGCAGTGACCCCTGCAATGTGACTCTCACTTGTAGTGGTCACAACCTCACAATCCACTCTAACTGCTCTAATGATGTCTGTGAGGAGAACAAAATAGAATCACCAGGAGGCATCATCCTATCAATGTATGTCAGTGGAAGCACTATAATCTGTAACCACAGCAACCCAGTCAGCTGGAAAAAAAGTGCAATTAAAGAGATTAAAGAAATCTGTTTTTCTATAGGTACAGATAAATGTCTACAAACCCAAACACACACAAACATGCATACAATTCTTTAATCTTATTGTACTCATACATTTTTCCACTCCAACATACACATTTTGTTCTCTATTAGGACCTACCAACCAACTGCTCTATATTGTAATAGCACTGAGCTGTGTGGCACTTATCCTCCTTCTGACTGTTATTGGTTGTGTCATACAACTTAGAAGGAAGAAAACAGGTATCACCTTCAGTTTTTTCCAGTACACAATCTCATAGAGAAACACATTCTGTATAATGAAGCAAATAATGCAAGATTGATTGCTTGAAGAGATGATTTGGTTAAATAATATTAGACACAGACTTTTAAACACCATTTCTGTATTTACAGGAGTGTATTTACAAGAGTAAATTTCAAATACTGACTAATTTACTAATAAATAATGTTTATTATATTGAGAAATCACATTTAGTATTATAAGTCTCTTAAAATAGTGAAATTTGTTTCTCTACAAAAAAAATTTCAGAATATTTGGTTGATTAGAATTGTAATAGAATAGAATTTTAACAACTGTATTTATGAAATAGTACAAATAAACTACAATTATGATGTAAAAAAAAAGTAATCATGCAACTTGTAATTGATATGCATAATTGTATTAAGTGTTCTGCTAAGGGTTGAAAGATGATTTTGAGCTGGTTTTAAAACTGGTAATAGAAGCTATATAACAAATATTACAGAGTAATGAGTTCTAACTATTTGTACCATCCAAGTAAAAGGCTGTTTCCCACATTTCTTGAGTCTGTGGAGTAAGCAAGCACTTTGTAATAATGATCATAAAGCTCAATCCAAACTTGCATTCAGCAATGTATAAACCTGCAAGTTGTCTATTTGCACTAAGTACACTAAGTGCAAATAGCATCAAACACAGCTTGGCTTAAAAAATATCTTTTCAAGCAGAGCTTTCACAGGACCCATAGGGTGATACCAATAATGTACATGTTAACTTGTCTTTATGGCCAGCATCTCAACAAATTGCCCTTCCCTTTAAAATGTCTGTTGATGTTATTATAGTAATGGTATCTGATGCGTAATGTGGCTGTAAATTATTTGAACAAAATAGCATTTAAAATCAAGGATTGTGTTCTATAGCTCATCTTGCCTGGTTGAATGACGTGTTCATTTTCCATTTGATATTCTAGATGGCATAGATTCCCCAGTGTGTGACACTGTGTATGCAGAGGTTGAGGTAATATTTAAATTTGCAGTATTATTCCTGAAGTACTTAAAGCCAATAAATACCGTCTACTACTGCAATGTAAACTTTACATCATTTTTTAAAGAAAGCATTTATCACTTTTGTGGAAGGCTTCATGAAACCCACAACATGGTCTATGATAGTCTGACTAAATCATGTCTGCAGAATGAAAATGAAAGACCAAGGAATGGCCTGAGGTTGGAGATATCTGGACCTTCAAGTTTGTACAGTGTTATAGGAGTGCAGCTTCCACACAGTGAAGGATCTACTCACGCTATGCCAAATCCTCTGTATCATGAGAGAAATGTGAGCATATGGTTTTTTATTAGTGCAAAAATAGTACACAAACAATGTTTATATTCTGAATTGATTATTAAGAGATTTAATGTCTATTTTGCATGTAGTTAGGACTGTTTATGAAACTGATATTTGAATTTCAAATTTAAAATCTGATGTAAAAGTTTTGTTCTTTACTCAAAATGTCTACATCCTGATATTACTAAAACTGTTGTTCTAAGAAAGACAAAAAGACCACTGAAAGACTATTAACCAATCAGGGAACGTCTTTACGAGGAGGCAGCTCTCCCTGCTGGTCAGTTATTTTGCACCTGCCCATAGAAGGGCAGGCAGTACACCAAGAAGACGTGTTTGGATGGAGGGTGTGGGGTTGAATGGAGGAAGTGTACTTTCTTATTGACTGTTTGGCAGAATTTAGCAAGGGCTTCAAAATTATTGACTACAGCATCTTTGAGGCCAGATTAATACTGCTTATTATACGTTTGCCCAATTTCATTTTGTCACATAATTTACAGCCCTTTTACCAATAATACAACCCAACTTTTTTTTTTGTAGTTTGGAGTTTAGCGAGGTGTTTTAAAGATATACTCTGATCACTTCTCTGACATAGAACAATAATAGGGAATTTACCAACCTATTGCATATGCTTTTGCTACATTGCAGCATGTTTTATGCCTTGTGTAGAATGTTTTGTGCAGAATGAAAATCTGGCCTGTGTCACAAATTCTGTGGTTTATACCACTACTACTACTACTACTACTACTACTACTACTACTAATAATAATAATAATAATAATAATAATAATAATAATAATATTTTATATTTTGTTCCTAACACATTTTATTGAATATAATCAGCAACAAAAAGCTTATGTGGACCAAAGCCTGCCCAACAGCTATGGCACAGCTGTAGATACAGTAAGAAAAGCTTTCTGATACAAACTCTTTTTTAAAGAATGTTATGTTCATATAAAATTTGTTCCATATTGATAAGAATTTTTTGTCCATACTTTATTTTCTGAAATGAATCATGTAGTGCTGCAGTTTCATTATGACTTATCAAACTTACTCAGAGAATCTGATATTTTTAATATTAATAAGGTTTTTTACTCTGTTTCTTTATGATCACCTAGAGATCCAACATCATCCCATCAACCATCTACAGTACTGTGGATCTTTCTAAGCCTGAAACCATTTATGGGGTAGTGAAAAAGGTCAATAAAGCTACAGCGGAGCCCCATCACAAATGATATACTAAAACTTTTACATTGTTACCAATTTGAATTAAGCATCCTGAACATACATCATTCCATCCTCATGCTCTTTCGAGACTTTTGCATGAAACTTTACAATGAGCGTAGCATTACGTCTGGTTCTTTTCACCTTGTTTGCTCATTACCAAGGATAAAAATAGGTGTTGCTTTGAGATGCAAAACATTTTTAAAAAATTCGAATTATTTAACTGATAGATGTGTGCCTGTGTGTGTGTGTGTGGGGGGGTGATAGAATAATGCAGCAATAGAATGCAGTAGAGTTTGTTATATTTATGTTAAATGTTTGCCTCTATTATAAAATGTAAAGTGGAAGATTCAGCCAAGATTCAGCAAACATTTTAAACACATTCATTATAACTTGCTATAATGTTTATTAAATATATTTAACTTGTAGTTCTGTAAAATACAAATGTAAATTATTGGGTTTTATGAATTTTTATCTATTTTGCTAGTGTATTTACATTTACTTTGTATATTTTGTAGGTTTCTCTTTTATGAAATAAAATACAATAATGAGAGCTTAAAGGCTTAAATAGTTTTACTTACTTTTACTTACTCAAGTCACATTCAGCAATGATCAGGGATGTATGCAATTTTCATGTAGTATTTATTTGTTATTATTTAATCTTCAATTCCTGACCAGACTGACCAGAACAGAGTATAGACATGGTTATCTGTGTGTGGGCATTCTTAAACTTCATTGTTCTTTCTGTGTTACATTAATAGTGTGATGATGGTGGCACAGAGGGACCAAGAGGCTGGGGAAGGTTAATAGAATCTTTATTGTCCATAACTACTCGATTCAAGCGTACTCAAAAACAAAAACCCGATAATGCACCTGAAAAAACTTAAAGTCTTCAACAAACGCATCAGTGGAGAGTACTTAAGAGCAGGCATTGGCAATGGCTCCTTGGCACAGGACGACTGACAATGTGCGGCACTGATGGCAGGTACAACAGGAGAAATAAAAGAGGGCAAACAAGGAAAAGGTAGGTTGGTGTGTGTGTGTGTGTGTGTGTGTGTGTGTGTGTGTGTGTGTGTGTGTGTGTGTGTGTGTGTGTGTGTGTGTGTGTACCTCCTGCTGGGTGGCCAGTGCACCATGACAAGTAGCTTTTTGTTTGTGAACTAAAGGATTAAAAAGATCAATAGTAGACCTTGACGTTTATCCATTTTTTCTCTGTTGTTTGGGTTTTATTGGGGTGATGTTTTCTTTTATATTTAGCTGTGATAATTCCAGAAGCCCTTATTTCCAATACAAAATAAATACTTTTACTTTTTATTGATGTCTGACTAGTATTCTGCTGTCTTGAATTTAACTTGGTTGGGATTGAAGACTTTTGGGGAAATGCTTACACATATTGTTTCTGTCACTCTTCATTTCTGTCCAGTCTTCATTATGATGCTAAAACGTAAGGGTGCAGGGAAAAGTGGCATGTCAAGTCTGAGTGCTTTAATTCGACTATGGTTTTCTGAGTTTTATGTATGCCTGGGTATGTGTGTGTGTTTATATTCTGGGTTCATTCTAAGTTTTGCCTCTGACTCCAGTGTGTTTCCTGTTCCACTCGGAACCAGGTTTTCCAGCAAAACAGAGGACTGTAGAGGAAGAGGAGAAGTGCTTAGCTTTGTAGCTCAGAGTGTGATTTTATTGCTCGCTACTTCTTTGCTTAGATTCATGTTTATGACCTTAGTTTTCTCTCCTGACTTAAGATTCACTTTATCCTTTGTTTGTTTGGATGCTAGATTGTATAAATTGTATATATCCCTGTATATAGTAGTTGTAGTTGTACTTGGAAGTGCCTGCCAATTTGTTTGGGTGTGGGTTTTTGTCTGTTTATGTCAGTATAGTTGGGGTAGTCATTGTATTTTTTTCCTATCCTTTTGTTTCTATCAGGGTTATGTTTGTTGTGTTGACCTGGGTCACTCCCAGCACCATTGCCCCAGTTTCTTCATATTTCATTTCTGCATATAGATTATTTTATTAATCCCAGAGGGAAATTTCCTGTTGCAGTTCAGGGAGTAACATTTCTGGGAGTTTTCTTCTGTCAACTAAGAACTGAGAAATGAAGGTAGACACTGTACCACATTACCTAAATTTGAGTACCCAAGAAGCCAGCTGAAACACCATGCATTTGTAAATGCATCTGGAAATTTACTGAAGCAAATAGAACATATGGCTCATGAGTCACCTTTCCAAAAAAAACAAAGGTCACTGATGTGCTAATCTAACAAGAGCTACTGTATATTTTTCCACCCAGAAAAACTATCAGAAACAGATGAACAGACAGCCAGGTTCAGTCTCCAACAATTCAACACGAATATCAACTCTTAAAACTGGAACTGCCACTTAGAAAAGCAGATACCTGCTCACTATCCTTTTCTCCTGAAACACATTTAGCTACCTTATATAATTCTATATTATATCTAATAGTTTTGTGAATTAATAAAGTTGTGACTGGGTTTGTCTGTATTTCTCACTCTGATCTCATAATTATACTAGTGCTGTAAAGACGTGAAGGTCATGAGGATCTCTGTAAGCTCTCACAGTACACTTGCAGGAAGGATGTGGGTTTTGGTTAACGCTTTTTCAAGACTCTGCATTATTGCAGTCTGACAGTCCCTACATTTGAAAACAGGAACCAGAAATTGTTTTTTTTTCTAGGCATTTAAAAATATTACAGATACAGTGGGGATGAGCTCAAAGTTTTGTTTCCCTACAGCATGTTTTTCTAGATAGCAAAACTATCATTGTTCAACAGTGACATGAGATTCACACTTAACAAAACTATAAATGATTAAAGAGAAGGACAAGTGAATTAAGTTCATTCAAGACCAAAATAAAAGAATCCCCATTATTAAAAAATCTCATTACATTAATTGTATATTAGTTTTATTCCTGCCACAAGCCTTGTGACTCATATGATTAATATCAGTAATATGACTAAACAGAGACGGTTTGGATTTAGAAAACAGAAAGACACAGAGGAAGGTATCAACTCTTGCATGTTCTATCAAACTGTGGGGTTAAAAAAGCAGTGTTACAACGTGTGTGTGTGTGTGTGTGTGTGTGTGTGTGTGTGTGTGTGTGTGTGTGTGTAAAAACAAAACAAATAAATCAACGTTACTGTTGCTATGGTTTTCTCCTATGATGCAGGATCTGGAAAATGGCTTCATATAGTCTCGTACAATATTTACTCTTATTATATCTTGTAAAATATTTTTCCACTTTGTGTTTGATAATACATAGTGAATGGACTTTTAGAGTATTAATTTTGTATCATCTCTAGAAGAGTGCCTGGGAGGCCCCTGGCACTGCCACAGGTACAGAACACACTGGTGTCTCTCACCTCTTCCAGCTCATAATATAGTTACTCTTCAGTTATTGAAAAAATCTTTAGGTAAGGAGAGCTTGAACCCAGGTCAGCTAGGTGATGACGCCAACAGCCCACTGGGTGAGCAACCACGCTCTAACAATGGTGGGCCCGTGTGCAGAACAGTTAGATCTTGGATCAAGTAAAACAAAAGGAAAAAACTAAACACCACGCCGAGTGTGGAAAAAGGGAGAACAAAGGATGCCAGATTAAATAGCAACCCTGATGCACTGGGGAAAACCAAACTAAAACTTTTCAAACAAAATCAGAAAACGGGGAGGAACTTGAATGGCTAAGGGAAGCCTCGGGAGAGAGACAGACTTGAGAGGGAAAACTGGAGAAGGAAGGGGAGGAGTTAAAACATGAACACCCTCGCAGACAAGAAGTGAGGTGTAGCACGAGGGCTCACAGACTTGACGTTACCAGCTAGGAGCTTGGCTCAGAACTTTGGCAAAGACCCAGCACTGAATGACTGGGTCACAGGGCTTATATAAGGTCTAGCCCAGCTGTTTGGTGTTAAGCCTGATTAGTTGGGTGTTAAGCCTGATTAGTGCTATGACTGACTATGGCCTGGCACCAAACCTTAAAGATTAACTGAATAACACTGGACAAGTCAGGTTATAAGTTTTAGTTGTGTTTTGGGTCGTTATCCCAGGATTCCTGGCAGAAATCTGAAGTATGCACTTCTAAGTATAGCCATTGATGTATTTCAAGGCAAGTAAAGATTTTTTTGTATAGCACTTTTCATGTGCGTACGTGTGTGTGTGACAGAAAAGCAATTTTACTGCTGATATGGCATCCTCCCTGTGTTGCAGTTTCTGGAAAAATGGCCTCATAGTCACACACAATATTTGCTCTTATTTTCTGAAATATTTTTCACTTGTTCTGCTTGATTTGTGTTAGAAATGTGTGGAGAATTGACTACTATAGTATATTAGGTGAATTACTATTGAGGTTCTACCTATACATGAGATATTTATGAGTATTCTAATGTTCTGGGTTAATTCTAGAAGAGTGTCTGTGTGGCCCCTCAGGGGGTTTGGCCCTGCCACATGTCCAGAACATTGGTGCCTCTAACCTCTTCCAACTCATAATATATGTAATCTTCAGTTAGTAAAAGGGTCTTTATACCAGAGACTGTCCTCTGAAAAGGTATAAATTTGGTCTCCTTGCTTTAGAACCCTAACATACTGAATAGTCTATAAAGGGTCTTATTATATCTGGTAGTTCTATCAGTGTTTATAGAAGTGCCTTCATATTCATGCTGGAGTGGTAGAGGTTCTGTAAGAAGCAGAATGTTGGCTTTAAATATTTCAGACATTTTTATTTGTTGGTGTAAGAAATATATAGTTACTTGTATATATTACTGTATGTCCTGTTTTAATTACTGTAGCATTACAGCATGCTTTTTCAAATCAGCAATGACATTAAACCTCAAAGGGTTTTAATGTATAATCATACAGCACAGAGAAGCTGGATTTACTGGAAATGGAAGTGACAGGTGCTAATGAAACTGAACTCAAACAATCCTGCTTCCAGAGTCTCAGTTCATTACAACAGACAGCCTGACAATCATTCCTGACACAAGAGGTATGCATCAGCAAAAGTCTTTCTCAGAAATACTGTATTAAATGTACCTAATTGTCTCCAGTGAACAACTCTTCAGTGGAGCCTGTTACTGTCCCATAATCACCATATTCTTTCAACAGTTTGAAAGAGGAAGTAACAGTTTAACAACAATGGTAGTGCAATGGATTCTTGTTCTCTCTGATTTTGTCTCATTTGCAGGTAGAGTCCTCTAAACTTAAATATATATAGTGAATAATTTCAGACTTTTATAGGTTAAATACAATGGTGTTATCTAGTGGTCTACAGAATGAAACAGTTTTCTTATAGTTTCTAGTTTTTTATAGTCTTGGCTTTATAGGGGAAATAGTTTATACTCAGTATTACAATGATGGTAATACAAATAATTCTGTCTCTTTGGGTCTTTAAACTGTCACTTTATTGAAGTATTTAATAAAGTACTGTATTATATACTATAATCTATCAATTGCTCGGTGTGTGGTTAGGAAGTGGATGCATATGCTGAGAAAAGCGAGTTTTATTATGGACAAATCCATGATAAACAGTCCAGGGTCATAGAGCCAATGTGTAGAGTCTGGGAATACATGATTAACTAAAAGGAACGAAACACACGATAACAAAAAAGGAAGCAAGCTATAACAAAAACACAAGCAAACAATAATTACACTAAACTAACACTATAAATAACAAAACATGCAGAGAAAACACAAACAGCAGCTAGGATTAACACACAGGATAGGAATCACAAACAAGGCATGGATTACAATAACCAGCCACAAGACTGCACAAACACAGGGATTAAATACATGGTCTGATGAGCACTAAACAAGACACAGTTGCAACTCATGAGGGGTGGGGAAAATTTTACTAAGAAACGGAACCACAACAAGGAGGTAAAGCAAAACAAAGACAACAGACAGGAATGCTAGGAGGGTGGCCATTATTGACAACACTTTGTTACCCTCAGGCATGTGGAGAGAAATTCTGAGCAGAACAGGAGATACAGAATCTTTATGCAGTCAGATGTGCTATTGTGGAGTGTCATCAGTTATTTATAGCCAGTGTGTGTGTGTGAAAAAGAAGTAATGCGGTGTATGTGATAAGAACAGGCAGCAACTATAAAAACAACATATCACCAGAATCCTTATTAACATATTCTCAGAATCTAGCATATTCTTGGAATCTAATTAATACAGTTCTCCTTTCCAGCAACAGAACCTTTAAAAGGAACAAAAAAAAGAATGATCAAAAACTGGACAGTAATAGTAGACTGTATATAGTTAAAAGCAAACATGGAAACATACAGAAAAGAGGAAGTCCTGTGCACACATGGGTTTCTGCAGCAAGAGAGAGGAATTTTAACAACATTAAAGAATTTATTCATATACTAGATAACAGCAATTCACTGGCTGTTCAATTAATGTGAATCTATGATATTATCATTCAATTCACATTTAACAGATGTTTTGCATCTAGTAGCTTGAATGTTCCAGTGTAGAACCTATTAGCAATCCTTGCCACTGTCCTCTGCTGACCTGCATGGATTAGTGTGTCCCATCTCTAAAACCTTGTCCCTTAAGTTTTTTGGAACTACCAATTGGTCACCTGTTTGTGTAAAGTCTATTCTCCCTGACAAAAAAACAAACAAAAACTTACCACTTATTTCTGCATCGTTAATGACTTTGTTAGACAGGGCTTTTAACATATCACCCTGCTTCTGCAACCCTGATATACTGCCTGGTATTGGATCGGTATCAGCACTTCTGGGGTCCTGTAACTGTTCTTTAATGACAGTGCCTCTCACCTCCTCCTGTCTTTTTGTCTTTTTTGTTTTTCTCTCTTGTTTTTAGCAGGAAAGAATGTTCAAGGACGGTTGAGAGGCCTGGCACCTGGAGTCACGAGATTGGCACATGAGAGAACAGCGGGGAATGGTGGGGGTATATGAACTCATGTGAGGGAGAAGTTTGGGGCTTCTCTCTCTCTGTGTATAAGGGACAGAACTAATAAAACCCACTCATCTGCACATCTGACTCGAGTCCAATTGATTTTTCCTCCAGAGATGCTATATTTTCTTTGTTTACCCTTGTACATACAGTTAATCCACTGAAATCTAAAGTGACTTGGGAATTTGGAGGACAAATAATTTAAAGTGATAATCAAAGCTGTATGGATTGTTGACAATGTAGTGAAAGATCAAAGTGTTCCCTGCTGTGTACATACAGTAAGACAATAACAAGTTGTGAGAAAGAGATTACCAAATGTACACATACAAATGTCTAATTCATGTCACTTAATTTAAGTGCCCTGTCTGCCTCGTGACCAGCCAGAAGATGTTGCCTGTGCTGCTGTAGCCAGTCAAATGAGGCACAGCGCCTCCTAATGGTCCAGTGTCACACCACAATCTTTCAGTTATACTTAAGTAGGTAAAAGAAGTATAATTAATAACTGATGTTAATGATGTTATCTCATCAATATCTAAAGCATAAAGGAAATAATTTCTTAATTGTGATGTCTTTTAGAAGAGTCTAATATAATATTCTCAGCCCTCAAATTCTTATTGACTATTTCAGACACGTTTACAGTCTTTACAGAAAAGGGCCAGGTGTGAATCACCCTAGTAAAACCCTGCATCAAACATAATGCTCAGTGTAAAATATCCACCTGGGTTACTTAGGAAATGAATAAATACAGGGGTTATTTGGTAGCATTCTGCAGAGGTTCATCTGTAACATGAAAATTTCATCTACCCAGCCTCTTTGAAATTTCATCACGTGTTTGCTATTTATTGTAGTGAATGTTTTTAAATTATTTTGAAATAGTTTTTCAATATGTCTGTATTACTAGTGTTAAAGCTTGAAAAAATGCTTTATCAACCCAGATATCTTGCTTGGACAAAAACAAAGCTTTTCTGGACATTTAACACTAGAATAACTAAAGCTACAAAGATTTAGAAAAACTGTTTCTTCAAGAGCGAGCAACCTAGTGAAAAAAGCCAAAATGGAGAAAGACAGCTAATCTAGAAATCCTGAGCTGTGATCATTTTAGGTTCTTATATGTAGGCTTAAACAGTCATGATTCTCCCCACTTGCTGTAGCATACTGGGAGTCTTGGACAAAGTCATATCAGCCATGCATGTCACTGCACTTTCAGGACCATAGCTGTACAATTGTAATGGGGCTCAAACCCAGGACAGATAGGCGATGACCCCGACACTCTGCTGGGTGAGTTACCACACTTTAATGAAGGTGGGTCCATGTGCAAAACAGTTAGATCTTAGAACAGGTAAAACAAGAGAAGTAAAAAAACAACAGGGGGGTAATCGAACCCCAGCCGCTTTATTGCAAGGGGAACGAGCCCCTGCTAGACTACAGTAACCATGAAATGACCTGCGCATATATCGCTTTTCAAAGGAATGGAGGATGACATAACAGGAGGAAAAACTAAACACCATGCCAAGCCTGGAAAAAGGGAAAACGAAGCACACCACGGGAAAAATGGCAGGCCCGATGCACTGGGGAAAACCGACCTGAAACTTCGCAAACTAAAGTAGAAAACGGGAAGGAACTTTAGTGGCTAACGGGAGCCTCGTGAGAGAGACAGACATGAGAGGGAAAACTGGAGAAGGGAGGGGACATGTAAAAACACAGACACCCTCACAGAACAGAAGTGTAGCACAAAAGCTCACAGACCTCAATACCCAGAGTTACCAGCTAGGCACTTGGCTAAAGACCCAGCACTAAGTGACTGGGTCACTGGGCCTTTTATAGATCTAGCGCAGCTGCTGGGCATCAAGTGTGATTAGTAGTGTGCCTGACTCAAGGCCTCCCTCTGGTGGCCGGAGGGGGGCCTCGGCCTGGTGCCAACCCTTACAACAATTATCAGATATGTCTGAGAATTCAGCTGTTTTGAGTGGCTGCCACTTTTTTTCTGCCTAGGGATAAAAGTAATGGACATCTACTTTAATTTTTGTTTAAAAGTATTAGCAAGTGGTTTTGTGTTTGGTAGTGCTGGCGCACATAGCCCAGAGTTTTCTGCCTGAGGGTAGGGCTTGGAAGACTTGACATGTAGGGTGAGAGGATTGCAGGGTGAGATGCCAGCACTCTTCATGGCTATGTTGTTATATTTCCACAGGTTTTGTCTTTTGTTTTATCTTCTGTTATTTAAGTAATTTATTTGGCATTTGAAGGAATAATGTTAAATTTTCTATTCACATTTTCATAGGTTCCTCACAGGGTGACGCTGTCTATGCTGAAGTTGAGGTATCATTTAAATCAATAATATAACTCCTGCAGAAATTAACATAATTAAATACTACCTATCACTCTTTGGTCCAAGGTATTTTATTGTTCGTTTGTGGAAATTCTAAGCGATTCTGTGGAAGGTAATGTGAAACACACAGCATATGGTGTATATGAAAGTTTGTCTGCTTCATTTGTACAGAATGGAAATGGAAAACCTGCTGCAAGGTTGGATAAACGTGGACCACCTTCTACCGTGTACAGTGTGGTTGTGAAGCCAGCACAGCCTTCAGGAAGTGAAGAATCTAGTGGGACCACACCAAATACCTTTACACCACGTGAATATTCCGACATTGCGATTTGTTAAATATGTTGAATAATACAAAAACAAAATTTTGTTTTAAATTGATTTTGATTTCCAGAGTCTTTTGTGAATGTTTCTGTTGCCATTTGAGTTACACAAATTAAAGAAATCCAGTAACAGCTATATAAACAGCTATAAACTCATTTCAGTGTAGATATTATCTTGAAGTATGGTTGACATGCTGTTTGGTTTGATTGAAACTGGCAGTTATAGAGTTAAACAGAATATGTTGATGACAAATTACAAACTGGATTTAATTAGAAATTTAACAGTCATGTTAATTTTACATTCCATAAGAACAGTAGATGGCATTTGAAATTGGCAATTAGATGTCATTTGTAGTTGTCTGACCTTAATATATAAATATATAATACTGATTTATTATTTTTTTAATGACATTTGTATGTATTGTGGAATGACCAGAGTAGTAAGGGAAAACGTTAAAAATTAGACATATTAAAAACACTATTGCAAGTATCCATCTACTGCAAGTATTTTCATCGACTGCAATTAGACATTCTTTTTTTTTCATTATTAGCCATTTGAATGGACTGTTGCTTTTCTAGGCATTACGGGTGCAATGGGACAGGCACTAAACATATTTTTTTTAAACATATTAATGTTACATTTGCACTAAAGGTCACTGATTTCCCCCAAATTGGTAATTTTTGTATTTTTGTTAGTGCTGTTATACCAATAACAGGTTAAATATTTCAAACTATTATCTCCTGACTATAAGTGCTATATGGTTTTGTTTTTGTTTTGGTTGCGTTTCTGTCTCCACCCTAGTCTCTTGTTTTAATGATTATATTTTAAATAACCAGATTTGCCTTTTACTGTATTTCAGTGTATGTATGTAGCAGCCATGAATTTCAGTTTCTTGTAGCTTCTATTTTTCATGCAAAGTATACTTTGCTACATCATTCTAGAAGCTAGAAATTCAAGTGCATGTGACCAGCACTGATGACACCAGTGTGGTTTTACAAACAATAAGAAGAAACAAAACGTCTGACACTGGTGTATGGGAAGAATGTTTAATTTCCAAGATGCTTCAATCTGCCTGAGAAAACCTGCAAATTACAAACTTTTCAAAAATACAATTAATGCTGTCACTTTTTTACTGTTTAAACTCTGGGCGGGACAATGTGATAATTAGGAAAGTGGTAATTATTGGTGATTCTTTTATGCTGCCTCCTTGTGACATTTCTGAAATTATTTATGCTACAGTGAATAAAGTCAATAAATAGTTATACTACTGCTCATTTGGACATAAACAATGGAATCATTTTTGAATATAAATTTCATGCCCATTATCTGTTACAAAAATCTTTCCAATTCATATAAAATCCATCCCATTTAATTTGTTAAAAATAGCTGTTAATGTCATGAGATACAAAATTGTCTTAACTTTTATCATTTAATAATGGATTCCTCCATGTAGGCCAATGTATTAAAGTAACCTAGAAAACAACCTGAGCAACCAGTGCAGACTTGCTGTACAGCATTCGTTTGATTTGACTGAAATCTCTCAGGTTTCATAATGCCTTTCAAAGAATCAAAGAAAAACTTAAATCACCAACAAAGATCAGAAGTTTTATCACTTTCATTTTATCCCTGGAATTTCCATGCATGAGAGCAGCCAATTAACTGCCACAAAACACCCAAATTACACCTGCCACTGGCTCTGGTCAACATTACTAAAACACATACAGTACCATACATAGCAAACACTGGAAGATGCATAAGACACACATTTTTATCTTAACTTTTCAACCCCCTGAATACAGTTGACCATACAGTATAGAATACCCCATAAACAAGTTTGACTCCACACCTCTATTCCAAGAAGAAGTGCAAGAATGGAAAAAGTAATGTAGGTTAGTGCAGCTTTATTGATTGGCATTGGGAATTTATTGGTATGCCTTTAGTGGCAGTCAAAGAGATTGTGCATGTTGTTTGAGTTTACATATATTTCCCAGTGTTTAATGTAAAGAGGGTTTAATTGAAATGTCTTCCTCCTGTTGGGATTGTAATGTGATTAGGTTAATGGAGCAGAGCCTTGCTCTGGGGAAATATCACAATGGTAGATTAAAGGAGTCACCTGTTTTCAGTCTCATGTACTGTGTGTTTGTGTGTATTTATATTTCTTGCTTGTATTTGTTTTAGCTGAGACAAATTTGCATTTACATATGAGAGCAATATATATTTTCAAATAAATAATGGATTTCTATTCAGGAGGCGCACCAGCTGCTATGCTTGTCTCTGGGGTTGGCGCCGGTCTCGTTCCCTTCTTGCCTCTACTAGGCTTCGGTACAGGCACAAGAGTTCCGGGGCTGTGTTCCCTAGTGAAGGGAGTTTCTTCCTCGGACGAGGTCACCTCAAGATGTGTTGTGAGATGACTTTTTTGCACCTAATCGATACCTCCTGGGCGGTATCTTAGGTGCCGGAGGCTTGTCGTTCTTTGAGACAGCAGACTGAACGTCATTGTCAGTGGGAGGGTCCCCATAGAGGACCTCCTCCACCTCCATTGGCGGATCCTCCACATAGTCGGTCTCCAAGTTCGACTGCAGACTGATGTCACTACACTCCCTTCTATCTCCATAGTCCACGTAATCCTATTTTCACAGAGCATCATTGACACAAAGTGCTACTGTACCACAGCATACCTTTGTGATTTTCTAGGTTTCATAAACCCTAAAACGTTATCATAACCCTAAACCTTGAAATCTGAATAAACCAGCTTGGACATGTCATAGGTTTAAATTAATATAGCACTGATAACATGACTCAACATGGAATTTCAGATATTTATATCTAAGTATGTAGATTATGAATATAGAAAAAAAGTAAGGTGGCATTATCATTAAAAGTACAAAATCTATGGCACAGGTGTTGTAAAAGTTTATAAAACTTTATAAAAAGTAGTGTATAAATTAGTCATTTAATATTTAGCAGACCCATGGCCTAAACTCATGTTCAGCAGGTCCTATGTTATACTCTTCTTCCAAATTTCCTTTTGCTCTTCCTGTTTCAGGTGCAGGTGACAAGTGACGTTTGCAGTTAAAAAGCCATTGCAAGTATCGCCATCCGGTGGTAGGGACACTGATGTCAAAATACTCAAAGGCTGAAAGTGCTTGGCCAGTTAGGAAGAACCAAATGTGTCAATAAACCATTTTATCTGTGGCCAATGCTGCATTGGATTTTACTTCCCTGTCATTGATAATGTTGCCACCTTTTTGTTTTTTGTTATTTCCCTGCAACCAGTTAATTCAGCAGCTTATCATGTCTGGTGATATGTTTATAAGATGTTTGTGTTACGACAACTCCGTTAATAGTCAATATGGCCTAATATAGTAAATGTTTCTGTCAGAGGCAGCTGTTATAAATATGGGGCTAAGCCCTCCGTCTTCCAACTAAAAATATGTATATTATCTTAAATGTTGTCAAGACATGTCTTGAAGCAGGTTATTTGGGCATTTGTGCAATTATGTACAATAGCACCACTTAAAGGTCATAAGAAACTGCAGCACCAACGGACATGAATTGTCCGGTTGGTTGTGTAATACTTGTGCAACATTACAACCCTGTCTAAAAGACTCAGTACTCAGTATATCTTTACTCAGTACATCACTGTTGCAACCTCACCCCTGTAAAAATCTGAAGACATTTCTAGGTGTCACGGTTTGTCCATCCTAGCTTTCATGTTCCATGGTTTCCCTGTCTTATTTTGTTTTGCTTCCATTCTGTACTTTCATTTTCTCCACCCCTCATTTGGTTTTCCACACCTGTTCCTCATTTCTAGTCTTGTTAACGTAATGTATGTAAAATCCTGTCTTGTGCCCTGTATCTTGGCTGTTCATTACATGTATGTTTGGATGTTTTTAAAAGCCAATATCCATCTGTATGCATGTATGTATGTATGTATATAAGTAGGTTCTTTGGATGTTTTTGGAAGCCCGTATCTGTATGTAAGTTTGTACTCTGTGCCTTTGTGTTTCATTCTAGTTGCTGTTTGTGTTTTAGTTGTTAGTGTACCCTAGCCATTGTTCTTATCATGTATCCCCGTACTCTCTGTATTGGTTCAATGACCCTGGACTACTCCAACGACTACGACTCTAGATTTGCCCCTGATAAATCTCGCTCTTCTCTGCACATGCGTCCACCTCCTTACTGCTCACCGTTACACTAGGTGAGTAACTGCAGTGTACTGTGGTAAGAGATGTAGAGATATTCAAAATTGTAGTAAAGTACGGTTTCCAGAGAAACGTTTTAGACAGAGGTCCTTCATCAGCTGTGCAAGCAAAGTGCTCTCGCTTTCGTATAGAGTTGTGGCCAAAAGTTGACACTGGCACATATTTTGTTTTCACTGTCTGCAATTTTCATTAACTCTAGATTGTGAAGAGTGATCAGATGAATTGCAATTAATTGTAAAGGTTCCATTTGAGCTCATTTAATACAAGGGAAAAAAAAGTCAAAACAACAACAACAAAATTTTTTTTTTTATTTTGAGGGGTTTATGATTCACCAGGGTCTTGTCAAATAAAATGACAGTGGTAGCTTGGTGGTTAAGGTACTTGACTTGTAATTAGAAGGTTCCTGGTTCAAGCCCCATGACTTCAAAGTTGGGTTCCTGAGCAAGGCCCTTAAGTTGTCCTCAGTCATAGTTGTAAGTTGCTTTGAATAAAAGTGTCAGCTAAGTTCTCTAAATGTGTTTTCCACTAGTAATATGATAATTACATTAAGTAGTCCCACAACAATGTTTGCATGATACCAAATATAAGCATTTTAATGTCCAGCAAAGTTTTATATTTATATATTTAACTCTATATAACACTAAACATTGTGTGTAATTTACAGCTATTTATGTAGCAACAGTATGGATGTTCATTATAACTCTCAGCAAGTGTCAGAAACTCTGCTTGAGTTGTATTCTCTAGTAATTGTGATACTTGCTCTGTACCACCTGTATTCTGTGTCTCCACTTGTGGTGAAATGTTTGATGGTCCATCATCATGGTCAGGGGCAGGTAGTGCAGGCTGATGCTTTTAGCTTTATATGGCAGGGAAAATGTGATGTATACAGACATGTCTCAGGCATATGAAATAAACTAACTAATCATTAGCATACAGATAAATGCCAAAGAAATAAATAAAACAATTGAACCAAGAACTTCAACACAAACCAAATGTTAACAGGAAGCACCTAAAGGAAAAAGCCTTAGGATGGGAAGCCTAAACTCATTTAGAAGCTCATTTCTAAAGAGAAAGCGTGGATCTACGCTTAACGGCTTTATACTCAATACTTGATCTAAAAGGAGTAATGCTCAGGGGCCCCAACAGTGGCAATTTGGCCATGAACTGGCAATTATTCAATTACAAGTCAATCACCTTAACCACTGAGCTACCACTGCCCTCGGTTTGACCTTCTTTCTATGTCAAAGGTATGGATTTTTAGCTGCAATTCTTCTATGAAGACCACTTCTGGCCAGACTTCTTCAAACAGTAGATGGGTGTACCTTGGTTCCCATTGGTTTCTGCCAGTTCTGAGCTAATTCAAAGCAAATGTCACAAGTTTGTGCTCTAAGAGACTCCCGTTTTCATGCCTTTATGTATTGAGCAGCTTCGTATGGTCTTGCTATCTGTGGGGGTTTTTTGTGTGTAAATGACTAATGTAATTGCATTAACCCCTGTTTTTGGTCTTGTTCAAAATGAAGGCTGTGCTCCAAAGGAAGTGCTGTCAACAGTTGAGAACCAAACAAGACTTGTGAAATTGTGGTTTTCATAGATTCAGCAACACTTCTACCAAGTCTGCAGTATTGCAGAAGTGATGGGGTTTTTTGTAAATGTATTCCTAATACTCTACAGAAAGTAGAGTATTCATTTGAAAATGCAAAGTGGAGGAATGTGGGTTTTCATATGCAATTTTAGTTTACATATTATTGCTCTTTAATGCTCAATTCACTGTGAACTATTTTGTGTTCACTAAATCAACAGTAGTCCATACATTCCCATAAATGAAGTACATTGCTGAACCTTAATGTTTAATTTTGTATTTAATAGAGTGATGAAATAACTGAACTCTAAAAAAAAACTCCCTGCCCCCTTATTCGCTGCCCATGCATTCAAAAATAGAAGTGTTCATAGCTTATTTTTGTAAGTTAACAAAATTCAAAGTTGAATGAAAAGAAGATAAATCCAAATCAATATTTGGTGTGTCCCGACTTTGCCTTCAAAACAACATTAGTTCTTCTAGGTACACTTGCACACAGTTTTTGAAGGAACTTGGCAGGGAGGTTGTTCCAAACAGAACTAGGGTAGATCATCACTTCCAGGACTCCTTGTTGTTCTTTAAACTAAAGATAGTTCTTAATGACATTGGCTGTATGTTTGGGGACATTGCCCTGCTGCAGCCAAGTTTGACACCTCCCTGATGGTATTGCATAAGGGATAATTATCGGTCTGTGTTTCTCAGCATTGAAGACACCATTAATATTGACCAAATCCTCAATTCCATTTGGTGAAATGCAACCCCAAATTTGCAAGAAACCTCCACCATGATTCACTGTTGCCTGCAGATGCTCATTATTGTACTGCTCTCCAGCCCATCAGCAAAAAAGCTGACATCTGTTATAGCATTTAGCTGACACTTCTATCCAAAGCAGCTTATAATTATGTAAGAATACAGCTTGAGGATTAAGGGTCTTGCTCAGGGGCCCCAACAGTGGCAATTTGGCCATGAACTGGCAACTATTCAATTACAAGTCAATCACCTTAACCACTGAGCTACCACTGCCCTCAGCTTGACCTTCTTTCCATGTCAAAGGTATGGATTTTTAGCTGCAATTCTTCTATGAAGACCACTTCTGGCCAGACTTCTTTAAACAGTAGATGGGTGTACCTTGGTTCCCATTGATTTCTGCCAGTTCTGAGCTAATGGCACTGCTGGAGATCTTCTGATTTCAAAGGTAAGTGATATAAGTTTCCTTGGTCAACCACTGCGTCTACGGTCCTTAATGTTGCTCAATTCTTTATGCTTCTTCAAAGAGCTCGTACAGCACATCTTGAAACCCCAATTTGCTTTGAAATCTTTGCCTGGGAGAGACCTTGCTGATGTAACATAACTACATTGTGTCTTGTTGCTGTGCTCAGTCTTGCCATGGTGTATTAACCTGTGTGTAATGTGGAGCGATCACGATGCGGATGCATATGCTGAGATATGTGAGATTATTAAGGGCAAATCCACAGTCAGAGTCGTTAGTCAATGAGCCAAAACAGAGAATCCAGAAATACATAGCAAACAAAAAAAAGGCTACAATGCCTCGATCATCATCCCCAGATTTGTATTATTACCACCTGTTTTCAATTCTACTCAGTGTATTTATGTGCCTTCTAAATGATGCAGTCTATTCAAAGTACTGCCATGGTTCATTGCCTTGCACATTGAGCATTTGTTCTGATGCCTGTTACTTATAGTGTTTTGGCCCTGTCCTCTCTTCACTACAGTTTTTGGATCTGTACATTGTACTTCTCCTGGTGTTCTTGCTTTGCTGGTTTTGATACCTGCCTGTGTTCTGACTACATTTTGGATTGGAAAGCCAAAGTCTTATCGCATCTGCAAACGCCTGCCTGTTTCTGACTTGTTACATGAACAAGGTCAGTTTGTATAAAAATTAGACTCATATATGCAGGCAGATCCATAGCTGAAATAGTGTTTCTGGAAAACAAAGTATTAAAGATCATCACCACCATCTAACTTAAAATGTCATTGTACTCTCAAATTTCATCTGTACTGTACATTCATGATATTTTTATCATGCTTGTAAAGACTTAAACATGACATTAAATTTGGTATTTCATTATTTTTACTGTGCATTACATTACATGAATCTTGAAATGTAAACATTTTAAATATGGAAATGAGGCACTTTGGGGAGGCACCCCATTGTTATTCAGAGCCAAACTGACAGAAGTTTATAAACCTCAAGAAAGGAAATTTGCTCACACCCAGTGCAATGGCGATTGTAGCAAAGCTGATTTTCATTCTCTGCAGTTTGGCCTCAATAACAGGTATAGTCCTTTAAACGACATCTGTCTATGTATACGTCTTATGATATAAATAGTGATGTGTGACTAGCTGAGCTTCTGTCCTTATATTATGAATAGGATAAACCACTGTGTCATACAGAATTACAGGTCATGTTAAGAGTATGCAACGCCATCCTGCTGAATAGATCTTTCCACATAATTGATAAACTGTTTGATATGAAATGATTACTGAACTTGACTTTGTATCAAAATGGTTCAGTACGTCGTACCATACTATGACTGTAGTACAACCATGTATGTACATCAGGAACATGCCTGTCACATATCTATATATTATGTGTACATATGATTTGATATGCTTTTCATGTTTTATATTTTAACAAAATAGTTGTATTCCTAAATGAGTCATCTTTTGCCTTATGGAATGATTTAGTAAAACAAATAAAGTTTGGGGTGACTGAAATTTTGTGTAAATTGGATTGTCAATCTGTTCCTTTAAAGCGTCTTCATAAACAAAGGGCATTTTGTCAGTTATTTCTTGCAGAAAATAATCTAAAGTGTATTCCAGAATTCCAAAGTATGCAGGACAAATGTGAGTGAGGGTTGTTTGTTTTTACTTCTGTCCCAAATATGTTTTCTAATACTGAGATAAAGAGACTGGTGTAATGAAGGCACACACACACACAAGGGAGAGTATCCAATGCAAGAGGTTTTATCTAGTATTCGGGGGCAGGTAGGACTCATAGGTCAGGCAGTAGATGAGGTCTGTAGCACAGGCAGGATTCAGAAACCAGGCAGACAAACACGTACATGGGAGCCTCGGTATGCAACATGAGAATGGCAATACTTCACAAAGAGTGTGTGAGGGAGGAGGGCTTAAACAGGAAGGTAGTAAGAGAGAAAATAATCATCAGGTGTGTAACTAGTACTCTGGCGAACCAGATCGGAGATGCTGGTGGGAAGAGGTAGGAATGGCAGTGCTGGAATGAACATGGTTCCTGGTAAGGCCAAGTCAAAAGTTTGGCTTTTAGCCTTTACTTTGATCAATAACAGATTATAGGTTATGCGGTCACCTAGGTACTTTTATAGCAGTAGCTGTTCTTGCAATTTAGGGTAATTGCTTGTTTCACAGACTTGTGATCTGAAATCATTTGTCCAGTACTCATAAGTGCCATTTTGGTAAAATTATTCAGTATTTATTGATGTTTGTCTCTGGTGCTAGAATGCTTGCACTAAACACACAATATATAGCTAATTAAATATAGAATAAGAGACAGGTTTAAACCATAGATAAATGGCAAACCTGTTTTCAAGTTATACCATAAACATTTGACTGGCATTTTGTCATTATGGGGATGTTTGCTAAAATGGAATTATAATCTAATCACATAATGAAATTACTCAGTAGTGCCATAAAATGGTTTTATTTTGATACTTTTCTTAAATTTTTGCATTATAAAATATGATTCTGCTGGAAAATAAATGAAAATTCATCTGACACATTTTTTCACCAGGACTCATTAACTGAGGAATACCTTGTACTATTACATGATAGCTATCAATATAGTAGAGTGAAGGTTCAAGAGCTAAGGCAATAGCATACTCTATATTTAAACTAGCAAGCTCTCAATGGTATAGCAAAAACTGCACTACCTGGGAGACCTATGAGCTCAGATTTTAAACTATACTATAAGGAAAAGCATAACAGTCTTACATATTCATATACTAATAAATATAAATAAATATAAATTATTTTCAAACTGTATAAATTGATATAGTTCCTAAAATGCTTAGTATGATTTTAGCAATTGTTTTTTTTTTGTAGTTTGTTTGTTTTTTTAAATAAAACTCATGGACAGTATTGACATCTATTGCAGTGACAGAGAATGGAAACCTTTTGCTTTGAGGTGATGTGGGTCTACATTTATTTTTACTCTACCGGAACCTAGCAGTCTGCAAAAAAAAAACAAAAAAAAAAAAACAAACAAACAAAAAAAAATAACACTGCTTGAAAAGATGATTCATGTGAAAGTGCAACTAAAAATGCCTGTGCATGTTCCATACTGACTGCAACCACAAACAGCCAAAGCACAGCGCCAAAAATCCACATCTTCCTTCCACAGTATTGTATCTCACATCCACAAAAACCTAATTGCAAGAAAATTTGTTCTACCTCAATTAACTGCTAAGTGCACCTCCAGTTTTAAACACATTTTTGAATGATTTGTTCTTGTATGTGAATGATGTGTACTTGTATTTTATTTTGGGGGTTTATAATATGTATTTGGATGATGGAGATTCATTTTCAGTCATGTGCTTCATTTCCTGATTCACCATGGTCTTGTCCAGTAAAATGAACAATTTTGAGTATATACATGAAATTAATCAGGAGGTACACAGTATTTTCCACTAGGTGTCAGACATCTCCAAGGTGCTCAAAAACCTCTCCAAATGCACACAAAGTCATCAGTGTGCAATACTTTTTTGCTAAACATTACAACCATGTTTAACAACTTACTAAATACAATATTAGCTTCATTATAGCTTCATGGTTAAGGGATAAAAATATTAGCTTCATTGATATTAGGCTAAAAGGTTATGCTGGGGAAAATACTGTTATTCTGTAAATGCTGTAATACTGTAAAGAAATAGTATGCTTTCTCATTTATACTTGCAATTTGTAGCAGGATTATGAATTTTTCCACAGTGTATGGAAATATCCAGTGATTTGCGATGCAAAAAAATCATAGCTAGTCCATGCTGGAAGCCGCTGAATTGTCTCTCAGCTTCCAGCTCATAACTACACCCAAACAACTCCACATAAACTTCAGCTAAAATAAGCCTCTTTCTTTCCATGATATCCAAAATTATTAGCAATCAAATTATTCACTAAAAACAATATTCATGCTTTGCCTCTCTCATCACCCTGCACACTCCGTATGCAGCAGACTTGTACTCGTCCATGTTCCCGCTGATGATTGCTGCATTGTAGGCAGCAGTGCAAGAGTTCAGAGTCTTGCAGATGTTGCAGCACCTCAACTTTAAACTCCCTCCCTCAATCATCTTCTGCTCTTTGTTATGTCCATCTAATTCTGTTGCTGTCTAGTGTTCCTTTTACAGTTGTTGTTTTATCTTCTGTGTTTAGTATTTCGCTATTTTTATGATGTCTTTTCTGATTTTTGTTTTTTTTCATCTATATATGATTCTTGATTTGATCCGTAAAGCAACCTTGAGCTTGGGAAAAGAGCTATGTAATTAAAAGGTTTCTGTTGTTAAAAACAGAAGGCAAAATAACATTTTGAAATTTTATGAGGGTTACCGAAGATGGAAAAAATTTTTAAAAAGCATTTTTTACAAAATGTATATAACAATTCACTTACGTAAATTAAAAAAAAATGTAATTTTTTTTTTACAAGTCTTCAGAACATAAATGGATTATATTTCCTCTTTCTCTACAGTGTCCAATCATGAGTTTAAGGAGGTTGGCAGTTCTGTTCAGCTGCACATAAAAGGCAGTATAAAACCATTCAAAACCCTGAAATGGATGCATGGAAGATATTTTGTATTGACATATGATCAAAAATTGAATAAGGTAGAACCAGGCCGTGCTTATAACGGTAGGGTGACGCTTGATAAGGACACCTACAGTCTGACGCTGAAAAGCCTACAGAAGAATGACAGTGGAGTCTATATAGCAAGATCAATTGATGAAGAAGGGGAAAACTCTATTGTTCAGTACAAACTCTCTGTATTAAGTAAGTCTTTCAGTATATTAATCAGTGGAAAAAATGCATTCCTGAATCAACAGTATTTTTGTCAATTAATAATGTATATTTTTCTGCATATGTGTTTTAATGTGCTTACATTTAAAATCATATTTACAAGAGGATGTTGCAATAATGAACAAAATTCAAACCTTAAAATGACAGGACAGCAGTTATATGATCTCTGTAACTGTGTGTTTTGTTGGTGATGAGCTTTCAGTGTATGTGATCCAGCAGTACAATCATGGTTGTGTGTGTCTTCCCCAGATCCAGTGGAGAGTCCAATCCTTACTCCTGTCCCTCACCAGCTAAGCAGTGACTCCTGTAATGTGACTCTCACTTGTAGTGGTCACAACCTCACAATCCGCTCTAACTGCTCTAATGATGTCTGTGAGGAGAAGAAAATAGAATCACCAGGAGGCATCATCCTATCCATGTATGTCAGTGGAAGCACTATAATCTGTAACCACAGCAACCCAGTCAGCTGGAAAAAAAGTGCAATTAAAGAGATTAAAGAAATCTGTTTTTCTATAGGTACAGATAAATGTCTACAAACCCAAACACACACAGACATGCATACAATTCTTTAATCTTATTGTACACATACATTTTTCCACTCCAACATACACATTTTATTCTCTATTAGGGCCTACCAACCAACTGCTCTATATTGTAATAGCACTGAGCTGTGTGGCACTTATCCTCCTTCTGACTGTTATTGGTTGTGTCATACAACTTAGGAGGAAGAAAACAGGTATCACCTTCAGTTTTTTCCAATACACAATCTCATGGAGAAACCCATTCTGCATAATGAAGCAAATAATGCAAGATTGATTGCTTGAAGAGATGATTTGGTTAAATAATATTAGACACAGATTTTAAACACCATTTCTGTATTTACAGGAGTGTATTTACAAGAGTAAATTTCAAATACTGACTAATTTACTAATAAATAATGTTTATTATATTGAGAAATCAGATTTGGTATTATAAGTCTCTTAAAATAGTGAAATTTGTTTCTCTACAAAAAGAATTTCAGAATATTTGGTTGATTAGAATTGTAATAGAATAGAATTTTAACAACTGTATTTATGAAATAGTACAAATAAACTACAATTATGATGTAAAAAAAAAGTAATCATGCAACTTGTAATTGATATGCATAATTGTATTAAGTGTTCTGCTAAGGGTTGAAAGATGATTTTGAGCTGGTTTTAAAACTGGTAATAGAAGCTATATAACAAATATTACAGAGTAATGAGTTCCAAATATTTGTACCATCCAAGTAAAAGGCTGTTTCCCACATTTCTTGAGTCTGTGGAGTAAGCAAGCACTTTGTAATAATGATCATAAAGCTCAATCCAAACTTGCATTCAGCAATGTATAAACCTGCAAGTTGTCTATTTGCACTAAGTACACTAAGTGCAAATAGCATCAAACACAGCTTGGCTTAAAAAATATATTTTCAAGCAAAGCTTTCACAGGACCCATAGGGTGATACCAATAATGTACATGTTAACTTGTCTTTATGGCCAGCATCTCAACAAATTGCCCTTCCCTTTAAAATGTCTGTTGATGTTATTATAGTAATGGTATCTGATGCGTAATGTGGCTGTAAATTATTTGAACAAAATAGCATTTAAAATCAAGGATTGTGTTCTACAGCTCATCTTGCCTGGTTGAATGACGTGTTCATTTTCCATTTGATATTCTAGATGGCATAGATTCCCCACTGTGTGACACTGTGTATGCAGAGGTTGAGGTAATATTTAAACTTGCAGTATTATTCCTGAAGTACTTAAAGCCAATAAATACTGTCTACTACTGCAATGTAAACTTTACATCATTTTTTAAAGAAAGCATTTATCACTTTTGTATAAGGCTTCATGAAACCCACAACATGGTCTATGATAGTCTGACTAAATCATGTCTGCAGAATGAAAATGAAAGACCAAGGAATGGCATGAGGTTGGAGATATCTGGACCTTCAAGTTTGTACAGTGTTGTAGGAGTGCAACTTCCACACAGTGAAGGATCTACTCATGCTATGCCAAATCCTCTGTATCATGAGAGAAATGTGAGCATATGGCTTTTTATTAGTGCAAAATAGTACACAGACAAGCACATTTTATATTCTGAAATGATTACTGGGCCATTTTGAATCATGTTTGCAGGCTAATTAGTCAAGTCTTTTAGCACAAACCTTAAAAAGGTACAACCTGAAATTTGATGTTCATACAGGCAATCAGAATAATTTGTTCAGCAAAGATAAGAGGAAAGAGATCATTATATATAGGCATGGATTGTAAGGGTTGGTGCCAGGCCAAGGCCTCGAGTCAGGCACACCACTAATCAGGCTTAACACCCAACAGCTGGCTAGACCTTATATAAGCCCTGTGAGCCAGTCATTCAGTGCTGGGCCAAAGTTTTAAGACAAGTGCTTAGCTGGTAGCTTCAGGTATTGAGGTTCTTGTGCCACAGCTCACTTCTTGTCTGCGAGGGTGTTTGTGTTTTTACATGTCCCCTTCCCTCTTGAGTCTGTCTCTCTCCCGAGGCTTCCCTTAGCCAATCAAGTCCTTTCCCGTTTTCTGGTTTTGTTTGGGAAGTTTTAGTTTGGTTTTCCCCAGTGCATCGGGGTTGCCATTTCTTCCCGTGGCCTCCTTTGTTCTCCCTTTTTCCACACGCGGCATGGTGTTTAGTTTCTTCCTTTTGTTTTACCTGATCCAAGATCTAACTGTTCTGCACACGGGCCCACCATTGTTAGAACGTGGTTGCTCACCTAGTAGGCTGCTGGTGTCATCATCTAGCTGACCTGGGTTTGAGCCCATCTTACATAGATAATAGGAAACACATGAGATCAATAGCCTGATGAGCAAATAAATGATCAGTAATTGGTTGAGTGTTGTTCCTTACTGTGTGAATGTCTTTCCAGCCTATTGCATTTGCTGTAGCCCAATTGTATAACTGCAGCATCAGTGGTGATTAAAATGTGTTATGCCTTGTGCAGAGTATTGTACATCTGGCATGTGTCATGAACTATATGGTTCATATTATTATTATAGTGTGATAGTAATAATTTATTATTTTGTTCCTACCACTTTTTTTATTGAATATATTTAGCAACAAGAAACTCATGTGGACAAAAGACTGCCCAGCACTTATTACACATTTGCAGATACGGTAAGAAATTTCTGATGCAAAATTTCTTTAAAAAAAAAATTTATGTTCATATAAAATTTGTTCCATGTTAATGATATGAATCTTGCTTTGTCCATGCTTTGTTTCCTGAAAGGAATTGTGTCAAAGCTCCATTTTTATTATCACTTATCACATTAGCTCAGAGAATCTGATATTCTGAATGTTAATAATGCTTTTATGTTTCTTTATGATTACCTAGAGATCTGACAACTTCCCATCAACCATCTACAGTACTGTGGATCATTCTAAGCCTGGAACCATTTATGGGGTAGTGAAAGGTCAATAAAGCTGCAGAGGGAGCCCCATCACTTATGAGAAACTAAAACTTTTATATTGTCACCAACTGCAATCAAGCAGCCTAAGCATCCCATGCTCCTTCAAGACATTTGCGTAAAGCTTTACAGTGATTGTGTTATGTATAGTTCTTTTCACCTTGATTGTGGAGTACTGGGGATAAACATAGCTGTTACTTTGGGACACAAAATTGCTTTTTCTTTTTTTCTTTTTTTTTCTAATTATGGTCCATGTCTAGGCCAGAATATTGTCTTTTTCATTGTGTGTGTGTAATATAATTTCATGCAGAAATGGATTTCTTAATTTATTTTTTTATTTAATATATTTGTCTCTATTATAGAATTTCAGCCAGGATTCAAACATTTGACATATACAAAACATGGATTTCTGTATATTAAATTCTTAAAGTAAATTATTGGAGTTTTGTATATTCATTTAGTATATAGCCATTTTTAAAATGATTTGTAGAGTAAATTCTCTGTAATCTAGATTTTCACATTTTAAAGGCTTGGTTTTACTTAATCAAGTCACATTCACCAATGGTCAGGGATGAATGCTATGTTTTGGTATTTTTATTATTTAATCTTGGATTGCCACTATTTTGCTTTTATAACAGTTTTAAAAAAGATGGCATTTTACAAGTAAGGTTAACTAAATTATTCTCACCTCTACATGTAGTGATTTGCCAAGCTATTGCTGCATAATAAACCAAGGGTTAGATGGAGAATTGAAAGTGAAATATTGGTTTAGTGTAATGGAATGTTAGTTTTTTTTTTTTTTTTTTTACACCTTCATAAAATATAAACATGAATATCTATATCTAATGCAAGCATCTTTCCTGCTACATGGTCTTCTGTTGACTCACTGACACTTGGTACTGTATTTCTTGTATCTTTACCAAGGGTATAGTCAGATGCTTTCATTGTTATTTAATCCCAATTGGCATTTGCATGTGGGATTCACATATCCACATTTTCAATATAAACCCACAATAAAATAAAAACACACTGAATAGGTTTTCACAGAGAAAAAGAATAAACACTCAGGACTACACTAATTCCCCAACAAAAAATAGTAACAAAGCCCCAAACCCACAACAAATAGCAGCTACTCCCTACCATCAATACACAAAACCAAAACAACACTGTATAAAGCTGTACAACAGCAGCAAGAGATACTAGGGAAAAGCAAGGTCAGTATCAAGGCAGGAAGCAAATTAATGAAGATAACAAAAAAAGTCAAAATAAGTCTCCACTAATAACACATACAAACAGATCTTCAACTCTCTAGTGGCGGAGAAGAAATCTCTCACTGGACCTTTAAAGGGTCAAAAACACACTACACACTCCTATGGACACAGTACATGACAGGAACACAGTCATTTCTGTCCTTAGCACAACACAGGCACTGTGGCAGCTTAGTCTTGTGATGTCTGATGACATCACTTCCTTCATTTTTCTCTCGCTGTCTCTCTCCCTCCCTCCCCTGCGGGGCCATTAATGGATATACATGACTAGGTAATTTTACATGTACAAAATGGCTGTGCTCATGTGGTTCAAGATCTCCCTTTCCTCCTCTGGCACTACTATGAGTGACCAAAACAGAGTGTAGACTTGGTTGTCTGTGCATGGCCGTTGTGAAACTTTGCTATGTTACATGTCTTTCTGTGTTACATTAGTAGCTTGTTGTTTGTGAACTAGAAGATTAATCCTGTATTTCTAAACATCAGTTCTAGACTTAGGAGACTATGCACAAAGCTCTAGGGGATAAGTGCCCATTTGAATTGCTGTATCTATTTTTATGGTTTGAGTTAGGGAACTTATGATGTTTATAACTTCTTTCTCAGTTGTGTAGGTGTTTGGGGGGAGAAATGTTTGTTTTATGTTTAGCTGTGATCATTCCAGCAGCCTTTCTTTTCCAATATAAAATAAAAAAATCATTTTACCTTTTATTTATATCTGACTAGAATTCCGGTGTCTTGCATTTAACTTGGCTGGGCTTGAGGAATTTGGGGGAAATGTTTACACTCATATTCTTTCTATTAGTCTTCATTTATATCAGTCTTTGTTATGATGCTAAAATTTAAGGCTGGAGGGAAAAGTGACATGTCCAATCTGAGTGCTTCAGGCACTGGTTTTCTGAACTTATAAGGTCGGGTTTTCAGCGGTTTCCTGTTGTAATTCAGGAAATAACATTTCTAGGAGGTGTTTTGTCAGCTGAGAGTTGAGAGCTGTAAGCAGACATAATGCTACTTTACCCACATTCCAAACAGAACACATGGTTCATCAGTTAGCTTTACAACAAAAAAGGTCACTGATGTGTTAATCTGACAAGAACTACTGCATCTTTTTCCAGCCTGAAGCATCATCAGAAACAGATGAACAGACAGCCAGGTCCAGTCACCAGCAGTCCAACACTAACACCACCTCTTGAAAGTCGAACTGTCACTTACAAAAGCAGATATCTCTTCACTATCCTTTTTCTCCTCAAAGACATTGAGCTGCCTCATATGGTTCCATATTATATCTAATAGTTTTGTGAATTAATTAAGTTGTGATTGGGTTTGTCTGTATTTCTCACTCATAATGACCTCATCACTATACTAGTGCAATAGAGAATATAGAGTGCAGTAGAGAAGTCGGGGCTTTTACTCAAGTGTGATAAAGGGCTTTGTAAGCCATCATAGTCCTCCCACTGTTGCAGGAAGGAAGTATGTGGGTTTTGGGTACCATTATTTCAAGACATGTACCAACAGAGTCTGAAGGTCACTCCATTTGAAAACATGCACAAGAAAATCTTTGTTTCTTGACATTTAAAAATATTACAGACAGTAAAAAAAAAAAAAACTATTTGCATAAGCTCAAAGATTCCCTAGAGCATTGTAGCAAAAGTATATTATTCAACAGTGACATGAGCTTCACACTTAACAAAACTATAAATGATTCAAAGAGAAGGACAGGTGAACTAAGATCATACAAGCCCAAAGTAAAAGAAATCCCATCATTACATTAATTGTACATTCCTTTTATTTCCGCCACATGCAATCTGACTCATATGGATAATATACGTAATATGGCTACATAAAAAGAAGGTAGAGGAGTACAAAACAGGAAGACAGAAAGACAATATCACCCTCGTGCATGTTCTAATAAAACTGTGGGGTAAAAAAAAAACTATCACAACATTGTATGTAGAGAGAGAGAGAAAGAGAGAAAATTGAAATTGAAAATTGAAATAATGTTTGCTATGGCTTCCTCCCTATGATGCAGGATCTGTAAAATGGTCTCATATAGTCTCAATTTGAACAGCACATGCTCTACCACATACTGGTGTGGTAGAGGTTCTGTGAGAAGCAGAATGTTGGCTTTAAATGTTTTAGACCTTCTCTGGAGTGAACAGATACTACTGACTTGAAACTAGCATGATCTCTGGGTTTTGTTATTTGTTGTACTTCACTAAAATTATTTCTAGGAAATAATGTATTAAATGTACATAATGGTCTCCATTCAACAATTCCTCAGTGGGGAATGTTGCTGTTAGTGACCCATAATAAGACTGTTCACTTCTCCCTTGTTTGCTGTTCATAATCACACATGAAGCACATACACGGGAGGAAAGTACCTCTCAACCACTCAAATGATTTTTGTGATTCTTAGCAGGTTCGACATGGATAAACATGTTGTTTATTTGTGCTTCATCATACCTGTAAAACCTAAACGTTGAGATTTATTTTTATTTGTTTATTTTTTCTTTCTTGTTCATTAATATTCCACTGTTCACTGAAAGTTCTGATCTTTTTTTGTGTATTTCATTCCACCAGAAAATAAAGCTGTATTTATTAAAATGTGTAAAACACTATATGCAATACTATTGGCAAATAATTAAATGAATTACACTGACAGAGAATGACTCTATGCAGAGGTATGTTAACACCAATACCATGACCCTATTGGTCTAGGTTGTATAGTTTCACCATTTTCTCAGTTTGAAAGAGGAAGTAGCCTATACTCTATTTTACAGCAATGGTACTGCAACAGATTATTGTTCTCTCTGTTTTGGTCTCAGTTGTAGGTAAAGAGTCCTCTAATCTTTCTCAGTAGTATTTCTTGCTGTCACTTTAATGAAGTATTGAAATGTATGACTATATATATATATAATTCTATGGAGTTAAATACAATGATAGGACCTAGTAGTGTACAGAATTAACCATTTCTGCTCTAGTTTCTAGTTTTCTGTATTCTGGAGACTATAGGGGAAATAGTTCATACTCAGCATGGCGACAACAGTCATGCAAATAATTTTGTCTTTTTGTTTAGTTTTCAGTTGCATGTAATGAGTTTAATGTGTCACTTTATTGACATATTTAACTGTATGATATTCAATAATCTATCATTTTGTTTGGCTAGTTCAAAGTTGTATGATCAGTATGATCTGTCGTGTTAGATAAAACAATATGATCCATCATGTTATACAGTGTTGCCTGTTGTGTTAAAAGCATCCAATGCTATCTGAATGTTGAGGTCTGTTCCCAGCAATGATACCAACACTTAATAATAAATATTTATCAAATACAATTTTGTTCAACGTAGCAAGAATAGCATGCTATGAAAGTAAAAACTCCACTGTCTTGAAAAATGGACTTTAGAATATACCCAATGGAAATTCCCCTTTCAATTTCAATGTTTTAAGAGTTAGTGTATTATCTTAGTAGGTAGGTAAATGTGATGCAACTGTCACAGAACGCTCGCCTCCCGCGAGTCACGTGGTTTGGTCCGCCACGTGAAATGGGAAGATCTTTCGTTTGTGGCCACGCCTGCACCTTTTCTCGTCTTTATGTATATAAACCCTTGTCTTTGTGTGCAGAGTATTGGTCATTGTACTCGTAGATGTTAATGTAGCGTGTTAATGATAAATGTTCTTTTCATAGTTGTTAAATGTATCGTGTTTGTTTAATGTTGACCGTGTTGTATACATGTTTATCGTTTGTAATACGTAGTGCCACTCTTGTCTTTTGTTTTGTGTAATTAAATGTTCGTCCATGCCAAGAGAGTCTGTGCGTCCTGCTCCACGCCCTGCGGCACTCGGGCCACCACGTTACAGCAATTACATATATGTTAAAATAATAAAGATTTAATAATAAAGTCTGTTTATAATAATAATTACTATTGAATATTCCACATTTCTGAAAGTGCTTGGAATTAAAATAACTCACAATATACAAGATAATCTATAATGATTGTCAAAGCAGTTTTCAAGAAAACAGAAAATTGTCACTAAAACATTGTTAAGATACATGAAATTAGCCAGCACATATAAGGGATTTGGCATATAAATTCAATGGGGCTGGTGCTCAATTATGTCTAAACATCTGAAGGTGTACAGGAGAAGTGTGTGTTCCATTGGCGTTTTCCAGAGAGTGCTGAGAGAGAGAGCATCCATCTAACTTGAGACTGTTGAGCTGGCATTCTAAGAGGTAGGGTCAGTCCTTTATCCAACTGCTGGAATGACTCTGCGAAGAGCATCCTTTCCTAGAAATAGTCTGATGGCTCTGAGAGAGAAAGACGGCTTTCCTATGAAATCATTCTGGTGGCTCTGAGCGATGAAGGCCTATGAAGGTGAGAGGACCAGCATTCTTGGACTGAGGGATCGGATCTTTGGAGCTGGAACTGACAGAGAGCCCTAGCCTTTCAAGGGCAGGCCTTAGTAGTTTGGATTCGTTACTGGCAGCACAACTCTGGAACTCTGGTCCCAATCAGCCCACGCAGACAAGTTTGCACGATATAAGCAAATTCCAACAAATGCATACTAATGATAAAAAAAACTAGTAAACTAATAAGAAAAGAGACATTAAAGTTTCTGTAGGACATAGAAATTGTCACGGAATGCTCACCTCCCCCGAGGCACGTGGTTTGGCCAGCCACTTGCAGTAGGAGGACCTTTGTTTGTGGCCACGCCTGCACACACCTGCACTTGGTTTGTTTGTGTGTATGTAAACCCACGTCAGGGGATGCAGCGTCGTTGGTCATTGTTACCGTAACGTGTCAGTGTGGTGTGTAAATGTTCAACGATGATGTTAAACGTATACGTGTTTATTATTCGTATTTAATGTCGATCGTTTCTCGTTTGTATTTATCGTGTGTGATTCTTGTGAGTGCCGTTAGTGTTCTATGTTAAATGTTAATAAATGTATGTCCCAGACGTTGGAGTCTGTGCGCCCTGCCCCTCGCCCTGTGGCACTCGGACCACCGCACGTTATAGGAATACATAGGCTCCACTATGAATCATCTAAACAAAAAAAGCATATATTTACTACCAATCTCTACCTCCTGGTCTTAGAATGAATTTGGTAAAACAAACCCTGGGAGGGGTAGCGCCATTGGATAGTCATTACTTTTTAATCATAATCATTACTTTTTAATTACTTTAATTAATTACTTTAATTCCTCATTTCTAGAAGTTACAAATGACTAACTTTAATATATTGTCTAATTGGTTCATATAGGATTCCTAGTGAACACAACTAGCAGGGAGTAACAATTAATTTACAATAAGTATGAGGTAAGGAGCATGCAAATGAAGTGATCTGTGTAGATAAGTCAAATTAATAAGGAACAAGTAATAAACAGAATAAAACAATAGATATCAAATAATACGAGCAAACATCACAATTTAGAGATTACACTGTGTGCACAATTATTAGGCAAGTTGTATTTTTGAGGATTCGTTTTATTATTGAACAACTACAGTGCTTTCGGTCAATCCAAAATGTTAATAAACTTTTAATGAATATTTAAGAAAGTAAAAGTGAGGTTTTGGCATTCTTAGGAGAATATTTATGTGTGCATAATTATCGCACAACTATTAGTGTGCAGAATTATTATGCAACTAAATGAAAAACAAAAATTTTCCCATCACACTTGTTTATTTTCATCTGTTAAAGCGAGAATAATAAACAAACAACTTAATTTACAAATAAACATTTCTGACATTAAAAAAACCTTCTTTTCAATAACAGTCATAAGTCTTCATTCATGGAGTCTGTCAGTTTCTTAATCTGTTGACAATCAACTTTTTATGCATATCTTCCTGGACACTGTTCAAAGCGTTTTCCTTCACCATAAATCTCCCATTTATGAAGGGCCCACAAGTTCTCAATAGGGTTTAGGTCAGGTGAGTAAGGGGGCCATGTCATTATTCTTTCATCTTTAAGACCTTTACTGGCTAGCCATGCAGTGGAGTACTTTGATGCATGCGATAGAGCATTGTCCTACATAAAGATCATGGTCTTCTTGTCTTTTTTTCTCAACATTTTTCTTGTGAACCTGTTGACTATTTGCAACAAAATGTTTGATGGTTCTGTGATCACGCCCCATTATCTTAGCAATTTTAAAAGTGCTGCATCCCTCTGAAAGACTTTTTCAAATTTTTGGATTTTCAGGGTCAGTTAAATCTCTCTTTTTTTGGCCCATTTTGCCTGAGGAAAAGAAGCTGCCTAACAATTATGCACATCTTGATATAGGGTGTTGATCTCTTTAGGCCACACCCTCCCTCATTACACAAATACACATCACCTGATTTGCTTAAATCCAATATGCATTCAAGTTTATATAGCCTGGAGTTGGAAAATATGCATAAAAATGATGATATGGTCAAAATACTCTCTTTTCTAATAATTGTGCAAATAGTGTATATTAAAAATAACCATAAATTACTGGCTGATTATCATTTGACATCATAGTAGATTAAATGGCAAGTCATTACTTTGTGAATCTGTGGGAAGAGAAAAGTTGCTGGTATGGATTTGAATCTGATTAAATTCTTGGTCACAGTTAAAGTATAACCAGGCTGGTAAGAACCTTTCGCCCTCCCATCCATGGGTTTATGACACCTAAGGAAAAGGGGTTGAGGGCCAGGATGCCAGGCCATCTTGATAGCTAGGCTATTTATGGCTTTGTTGCTCAACATCAAAGCAACAGCATGGTCCTGGGTCTAGTTTGTCGCTTGGGGTGGGAGAGAGCCCCGCTTTTACCAAAGTTTCATCAGAGGAATAACTTGTAGTCTACCTAAACTACAGCCCGTAGGAGCACAGGACAGATGGTGCACCCGTTAGAGCACAGGGTGTGAAGAGAGGTGCATCCACTGTGGCACAGGATGTGCTTGGAGCATCAGCCACTGACATGCTAGGTGCTGGAGGCATGCCTACCACCCTAGTGGACATGTAGGATAGTGCACCTGTAGGAGCAAAGGGCATGCTGGGAGGTGTGTCCTCTGTGGTACTGGATGCACAGGGAGCAACACCTTCTGATGAGCCAGGTACTGGTGGCGTGTCCATGGCCCCGCTGGACAGGACTGGAAGAACATCTGCCCTTGAGTTGCCAGAACCAGAAGCCAGATGAAAGCCCATCATGGAGGTGCAGAATGTGAGGCAATCCTTCTCATGGGCTTCATATGTGCCCTCCACTTGTTCAGTGTCCACACCTGGAACACAAGAGAGGGAGTTAGCAGTATGAAGACCAAAGCTTCTATCAGGGCCCACTTGACCACTCAATTCCAAGGGGAACTGATCAGACCAAGGTGGGCCCAGCATTGGAGCCCCAGCACCCCCCCCCCTTCCCAAAGAAATTCCAGGGGGGTCTCCCTCCTCTGGGTTGAAGGCAAACCGAGCCTTGAGTAGGGAGGCATTGGGAGGTTCTAGCTCTGCAGCAAGGTCAGGCTGGTTCTTCTACCATTTCTTCTTGTTGGGCTGACAGGGAGTCTCAGAGTGCTTTCCCAGGGACCCCTTTTACATTTACATTAACATTTATGGCATTTAGCAGACACTCTTAAAAAGTGACTTATATTTTACTCATAGAATACATCCTAACCAGTACAGTAGGTTAGAGTCCAGTATACCAATGAACTAGAATACTGTAGAAATACAGGCATCAATGCTGATTCCTAGAAGTACAAAATACATACATTCTATCTCAGACAATGATAAGTGCAATAAAATACTAGAGTTTGTTAGTCAACATCAGTGTGTAACGTGAGGAGGCAGAGCAGGATGCAGGGTTGAGTTCCGTGAAACAGAAACATACGTTTATTCAAAAACATAACAAAGACGACATAGCTCACAGTCTAACATAAGGTTAAACACTGACCACATCCACGACTAGACAAGAGACTTATATAAGTTCACGATAATGACACAGAATAAGGATCAGGTGAGATACATGATAGGGCACACACATGAAGACTTCTGGGAGGAGGGGCTGTATTGTGACACAGTGTAATAAATAATATCCTACAATAAGTAGTAGTTTCAGTTAGTCAACATAGGAACAGGGTCAGTGGTCATTTAAATATTCCACAAATAGATGGGTCTTCAGTCTGCATTTGAAAACTGCAAGGGACTCTGCTGTCCGGACAGCAAGCGGAAGTTCATTCCACCATCTAGGAGTCAGGACAGAGAAGTCTCAATGCTTGTCTTCCATGAGATTTAAAGCATGGTATTTCAAGCTGAGCCATACTTAAGGTTCAAAGTACTAGAGGTACTGATCAGACTTTGACCACTGACATCATGTATGGGACGGTTGGCTTTGTAAGCAAGCACCAAGGTTTTATGTCTGCAGCAGGGAGCAGATGTGGCCACATGCACATATATATCACACACAGGGAGACATTGGGGGGAGGGGCCGTAATGTGATAGAGCCCCTCCCCAATGGCGCAACTCCCGGCGTGCCAGTCTATGGGGCTACGGCCCCAACGCCAAATGGCAAAGCCGGAGGGCCGAGCAACCCGACATGGGCTAGTGCGAGCAGGACAGAGGGGGGAAGACAGGGACCAGGATGACAACAGACATAGGGACAAACACACTGACAGGCACAGCCACAAGGGGGGACAAAGCAACTGGGACAGGCAATGTGATGGACAGACACAGACACAGGTACAAAACTACACAAAGGACAATTAGAGTCCAGGTAAGCCGGCAAGAGCCCCAGGCTGTCCCCCAGTCATCAGCTGGGCAGAAGTCCAACCTGCCTGTGGGGAATCGCCCCTCGCCGATTTCGGGGACAGTAATTTTTGATGCCCTGTCAGGAGGCGCCTTTCAGGAGGCGCACCAGCTGCTATGCTCGTCTCTGGGGTTGGCGCTGTTCTCGTTGCCTTCTTGCCTCTACGAGGCTTCGGTACAGGCACAAGAGTTCCGGGGCTGTGTGGCCTAGTGAAGGGAGTTTCCTCCTCGGACGAGGTCGCCTCAAGATGTGTTGTGAGATGTCTTTCTTGCACCTAATCGATACCTCCTGGGCGGTATCTTAGGTGCCGGAGGCTTGTCGTTCTTTGAGACGGCGGACTGAACGTCATTGTCAGTGGGAGGGTCCCCATAGAGGACCGCCTGCACCTCCATTGGCGGATCCTCCACATAGTCGGACTCCAATTTTGACCGCAGACTGATGTCACTACACTCCCATCTATTTGCATAGTCCGCGTAACCCTCGTAGGAGTCCATGTTGAGGTCGTAGGACCCAGCGGAGTCCACCTCCGAGTGCCGATCCTCGTAGTCCGGCTGGAGTCTGTGGGACTCCAGAATCTGACCCTGGACCATACTCAGGGCCCCCAAGTCGTCCAGTGGCCTCCTCCCCTGTTGTGAGAGTGTGGAGTGAGGCCAGGATGACTGAAGGTCTCTCGGGGTAGTAGGACCCTGCGGAGTCCGACTCCAAGTACCGTACCTCCTTGTACCAGTCCCGGAAGTCCGTATGACTCCGCCGAGTCTGTACCTGGACCGCAATCAGGGCCCCCCTAAAATCCTCCAGTGGCACTCTCCCTGGTTGATGTTTCTTTAACCGGAGGGGGTTTAGCAGGATGCGGGGACGAGTCACGTAGAACAGAAACATACGTTTATTCACGCAGAGAACAAAGACTACGTAGCACTTAAGCTACCGTAACATCAAACACCGACAACAGACAACAGGACAATAGACGTTTATGTGCACACATAAATGAGAAACATAATTACAATTACATAATTATCTATATAACTGAAATTTCATATTTTATTGATTTGTTTCACTTGTTAATGTAGACTCTCTGTAGCACCTTTATGATATTCCTTCCTTTGACTTTAAACTGTGAGGTTGGTGAGTCTAGTACTATGCAAACACATTAGAATGAAGTAAATGATCACATGTTTCCTCTGTCTGCAACCAGTTAATTCAGCAGCTTATCATGTCTGGTGATATGTTTATAAGATGTTTGTGTTACGACAACTCCGTTAATAGTCAATATGGCCTAATATAGTAAATGTTTGTCACAGGCAGCTGTTATAAATATGGGGCTAAGCCCCCCGTCTTCCAACTAAAAATATGTATATTATCTTAATTGTTGTCAAGACATATCTTGAAGCAGGTTAGTTGGGCGTTTGTGCAATTATGTACATTAGCACCACTTAAAGGTCATAAGAAAAAAACTGCAGCACCAACGGACATGAATTGTCCGGTTGGTTGTGTAATACTTGTGCAACATTACAACCCTGTCTAAAAGACTCAGTACTCAGTACATCTTTACTCAGTACATCACTGTTGCAACCTCACCCCTGTAAAAATCTGAAGACGTTTCTAGGTGTCACGGTTTGTCCCTCCTAGCTTTCATGTTCCATGGTTTCCCTGTCTTATTTTGTTTTGCTTCCATTCTGTACTTTCATTTTCTCCACCCCTCATTTGGTTTTCCACACCTGTTCCTTATTTCTAGTCTTGTTAACATTATGTATGTAAAATCCTGTCTTGTGCCCTGTATCTTGACTGTTCATTACATGTATGGTTGGATGTTTTCAAAAGCCAATATCCATCTGTATGTATATATGTATGTATATAAGTAGGTTCTTTGGATGTTTTTGAAAGCCCGTATCTGTATGTAAGTTTGTACTCTGTGCCTTTGTGTTTCATTCTAGTTGCTGTTTGTGTTTTAGTTGTTAGTGTACCCTAGCCATTGTTATTATCATGTATCCCCGTACTCTCCGTATTGGTTCAATGACCCTGGACTACTCCAATGACTACGACTCCAACGACTACGACTCCACCTCCTTACTGCTCACCGTTACACTAGGTGAGTAACTGCAGTGTACTGTGGTAAGAGATGTAGAGATATTCAAAATTGTAGTAAAGTACGGTTTCCAGAGAAACATTTTAGACAGAGGTCCTTCATCAGCTGTGCAAGCAAAGTGCTCTCGCTTTCATATAGAGTTGTGGCCAAAAGTTGACACTGGCACATATGTGATGTATACAGACATGTCTCAGGCATATGAAATAAACTAACTAATCATTAGCATACAGATAAATGCCAAAGAAATAAATAAAACAATTGAACCAAGAACTTCAACACAAACCAAATGTTAACAGGAAGCACCTAAAGGAAAAAGCCTTAGGGTGGGAAGCCTAAACTCATTTAGAAGCTCATTTCTAAAGAGAAAGCGTGGATCTACGCTTAACGGCTTTATACTCAATACTTGATCTAAAAGGAGTAATGAATCTAATTTTGTTCTGAAACAGTTATGGGGATAATGGAAACCTATTTCTAATGACCAAATTAAATGTAATGAATTATGGGAATAATTATGGGAATAGCAGCTATAGGCTGACATCAAAAGCAGAACACATGAATACAAAGGGAATGTCTTACGTGGCTGGTCGTAGCTGTTCAGCTCAGTTAATCACCTGTCGGTGTCTTAGGAAAATGATACTGATTTATACCCAAGCAAACCATACGTAATTCCAAAGCTCAAAGAATGACCTAGCTATTCTGAGCTGTCCAGATTTATTTAAAGAAGACAAAACGAGCCTGCTCGGTACTTGCAGGTGTTCAGCTTTCTGACTAGCGGTGAATGAAGGCTATTCTGATGCTGACCTTGCAGTAGATTAATATTAATTGCTGCCGGGCAAACAGAACTAATTTTAACTCTATGAATGATAATAAAGGTATAATAACTAAAGTAATGGCGTGGTGACGAGCAAATTAAACAATTTCAGAAAAACTAATGTTAAACTGGGCAGATGACATACACACAAAATGCAGTTCTAAGCACTTGTTTGTACTCGTGAGAGCTTCTTGATTAAAACTTATTTAGATTTCCACCGTTCCTTACACCGTCTTCCATGAAATCCCAGAGAAGTTTTTTTAGAAACATTTGCGGACGTCGCAAAAAGGCAGTGGACTCGGCTAGCCCATGTAAGTAATGAATATACAATCAACGTATTAATAACAGTTACAAACATTACTATGCACATTCTACAATTATATTGGAAGGCATGGGTATCATAATTTCTAGAATTCTGTGGAATAATAAGACATGAAAGTAAAAATCAGTATAAGGTGACAGAGAAGGAACTAGTATACTGTAGATTAGTTGGATTTTACTCACTATTAAACACAATTCTAAATTGTTGTGCATCACAAGTTATTTATAATAAGGTATTGCAGTCTATTTGCACATGTTGAGAATCTAGTTACATTCACTGGAAGGCACTGTGGGTCCACATCTTAAAAGAGTTAGTCAGATATGTAATTAAAGTTTCTTTAGTGGAAAATAGTCAAATTTGTTTTCAGTTGAATGTCCATGAAGAGCTGCACCCTTAAGGGAGGATTATAATCTGTTTTAAACCTTAGTCTTAAACCTTTCTTTGATCGAAAGTTAAAACCTGAATGATGGTGGAGTTCAAACTTGCTATAACTGTGAAGGGTTCTCTTTCCTGATAAGTGGAACCCCTGATGGGAGTTGTTATGGTCAATTAATGTTTAGAGTCCAGAGAGAATGGGGGCGGGGGTGCTGTGTTCTCCACTACACAGTATTGCCAGCTTCACCCTCCTTATATTCAGCCTTACCATCATCATCCTCATTGGAAAATGTAGGATAGATATTGCCACTCTTGTATTCAGTATTCCCATTGTCACCCTTGTTTATATTGCCATTGCAACACTTGTATTCAGGATTGCCATTGTCAAACATTGGGCAACCTATGGAAAATGTGAATGGAATAGAATGTAACATTATCCCATCAAATACCAGATCAATTACTTATAAATCACAAGACAAAACCTGAGGATATATAAGACAACAGAGCTATGAAGAGTGCTGGCAAGATCACAGACAAATTGTCTTCACCCTGCAATCCTCTCACCCTACAATTCTCTCATCCTGCATCTCACCCTATAATTCTCTCATTGTGTATCTCACCCTGTAATCCTCTCACCCTGTAATCCTCTCATCCCACTTCTCACACTGTAATCCTTTCCCCTGTAATCCTCTCATCCTGCATCTCACCCTGTAATCCTCTCACTCTGCAATCCTCTCACCCTGCAATCCTCTCTCAATGTGCACCTGACCCAAGCCCTACCCTCAGACAGAAGACTCAGGGCCATAAAGGCCAGCACTACCAGACACAATTCTACTTGCTAATACTTTGATTTGTGTCTAAAAGTAGATGGCCAGTACTTTTATCTTCAGGCTGTACTGCCACACTGACTATTGCACATTTGAAATCGATAGCATTTGGTTCTAGATTCATTCATGTGTTCATTTGCATAATCGTTTTCACTATGATCCAGCTATGAATTCTGCTTCTTATAATCATAAAATAATCTTTTTTAATGATAAAGTTGATCATGTTTGAGGCCTAAACATTCATACTGAGCATACATTGATTTAAGTCTCCTTGTATTCAAATTTGTCTTCCATTACTTTTTGACCACAATAAAGAAACAAACAAACAAAAAACAATAACTATGATAAGTAACAAGCAGATTGATCAAGATAATCCATCAGATGTGGCTTGTTTTTTTGTCCTATTGGAGAAAAAAATAATTGGTAATGATCTTGCAACATTTGTATAATAGCATAACAGAATGAGACATGCAACATAAAATGTCACCTTATCTAAACAGTCATTGATTAAGGACTTCAACATTTAAATGCACTCCCCACCATCCAATGAGTAATGATAATTCTTAGATGTAATCCACCTTTATGTCTATTTATAAATACAACTGGAAAACACTAACCATTGTTTGTAATTTACAGCTAATTTACGTAGCAACAGTATGGATGTTCTGTGCTCCCTGTTGAATATGTATAGATTGAACCAATGAGAGTCAGTGAGTCAGCTAATCGGCACACTGGGTAGTTCTGCAAAACCAAATGTAAATGTTATTGTCACAGTTCATCCAACAGGAGGACCACGCCCACTCTGACTCAGGATAATAGCACACTCCTGCTCTTCCCAGGACTGCACACTTCTGGACAAAGACCTAGGATGTTGTTTCTGGGATTTATTGGAGCCATTTTTGGGGGTCACAGTCCCTCATATTCTTTTATTCTTTTTTTTCATTTTATTTTAGACTTACTTCTCATATTCCTCACTTGTTGCAGTTGGGTTTACATTTTGCCACACTCTGCAGCCTACTGTTTGCATTTCAAACAATGGTAATTTACCAGAAATGCATGTCCATTGTATTCAGTTGCACTAAACATTTGAATTCCAGTGTTGCCACAATGATGCCACAATGTCATTTAATAGAGTGGCATGCAACCTGCCAAACTGATTTGCCTGGCAGTCCAGATTCAAAGCAAATGTCACCAGTTTGTGCTCTAAGAGACTCCCGTTTTCATGCCTTTATGTATTGAGCAGCTTCGTATGGTCTTGCTATCTGTGGGGGTTTTACTCTACAGAAAGATAGCCTACAGGTATTCATTTGAAAATGCAAGCTGGAGGAATGTGGGTTTTCATATGCAAGATTTTACTTTACATATTATTGCTCTTTAATGCTCAATTCACTGTGAACTATTTTGTGTTCACTAAATCAACAGTAGTCCATACATTCCCACAAATGAATAACATTGCTGAACCTTAATGTTTAATTTTGTATTTAATAGAGTGATGAAATAACTGAACTCTAAAAGAAAACTCCCTGCCCCCTTATTCGCTGGCCATGCATTCAAAAATAGAAGTGTTCATAGTTTATTTTTGTAAGTTAAAATGCAAAGTTGAATGAAAAGAAGATAAATCCAAATCAATATTTGGTGTGTCCCGACTTTGCCTTCAAAACAACATTAGTTCTTCTAGGTACACTTGCACACAGTTTTTGAAGGAACTTGGCAGGGAGGTTGTTCCAAACAGAACTAGGGTAGATCATCACTTCCAGGACTCCTTGTTGTTCTTTACACTAAAGATAGTTCTTAATGACATTGGCTGTATGTTTGGGGACATTGCCCTGCTGCAGCCAAGTTTGACACCTCCCTGATGGTATTGCATAAGGGATAATTATCGGTCTGTGTTTCTCAGCATTGAAGACACCATTAATATTGACCAAATCCTCAATTCCATTTGCTGAAATGCAACCCCAAATTTGCAAGAAACCTCCACCATGATTCACTGTTGCCTGCAGATGCTCATTATTGTACTGCTCTCCAGCCCATCAGCAAAAAAGCTGACATCTGTTATAGCATTTAGCTGACACTTCTATCCAAAGCAGCTTATAATTATGTAAGAATACAGCTTGAGAATTAAGGGTCTTGCTCAGGGGCCTCAACAGTGGCAATTTGGCCATGAACTGGCAACTATTCAATTACAAGTCAATCACCTTAACCACTGAGCTACCACTGCCCTCAGCTTGACTTTCTTTCTATGTCAAAGGTGTGGATTTTTAGCCGCAATTCTTCTATGAAGACCACTTCTGGCCAGACTTCTTCAAACAATAGATGGGTGTACCTTGGTTCCCATTGGTTTCGGCCAGTTCTGAGCTAATGGCACTGCTGGAGATCGTCTGATTTCAAAGGTAAGTGATATAAGTTTCCTTGGTCAACCACTGCGTCTACGGTCCTCAATGTTGCTCATTTCTTTGTGCTTCTTCAAAGAGCTCATACAGCACATCTTGAAACCCCAATTTGCTTTGAAATCTTTGCCTGGGAGAGACCTTGCTGATGTAACATAACTACATTGTGTCTTGTTGCTGTGCTCAGTCTTGCCATGGTGTATTAACCTGTGTGTAATGTGGAGCGATCACGATGCGGATGCATATGCTGAGATATGTGAGATTATTAAGGGCAAATCCACAGTCAGAGTCGTTAGTCAAAGAGCCAACTCAGAGAATCCAGAAATACATAGCAAACAAAAAAAAGGCTACAATGCCTCGATCATCATCCCCAGATTTGCATTATTACCACCTGTTTTCAATTCTACTCAGTGTATTTATGTGCCTTCTAAATGATGCAGTCTATTCAAAGTACTGCCATGGTTCATTGCCTTGCACATTGAGCATTTGTTCTGATGCCTGTTACTTATAGTGTTTTGGCCCTGTCCTCTCTTCACTACAGTTTTTGGATCTGTACATTGTACTTCTCCTGGTGTTCTTGCTTTTCTGGTTTTGATACCTGCCTGTGTTCTGACTACATTTTGGATTGGAAAACCAAAGTCTTATCGCATCTGCAAATGCCTGCCTGTTTCTGACTTGTTACATGATCAAGGTCAGTTTGTATCAAAATTGGACTCATATATTCAGGCAGATCCGCAGCTGAAATAGTGTTTCTGGAAAACAAAGTATTAAAGATCATCACCACCATCTAACTTAAAATGTCATTGTACTCTCAAATTTCATCTGTACTGTACATTCATGATATTTTTATCATGCTTGTAAAGACTTAAACATGACATTAAATTTGGTATTTCATTATTTTTACTGTGCATTACATTACATGAATCTTGAAATGTAAACATTTTAAATATGGAAATGAGGCACTTTGGGGAGGCACCCCATTGTTATTCAGAGCCAAACTGACAGAAGTTTATAAACCTCAAGAAAGGAAATTTGCTCACACCCAGTGCAATGGCGATTGTAGCAAAGCTGATTTTCATTCTCTGCAGTTTGGCCTCAATAACAGGTAGAGTCCTTTAAACGACATCTGTCTATGTATACGTCTTATGATATAAATAGTGATGTGTGACTAGCTGAGCTTCTGTCCTTATATTATGAATAGGATAAACCACTGTGTCATACAGAATTACAGGTCATGTTAAGAGTATGCAACGCCATCCTGCTGAATAGATCTTTCCACATAATTGATAAACTGTTTGATATGAAATGATTACTGAACTTGACTTTGTATCAAAATGGTTCAATGCGTCCTACCATACTATGACTGTAGTAAAACCATGTATGTACATCAGGAACATGCCTGTCACATATCTATATATTATGTGTACATATGATTTGATATGCTTTTCATGTTTTATATTTTAACAAAATAGTTGTATTCCTAAATGAGTCATCTTTTGCCTTAAGGAATGACTTAGTAAAACAAGTAAAGTTTGGGGTGACTGAAATTTTGTGTAAATTGGATTGTCAATCTGTTCCTTTAAAGCGTCTTCATAAACAAAGGGCATTTTGTCAGTTATTTCTTGCAGAAAATAATCTAAAGTGTATTCCAGAATTCCAAAGTATGCAGGACAAATGTGAGTAAGGGTTGTTTGTTTTTACTTCTGTCCCATATATGTTTTCTAATACTGAGATCAAGAGACTGGTGTAATGAAGGCACACACACACACAAGGGAGAGTATCCAATGCAAGAGGTTTTATCTAGTATTCGGGGGCAGGTAGGACTCATAGGTCAGGCAGTAGATGAGGTCTGTAGCACAGGCAGGATTCAGAAACCAGGCAGACAAACACGTACATGGGAGCCTCGGTATGCAACATGAGAATGGCAATACTTCGCAAAGAGTGTGTGAGGGAGGAGGGCTTAAATAGGGAGGTAGTAATAGAGAAAATAATCATCAGGTGTGTAACTAGTACTCTGGCGAACCGGATCGGAGATGCCGGTGGGAAGAGGTAGGAATGGCAGTGCTGGAATGAACATGGTTCCTGGTAAGGCCAAGTCAAAAGTTTGGCTTTTAGCCTTTACCTTGATCAATAACAGATTATAGGTTATGCGGTCACCTAGGTACTTTTATAGCAGTAGCTGTTCTTGCAATTTAGGGCAATTGCTTGTTTCACAGACTTGTGATCTGAAATCATTTGTCCAGTACTCATAAGTGCCATTTTGGTAAAATTATTCAGTATTTATTGATGTTTGTCTCTGGTGCTAGAATGCTTGCACTAAACACACAATATATAGCTAATTAAATATAGAATAAGAGACAGGTTTAAACCATAGATAAATGGCAAACCTGTTTTCAAGTTATACCATAAACATTTGACTGGCATTTTGTCATTATGGGGATGTTTGCTAAAACTGCACTACCTGGGAGACCTATGAGCTCAGATTTTAAACTATACTATAAGGAAAAGCATAACAGTCTTACATATACATATACTAATAAATATAAATAAATATAAATTATTTTCAAACTATATAAATTAATATAGTTCCTAAAATGCTTAGTAAGATTTTAGCAAAATATTTTTTTGTTTTTTTAGTTTGTTTGTTTTTTTAAATAAAACTCATGGACAGTATTGACATCTATTGCAGTGACAGAGAATGGAAACCTTTTGCTTTGAGGTGATGTGGGTCTACATTTATTTTTACTCTACCGGAACCTCGCAGTCTGCAAAAAAAAAAAAAAAACACTGCTTGAAAAGATGATTCATGTGAAAGTGCAACTAAAAATGCCTGTGCATGAAACTGTTCCATACTGACTGCAACCACAAACAGCCAAAGCACAGCGCCAAAAATCCACATCTTCCTTCCACAGTATTGTATCTCACATCCACAAAAACCTAATTGCAAGAAAATTTGTTCTACCTCAATTAACTGCTAAGTGCACCTCCAGTTTTAAACACATTTTTGAATGATTTGTTCTTGTATGTGAATGATGTGTACTTGTATTTTATTTGGGGGGTTTATAATATGTATTTGGATGATGGAGATTCATTTTCATTCATGTGCTTCATTTCCTGATTCACCATGGTCTTGTCCAGTAAAATGAACGATTTTGAGTATATACATGAAATTAATCAGGAGGTACACAGTATTTTCCACTAGGTGTCAGACATCTCCAAGGTGCTCAAAAACCTCTCCAAATGCACACAAAGTCATCAGTGTGCAATACTTTTTTGCTAAACATTACAACCATGTTTAACAACTTACTAAATACAATATTAGCTTCATTATAGCTTCATGGTTAAGGGATAAAAATATTAGCTTCATTGATATTAGGCTAAAAGGTTATGCTGGGGAAAATACTGTTATTCTGTAAATGCTGTAATACTGTAAAGAAATAGTATGCTTTCTCATTTATACTTGCAATTTGTAGCAGGATTATGAATTTTTCCAGCAGTGTATGGAAATATCCAGTGATTTGCGATGCAAAAAATCATAGCTAGTCCATCCTGGAAGCCGCTGAATTGTCTCTCAGCTTCCAGCTCATAACTATACCCAAACAACTCCACATAAACCTCAGCTAAAATAAGCCACTTTCTTTCCATGATATCCAAAATTATTAGCAATCAAATTATTCACTAAAAACAATATTCATGCTTTGCCTCTCTCATCACCCTGCACACTCCGTATGCAGCAGACTTGTACTCGTCCATGTTCCCGCTGATGATTGCTGCATTGTAGGCAGCAGTGCAAGAGTTCAGAGTCTTGCAGATGTTGCAGCACCTCAACTATAAACTCCCTCCCTCAATCATCTTCTGCTCTTTGTTATGTCCATCTAATTCTGTTGCTGTTTAGTGTACCTTTTACAGTTGTTGTTTTATCTTCTGTGTTTAGTATTTTGCTATTTTTATGATGTCTTTTCTGATTTTTTTTTTTTTTTCATCTATATATGATTCTTGATTTGATCCGTAAAGCAACCTTAAGCTTGGGAAAAGAGCTATGTAATTAAAAGGTTTCTGTTGTTAAAAACAGAAGGCAAAATAACATTTTGAAATTTTATGAGGGTTACCGAAGATGGAAAAATTTTTAAAAAGCATTTTTTACAAAATGTATATAACAATTCACTTACGTAAATAAAAAAAAAATGTAATTACATTTTTTTTTTTTACAAGTCTTCAGAACATTAATGGATTATATTTCCTCTTTCTCTACAGTGTCCAATCATGAGTTTAAGGAGGTTGGCAGTTCTGTTCAGCTGCACATAAAAGGCAGTATAAAACCATTCAAAACCCTGAAATGGATGCATGGAAAATATTTTGTATTGACATATGATCAAAAATTGAATAAGGTAGAACCAGGCCGTGCTTATAACGGTAGGGTGAAGCTTGATAAGGACACCTACAGTCTGACGCTGAAAAGCCTACAGAAGAATGACAGTGGAGTCTATATAGCAAGATCAATTGATGAAGAAAGGGAAAACCCTATTGTTCAGTACAAACTCTCTGTATTAGGTAAGTCTTTCAGTATAGTAATCAGTGGAAAAAATGCATTCCTGAATCAACAGTATTTTTGTCAATTAATAATGTATATTTTTCTGCATATGTGTTTTGATGTGCTTACATTTAAAATCATATTTACAAGAGGATGTTGCAATAATGAACAAAATTCAAACCTTAAAATGACAGGACAGCAGTTATATGATCTCTGTAACTGTGTGTTTTGTTGGTGATGAGCTTTCAGTGTATATGATCCAGCAGTGCAATCATGGTTGTGTGTGTGTCTTCCCCAGATCCAGTGGAGAGTCCAATCCTTACTCCTGTCCCTCACCAGCTAAGCAGTGACCCGTGTAATGTGACTCTCACTTGTAGTGGTCACAACCTCACAATCCGCTCTAACTGCTCTAATGATGTCTGTGAGGAGAAGAAAATAGAATCGCCAGGAGGCATCATCCTATCCATGTATGTCAGTGGAAGCACTATAATCTGTAACCACAGCAACCCAGTCAGCTGGAAAAAAAGTGCAATTAAAGAGATTAAAGAAATCTGTTTTTCTATAGGTACAGATAAATGTCTACAAACCCAAACACACACAAACATGCATACAATTCTTTAATCTTATTGTACTCATGCATTTTTCCACTCCAACATACACATTTTGTTCTCTATTAGGACCTACCAACCAACTGCTCTATATTGTAATAGCACTGAGCTGTGTGGCACTTATCCTCCTTCTGACTGTTATTGGTTGTCATACAACTTAGGAGGAAGAAAACAGGTATCACCTTCAGTTTTTTCCAGTACACAATTTCATGGAGAAAGAAACCCATTCTGCATAATGAAGCAAATAATGCAAGATTGATTGCTTGAAGAGATGATTTGGTTAAATAATATTAGACACAGACTTTTAAATACCATTTCTGTATTTACAGGAGTGTATTTACAAGAGTAAATTTCAAATACTGACTAATTTACTAATAAATAATGTTTATTATATTGAGAAATCACATTTAGCATTATAAGTCTCATAAAATAGTGAAATTTGTTTCTCTACAAAAAGAATTTCAGAATATTTGGTTGATTAAAATTGTAATAGAATAGAATTTTAACAACTGTATTTACGAAATAGTACAAATAAACTACAATTATGATGTAAAAAAAAAGTAATCATGCAACTTGTAATTGATATGCATAATTGTATTAAGTGTTCTGCTAAGGGTTGAAAGATGATTTTGAGCTGGTTTTAAAACTGGTAATAGAAGCTATATAACAAATATTACAGAGTAATGAGTTCCAAATATTTGTACCATCCAAGTAAAAGGCTGTTTCCCACATTTCTTGAGTCTGTGGAGTAAGCAAGCACTCTGTAATAATGATCATAAAGCTCAATCCAAACTTGCATTCAGCAATGTATAAACCTGCAAGTTGTCTATTTGCACTAAGTACACTAAGTGCAAATAGCATCAAACACAGCTTGGCTTAAAAAATATCTTTTCAAGCAGAGCTTTCACAGTCACTGTCACTCTTCACTATCCTTTTTCTCCTCAAACACATTGAGCTGCCTCATATGCTTCCATATTATATCTAATAGTTTTGTGAATTAATTAAGTTGTGATTGGGTTTGTCTGTATTTCTCACTCATAATGACCTCATCACTATACTAGTGCAATAGAGAATCTAGAGTGCAGTAGAGAAGTCGGGGCTTTTACTCAAGTGTGATGGGGGGCTTTGTAAGCCATCATAGTCCTCCCACTGTTGCAGGAAGGAAGTATGTGGGTTTTGGGTACCATTATTTCAAGACATGTACCAACAGAGTCTGAAGGCCACTCCATTTGAAAACATGCACAAGAAAATCTTTGTTTCTTGACATTTAAAAATATTACAGACAGTGAAAAAAAAAAACTATTTGCATAAGCTCAAAGATTCCCTAGAGCATTGTAGCAAAAGAATATTATTCAACAGTGACATGAGCTTCACACTTAACAAAACTATAAATGATTCAAAGAGAAGGACAGGTGAACTAAGATCATACAAGCCCAAAGTAAAAGAAATCGCATCATTACATTAATTGTACATTCCTTTTATTTCCGCCACATGCAATCTGACTCATATGGATAATATGCGTAATATGGCTACATAAAAAGAAGGTAGAGGAGTACAAAACAGGAAGACAGAAAGACAATATCACCCTCGTGCATGTTCTAATAAAACTGTGGGGTAAAAAAAAAACTATCACAACATTGTATGTAGAGAGAGAGAGAAAGAGAGAAAATTGAAATTGAAAATTGAAATAATGTTTGCTATGGCTTCCTCCCTATGATGCAGGATCTGTAAAATGGTCTCATATAGTCTCAATTTGAACAGCACATGCTCTACCACATACTGGTGTGGTAGAGGTTCTGTGAGAAGCAGAATGTTGGCTTTAAATGTTTTAGACCTTCTCTGGAGTGAACAGATACTACTGACTTGAAACTAGCATGATCTCTGGGTTTTGTTATTTGTTGTACTTCACTAAAATTATTTCTAGGAAATAATGTACATAATGGTCTCCATTCAGCAATTCCTCAGTGGGGAATGTTGCTGTTAGTGACCCATAATAAGACTGTTCACTTCTCCCTTGTTTGCTGTTCATAATCACACATGAAGCACATACACGGGAGGAAAGTACCTCTCAACCACTCAAATGATTTTTGTGATTCTTAGCAGGTTCGACATGGATAAACATGTTGTTTATTTGTGCTTCATCATACCTGTAAAACCTAAACGTTGAGATTTATTTTTATTTGTTTATTTTTTCTTTCTTGTTCATTAATATTCCACTGTTCACTGAAAGTTCTGATCTTTTTTTGTGTATTTCATTCCACCAGAAAATAAAGCTGTATTTATTAAAATGTGTAAAACACTATATGCAATACTATTGGCAAATAATTAAATGAATTACACTGACAGAGAATGACTCTATGCAGAGGTATGTTAACACCAATACCATGACCCTATTGGTCTAGGTTGTATAGTTTCACCATTTTCTCAGTTTGAAAGAGGAAGTAGCCTATACTCTATTTTACAGCAATGGTACTGCAACAGATTATTGTTCTCTCTGTTTTGGTCTCAGTTGTAGGTAAAGAGTCCTCTAATCTTTCTCAGTAGTATTTCTTGCTGTCACTTTAATGAAGTATTGAAATGTATGACTATATATATATATAATTCTATGGAGTTAAATACAATGATAGGACCTAGTAGTGTACAGAATTAACCATTTCTGCTCTAGTTTCTAGTTTTCTGTATTCTGGAGACTATAGGGGAAATAGTTCATACTCAGCATGGCGACAACAGTCATGCAAATAATTTTGTCTTTTTGTTTAGTTTTCAGTTGCATGTAATGAGTTTAATGTGTCACTTTATTGACATATTTAACTGTATGATATTCAATAATCTATCATTTTGTTTGGCTAGTTCAAAGTTGTATGATCAGTATGATCTGTCGTGTTAGATAAAACAATATGATCCATCATGTTATACAGTGTTGCCTGTTGTGTTAAAAGCATCCAATGCTATCTGAATGTTGAGGTCTGTTCCCAGCAATGATACCAACACTTAATAATAAATATTTATCAAATACAATTTTGTTCAACGTAGCAAGAATAGCATGCTATGAAAGTAAAAACTCCACTGTCTTGAAAAATGGACTTTAGAATATACCCAATGGAAATTCCCCTTTCAATTTCAATGTTTTAAGAGTTAGTGTATTATCTTAGTAGGTAGGTAAATGTGATGCAACTGTCACAGAACGCTCACCTCCCGCGAGTCACGTGGTTTGGTCCGCCACGTGAAATGGGAAGATCTTTTGTTTGTGGCCACGCCTGCACCTTTTCTCGTCTTTATGTATATAAACCCTTGTCTTTGTGTGCAGAGTATTGGTCATTGTACTCGTAGATGTTAATGTAGCATGTTAATGTTAAATGTATCGTGTTTGTTTAATGTTGACCGTGTTGTATACATGTTTATCGTTTGTAATACGTAGTGCCACTCTTGTCTTTTGTTTTGTGTAATTAAATGTTCATCTATGCCAAGAGAGTCTGTGCGTCCTGCTCCACGCCCTGCGGCACTCGGGCCACCACGTTACAGCAATTACATATATGTTAAAATAATAAAGATTTAATAATAAAGTCTGTTTATAATAATAATTACTATCGAATATTCCACATTTCTGAAAGTGCTTGGAATTAAAATAACTCACAATATACAAGATAATCTATAATGATTGTCAAAGCAGTTTTCAAGAAAACAGAAAATTGTCACTAAAACATTAAGATACATGAAATTAGCCAGCACATATAAGGGATTTGGCATATAAATTCAATGGGGCTTGTGCTCAATTATGTCTAAACATCTGAAGGTGCACAGGAGAAGTGTGTGTTCCATTGGAGTTTTCCAGAGAGTGCTGAGAGAGAGAGCATCCATCTAACTTGGGACTGTCGAGCTGGCATTCTAAGAGGTAGGGTCAGTCCTTTATCCAACTGCTGGAATGACACTGCAAAGAGCGTCCTTTCCTAGAAATAGTCTGATGGCTCTGAGAGAGAAAGACGGCTTTCCTATGAAATCATTCTGGTGGCTCTGAGCGATGAAGGCCTATGAAGGTGAGAGGACCAGCATTCTTGGACTGAGGGATCGGATCTTTGGAGCTGGAACTGACAGAGAGCCCTAGCCTTCAAGGGCAGGCCTTAGTAGTTTGGATTCGTTACTGGCAGCACAACTCTGGAACAATGGTCCCAATCAGCCCACGCAGACAAGTTTGCACGATATAAGCAAATTCCAACAAATGCATACCAATGATAAAAAAAACTAGTAAACTAATAAGAAAAGAGACATTAAAGTTTCTGCAGGACATAGGAATTGTCACGGAATGCTCACCTCCCCCAAGGCACGTGGTTTGGCCAGCCATGTGCAGTAGGAGGACCTTTGTTTGTGGCCACGCCTGCACACACCTGCACTTGGTTTGTTTGTGTGTATGTAAACCCACGTCAGGGGATGCACCGTCGTTGGTCATTGTTACCGTAACGTGTCAGTGTGGTGTGTAAATGTTCAACGATGATGTTAAACGTTATGTTCGTTCTTGTTAAAAGTATACGTGTTTATTATTCGTATTTAATGTCGATCGTTTCTCGTTTGTATTTATCGTGTGTGATTCTTGTGAGTGCCGTTAGTGTTCTATGTTAAATGTTAATAAATGTATGTCCCAGACGTTGGAGTCTGTGCGCCCTGCCCCTCGCCCTGTGGCACTCGGACCACCGCACGTTACAGGAATACATAGGCTCCACTATGAATCATCTAAACAAAAAAAAGCATATATTTACTACCAATTTCTACCTCCTGGTCTTAGAATGAATTTTGTAAAACTAACCCTGGGAGGGGTAGAGCCATTGGATAGTCATTACTTTTTAATCATAATCATTACTTTTTAATTACTTTAATTAATTACTTTAATTCCTCATTTCTAGAAGTTACAAAAGACTAACTTTAATATATTGTCTAATTGGTTCATATAGGATTCCTAGTGAACACAACTAGCAGGGAGTAACAATTAATTTACAATAAGTATGAGGTAAGGAGCATGCAAATGAAGTGATCTGTGTAGATAAGTCAAATTAATAAGGAACAAGTAATAAACAGAATAAAACAATAGATATCAAATAATACGAGCAAACATCACAATTTAGAGATTACACTGTATGCACAATTATTAGGCAAGTTGTATTTTTGAGGATTCGTTTTATTATTGAACAACTACAGTGCTTTTGGTCAATCCAAAATGTTAATACAATTTTAATGAATATTTAAGAAAGTAAAAGTGAGGTTTTGGCTTTCTTAGGAGAATATTTATGTGTGCATAATTATCGCGCAACTATTAGTGTGCAGAATTATTATGCAACTAAATGAAAAACAAACATTTTCCCATCACACTTGTTTATTTTCATCTGTTAAAGCGAGAATAATAAACAAACAACTTAAAATTTACAAATAAACATTTCTGACATTAAAAAAACCTTCTTTTCAGTCTTCATTCATGGAGTCTGTCAGTTTTTTAATCTGTTGACAATCAACTTTTTATGCATATCTTCCTGGACACTGTTCAAAGCGTTTTCCTTCACCATAAATCTCCAATTTATGAAGGGCCCACAAGTTCTCAATAGGGTTTAGGTCAGGTGAGAAAGGGGGCCATGTCATTATTCTTTCATCTTTAAGACCTTTACTGGCTAGCCATGCAGTGGAGTACTTTGATGCATGCGATGGAGCATTGTCCTACATAAAGATCATGGTCTTCTTGAAAGAGGCTTGAAGAACTGGCACTAGCAGTAAGAACTGACAGTAGGTTTGGGAGTTGATTTTTGAGTCCATCTTCAACCCAAAAAGGTCCAACTAGCTCATCTTATATAATGCCAGCCTATAGCAGTACCCCACCTCCACCTTGCTGGCATCTCAGTCAAAGTGGAGCTCTGTGCCCATGACTGATCCAGCCACAGGCCCATCCATCTGGTCTGTCAAGAGCCTCATCAGTCCATAAAACCTTTGAAAAATCTGTCTTCCGATATTTCTTGGCCCAGTCTTTACGTTTCACTTTACATGTCTTGTTCATTGGTGGTTGGGTTTCAGCCCTCCTTACCTTGGCCATGTCTCTCAGTACTAAACACCTTGTACTTCTGGGCACTCAAGGTAGGTTGCAGTTCCGGAATATGATAGCACTGGAGGATAATGGGTTCCTGGTCACTTCACATTTGATTCTTCTCAAATCTTTGTCTTTTTTTCCTCAACATTTTTCTTGTGAACCTGTTGACTATTTGCAACAAAATGTTTGATGGTTCTGTGATCACGCCCCATTATCTTAGCAATTTTAAAAGTGCTGCATCCCTCTGAAAGACTTTTTCAAATTTTTGGATTTTCAGGGTCAGTTAAATCTCTTTTTTTGGCCCATTTTGCCTGAGGAAAAGAAGCTGCCTGACAATTATGCACATCTTGATATAGGGTGTTGATCTCTTTAGGCCACACCCTCCCTCATTACACAAATACACATCACCTGATTTGCTTAAATCCAATATGCATTCAAGTTTATATAGCCTGGAGTTGGAAAATATGCATAAAAATGATGATATGGTCAAAATACTCTCTTTTCTAATAATTGTGCAAATAGTGTATATTAAAAATAACCATAAATTACTGGCTGATTATCATTTGACATCATAGTAGATTAAATGGCAAGTCATTACTTTGTGAATCTGTGGGAAGAGAAAAGTTGCTGGTATGGATTTGAATCTGATTAAATTCTTGGTCACAGTTAAAGTATAACCAGGCTGGTAAGAACCTTTCGCCCTCCCATCCATGGGTTTATGACACCTAAGGAAAAGGGGTTGAGGGCCAGGATGCCAGGCCATCTTGATAGCTAGGCTATTTATGGCTTTGTTGCTCAACATCAAAGCAACAGCATGGTCCTGGGTCTAGTTTGTCGCTTGGGGTGGCAGAGAGCCCCGCTTTTACCAAAGTTTCATCAGAGGAATAACTTGTAGTCTACCTAAACTACAGCCCGTAGGAGCACAGGACAGATGGTGCACCCGTTAGAGCACAGGGTGTGAAGAGAGGTGCATCCACTGTGGCACAGGATGTGCTTGCAGCATCAGCCACTGACATGCTAGGTGCTGGAGGCATGCCTACCACCCTAGTGGACATGTAGGATAGTGCACCTGTAGGAGCAAAGGGCATGCTGGGAGGTGTGTCCTCTGTGGTACTGGATGCACAGGGAGCAACACCTTCTGATGAGCCAGGTACTGGTGGCGTGTCCATGGCCCCGCTGGACAGGACTGGAAGAACATCTGCCCTTGAGTTGCCAGAACCAGAAGCCAGATGAAAGCCCATCATGGAGGTGCAGAATGTGAGGCAATCCTTCTCATGGGCTTCATATGTGCCCTCCACTTGTTCAGTGTCCACACCTGGAACACAAGAGAGGGAGTTAGCAGTATGAAGACCAAAGCTTCTATCAGGGCCCACTTGACCACTCAATTCCAAGGGGAACTGATCAGACCAAGGTGGGCCCAGCATTGGAGCCCCAGCACCCCCCCCCCCCCCTTCCCAAAGAAATTCCAGGGGGGTCTCCCTCCTCTGGGTTGAAGGCAAACCGAGCCTTGAGTAGGGAGGCATTGGGAGGTTCTAGCTCTGCAGCAAGGTCAGGCTGGTTCTTCTACCATTTCTTCTTGTTGGGCTGACAGGGAGTCTCAGAGTGCTTTCCCAGGGACCCCTTTTACATTTACATTAACATTTATGGCATTTAGCAGACACTCTTAAAAAGTGACTTATATTTTACTCATAGAATACATCCTAACCAGTACAGTAGGTTAGAGTCCAGTATACCAATGAACTAGAATACTGTAGAAATACAGGCATCAATGCTGATTCCTAGAAGTACAAAATACATACATTCTATCTCAGACAATGATAAGTGCAATAAAATACTAGAGTTTGTTAGTCAACATCAGTGTGTAACGCGAGGAGGCAGAGCAGGATGCAGGGTTGAGTTCCGTGAAACAGAAACATACGTTTATTCAAAAACATAACAAAGACGACATAGCTCACAGTCTAACATAAGGTTAAACACTGACCACATCCACGACTAGACAAGAGACTTATATACGTTCACGATAATGACACAGAATAAGGATCAGGTGAGATACATGATAGGGCACACACATGAAGACTTCTGGGAGGAGGGGCTGTATCGTGACACAGTGTAATAAATAATATCCTACAATAAGTACTAGTTTCAGTTAGTCAACATAGGAACAGGGTCAGTGGTCATTTAAATATTCCACAAATAGATGGGTCTTCAGTCTGCATTTGAAAACTGCAAGGGACTCTGCTGTCCGGACAGCAAGCGGAAGTTCATTCCACCATCTAGGAGTCAGGACAGAGAAGTCTCAATGCTTGTCTTCCATGAGATTTAAAGCATGGTATTTCAAGCTGAGCCATACTTAAGGTTCAAAGTACTAGAGGTACTGATCAGACTTTGACCACTGACATCATGTATGGGACGGTTGGCTTTGTAAGCAAGCACCAAGGTTTTATGTCTGCAGCAGGGAGCAGATGTGGCCACATGCACATATATATCACACACAGGGAGACATTGGGGGGAGGGGCCGTAATGTGATGGAGCCCCTCCCCAACGGCGCAACTCCCGGCGTGCCAGTCTATGGGGCTACGGCCCCAACGCCAAATGGCAAAGCCGGAGGGCCGAGCAACCCGACATGGGCTAGTGCGAGCAGGACAGAGGGGGGAAGACAGGGACCAGGATGACAACAGACATAGGGACAAACACACTGACAGGCACAGCCACAAGGGGGGACAAAGCAACTGGGACAGGCAATGTGATGGACAGACACAGACACAGGTACAAAACTACACAAAGGACAATTAGAGTCCAGGTAAGCCGGCAAGAGCCCCAGGCTGTCCCCCAGTCATCAGCTGGGCAGAAGTCCAACCTACCTGTGGGGAATCGCCCCTCGCCGATTTCGGGGACAGTAATTTTTGATGCCCTGTCAGGAGGCGCCTTTCAGGAGGCGCACCAGCTGCTATGCTCGTCTCTGGGGTTGGCGCTGTTCTCGTTCCCTTCTTGCCTCTACGAGGCTTCGGTACAGGCGCAAGAGTTCCGGGGCTGTATGCCCTAGTGAAGGGAGTTTCCTCCTCGGACGAGGTCGCCTCAAGATGTGTTGTGAGATGACTTTCTTGCACCTAATCGATACCTCCTGGGCGGTATCTTAGGTGCCGGAGGCTTGTCGTTCTTTGAGACGGTGGACTGAACGTCATTGTCAGTGGGAGGGTCCCCATAGAGGACCGCCTGCACCTCCATTGGCGGATCCTCCACATAGTCGGACCTCAATTTTGACCGCAGACTGATGTCACTACACTCCCCTCTATTTCCATAGTCCGCGTAACCCTCATAGCAGTCCATGTTGAGGTCGTAGGACCCAGCGGAGTCCACCTCCGAGTGCCGATCCTCGTAGTCCGGCTGGAGTCTGTGGGACTCCAGAATCTGACCCTGGACCATACTCAGGGCCCCCAAGTCGTCCAGTGGCCTCCTCCCCTGTTGTGGGAGTGTGGAGTGAGGCCAGGATGACTGAAGGTCTCTCGGGGTAGTAGGACCCTGCGGAGTCCGACTCCAAGTATCGTACCTCCTTGTACCAGTCCCGGAAGTCCGTATGACTCCGCCGAGTCTGTACCTGGACCGCAATCAGGGCCCCCCTAAAATCCTCCAGTGGCACTCTCCCTGGTTGATGTTTCTTTAACCGGAGGGGGTTTAGCAGGATGCGCGGACGAGTCACGTAGAACAGAAACATACGTTTATTCACGCAGAGAACAAAGACTACGTAGCACTTAAGCTACCGTAACATCAAACACCGACAACAGACAACAGGACAATAGACGTTTATGTGCACACATAAATGAGAAACATAATTACAATTACATAATTATCTATATAACTGAAATTTCATATTTTATTGATTTGTTTCACTTGTTAATGTAGACTCTCTGTAGCACCTTTATGATATTCCTTCCTTTGACTTTAAACTGTGAGGTTGGTGAGTCTAATACTATGCAGACACATTAGAATGAAGTAAATGATCACATGTTTCCTCTGTCTGCAACCAGTTAAATCAGCAGCTTATCATGTCTGGTGATATGTTTATAAGATGTTTGTGTTACGACAACTCCGTTAATAGTCAATATGGCCTAATATAGTAAATGTTTGTCACAGGCAGCTGTTATAAATATGGGGCTAAGCCCCCCGTCTTCCAACTAAAAATATGTATATTATCTTAATTGTTGTCAAGACATGTCTTGAAGCAGGTTATTTGGGCGTTTGTGCAATTATGTACATTAGCACCACTTAAAGGTTATAAGAAAAAAACTGCAGCACCAACGGACATGAATTGTCCGGTTGGTTGTGTAATACTTGTGCAACATTACAACCCTGTCTAAAAGACTCAGTACTCAGTACATCTTTACTCAGTACATCACTGTTGCAACCTCACCCCTGTAAAAATCTGAAGACGTTTCTAGGTGTCACGGTTTGTCCCTCCTAGCTTTCATGTTCCATGGTTTCCCTGTCTTATTTTGTTTTGCTTCCATTCTGTACTTTCATTTTCTCCACCCCTCATTTGGTTTTCCACACCTGTTCCTTATTTCTAGTCTTGTTAACATTATGTATGTAAAATCCTGTCTTGTGCCCTGTATCTTGGCTGTTCATTACATGTATGTTTGGATGTTTTTAAAAGCCAATATCCATCTATATGTATATATGTATGTATATAAGTAGGTTCTTTGGATGTTTTTGAAAGCCCGTATCTGTATGTAAGTTTGTACTCTGTGCCTTTGTGTTTCATTCTAGTTGCTATTTGTGTTTTAGTTGTTAGTGTACCCTAGCCATTGTTCTTATCATGTATCCTCGTACTCTCCGTATTGGTTCAATGACCCTGGACTACTCCAACGACTACGACTCTAGATTTGCCCCTGATAAATCTCGCTCTTCTCTGCACATGCGTCCACCTCCTTACTGCTCACCGTTACAATAGGTGAGTAACTGCAGTGTACTGTGGTAAGAGATGTAGAGATATTCAAAATTGTAGTAAAGTACGGTTTTCCAGAGAAACGTTTTAGACAGAGGTCCTTCATCAGCTGTGCAAGCAAAGTGCTCTCGCTTTCATATAGAGTTGTGGCCAAAAGTTGACACTGGCACATATGTGATGTATACAGACATATCTCAGGCATATGAAATAAACTAACTAATCATTAGCATACAGATAAATGCCAAATAAATAAATAAAACAATTGAACCAAGAACTTCAACACAAACCAAATGTTAACAGGAAGCACCTAAAGGAATAAGCCTTCTAAAACTCATTTAGAAGCTCATTTCTAAAGAGAAAGCGTGGATCTACGCTTAACGGCTTTATACTCAATACTTGATCTAAAAGGAGTAATGAATCTAATTTTGTTCTGAAACAGTTATGGGGATAATGGAAACCTATTTCTAATGACCAAATTAAATGTAATGAATTATGGGAATAATTATGGGAATAGCAGCTATAGGCTGACATCAAAAGCAGAGCACATGAATACAAAGGGAATGTCTTACGTGGCTGGTCGTAGTTGTTCAGCTCAGTTAATCACCTGTCTGTGCCTTAGGAAAATGATACTGATTTATACCCAAGCAAACCATACGTAATTCCAAAGCTCAAAGAATGACCTGGCTATTCTGAGCTGTCCGGATTTATTTAAAGAAGACAAAACGAGCCTGCTCGGTGCTTGCAGGTGTTCAGCTTTCTGACTAGCTGTGAATGAAGGCTATTCTGATAATGACCTTGCAGTAGATTAATATTAATTGCTGCCAGGCAAACAGAACTAATTTTAACTCTATGAATGATAAATGTAAATTAATTAAAGTAATGGCGCGGTGACGAGCAAATTAAACAATTTCAGAAAAACTAATGTTAAACTGGGCAGATGACATACACACAAAATGCAGTTCTAAGCACTTGTTTGTACTCGTGAGAGCTTCTTGATTAAAACTTATTTAGATTTCCACCGTTCCTTACACCGCCTTCCATGAAATCCCAGAGAAGTTTTTTTAGAAACATTTGCGGCCGTCGCAAAAAGGCAGTGGACTCGGCTAGCCCATGTAGGTAATGAATATACAATCAACGTATTAATAACAGTTACAAACATTACTATGCACATTCTACAACGATATTGGAAGGCATGGGTATCATAATTTCTATAATTCTGTGGAATAATAAGACGTGAAAGTAAAAATCAGTATAAGGTGACACAGAAGGAACTAGTATACTGTAGATTAGTTGGATCTTACTCACTATTAAACACAATTCTAAATTGTTGTGCATCGCACGTTATTTATAATAAGGTATTGCAGTCTTTGTGCACATGTTGAGAATCTCGTTACAGTCACTGGATGGCACTGTGGGTCCACATCTTAAAAGAGTGAATCAGATATGTAATTAAAGTTTCTTTAGTGGAAAATAGTCAAATTTGTTTTCAGTTGAATGTCCATGAAGAGCTGCACCCTTAAGGGAGGATTATAATCTGATAGCTATCCAATAATGTCGAGTTTATAAAGCATTGCAAATCTGAACAGTCCAGAATGTAGTATATACAGTATCCCCAAATTCTAAAAGAGGGTTTTATGGCTCCTGAGAGCGCCAGGCTAGGTTAGAGGGTCATAAAATTGTTTCCAGGCAGAAGTCTTAAACCTTTCTTTGATCGAAAGTTAAAACCTGAATGATGGTGGAGTTCAAACTTGCTATAACTGTGAAGGGTTCTCTTTCCTGATAAGTGGAACCCCTGATGGGAGTTGTTATGGTCAATTAATGTTTAGAGTCCAGAGAGAATGGGGGCGAGGGGTGCTGTGTTCTCCACTACACAGTATTGCCAGCTTCACCCTCCTTATATTCACCCTTACCATCATCATCCTCATTGGAAAATGTAGGATAGATATTGCCACTCTTGTATTCAGTATTCCCATTGTCACCCTTGTTTATATTGCCATTGCAACACTTGTATTCAGGATTGCAATGGTCACCCTCATATTCAGTTTTGCCACTGTCAAACATTGGGCAACCTATGGAAAATGTGAATGGAATAGAATGTAACATTATCCCATCAAATACCAGATCAATTACTTATAAATCACAAGACAAAACCTGAGGATATATAAGACAACAGAGCTATGAAGAGTGCTGGCAAGATCACAGACAAATTGTCTTCACCCTGCAATCCTCTCACCCTACAATTCTCTCATCCTGCATCTCACCCTGTAATCCTCTCACCCTGTAATCCTCTCATCCCACATCTCACACTGTATTCCTTTCCCCCGTAATCCTCTCATCCTGCATCTCACCCTGTAATCCTCTCACTCTGCAATCCTTTCACCCTGCAATCCTCTCACCCTGTAATCCTCTCACCCTGCAATCCTCTCTCAATGTGCACCTGACCCAAGCCCTACCCTCAGACAGAAGACTCAGGGCCATAAAGGCCAGCACTACCAGACACAATTCTACTTGCTAATACTTTGATTTGTGTCTAAAAGTAGATGGCCAGTACTTTTATCTTCAGGCTGTACTGCCACACTGACTATTGCACATTTGAAATCGATAGCATTTGGTTCTAGATTCATTCATGTGTTCATTTGCATAATCGTTTTCACTATGATCCAGCTATGAATTCTGCTTCTTATAATCATAAAATCAACTTTATCATTAAAAAAGATTATCATGTTTGAGGCCTAAACATTCATACTGAGCATACATTGATTTAAGTCTCCATGTATTCAAATTTGTCTTCCATTACTTTTTGACCACAATAAAGAAACAAACAAAAAACAATAACTATGATAAGTAACAAGCAGATTGATCAAGATAATCCATCAGATGTGGCTTGTTTTTTTGTCCTATTGGAGAAAAAATCATTGGTAATGATCTTGCAACATTTGTATAATAGCATAACAGAATGAGACATGCAACATAAAATGTCACCTTTTCTAAACAGTCATTGATTAAGGACTTCAACATTTAAATGTACTCCCCACCATCCAATGAGTAATGATAATTCTTAGATATAATCCACCTTTATGTCTATTTATAAATACAACTGGAAAACACTAACCATTGTTTGTAATTTACAGCTAATTTACGTAGCAACAGTATGGATGTTCTGTGCTCCCTGTTGAATATGTATAGATTGAACCAATGAGAGTCAGTGAGTCAGCTAATCGGCACACTGGGTAGTTCTGCAAAACCAAATGTAAATGTTATTGTCACAGTTCATCCAACAGGAGGGCCACGCCCACTCTGACTCAGGATAATAGCACACTCCTGCTCTTCCCAGGACTGCACACTTCTGGACAAAGACCTAGGATGTTGTTTCTGGGATTTATTGGAGCCATTTTTGGGGGTCACAGTCCCTCATATTCTTTTATTCTTTTTTTTCATTTTATTTTAGACTTACTTCTCATATTCCTCACTTGTTGCAGTTGGGTTTACATTTTGCCACACTTTGCAGCCTACTGTTTGCATTTCAAACAATGATAATTTACCAGAAATGCATGTCCATTGTATTCAGTTGCACTAAACATTTGAATTCCAGTGTTGCACCATGATGCCACAATGTCATTTAATAGAGTAGCATGCAACCTGCCAAACTGATTTGCCTGGCAGTCCAGATTCAAAGCAAATGTCACCAGTTTGTGCTCTAAGAGACTCCCGTTTTCATGCCTTTATGTATTGAGCAGCTTCGTATGGTCTTGCTATCTGTGGGGGTTTTTTGTGTGTAAATGACTAATGTAATTGCATTAACCCCTGTTTTTGGTCTTGTTCAAAATGAAGGTTGTGCTCCAAAGGAAGTGCTGTAAACAGTTGAGAACCAAACAAGACTTGTGAAATTCTGGTTTTCATAGATTCAGCAACACTTCTACCAAGTCTGCCGTGTTGCAGAAGTGATGGGTTTTTTTGTAAATGTATTCCTAATACTCTACAGAAAGATAGCCTACAGGTATTCATTTGAAAATGCAAGCTGGAGGAATGTGGGTTTTCATATGCGATTTTAGTTTACATATTATTGCTCTATAACTACATTGTGTCTTGTTGCTGTGCTCAGTCTTGCCATGGTGTATTAACCTGTGTGTAATGTGGAGCGATCACGATGCGGACGCATATGCTGAGATATGTGAGATTATTAAGGGCAAATCCACAGTCAGAGTCGTTAGTCAATGAGCCAACACAGAGAATCCAGAAATACATAGCAAACAAAAAAAAGGCTACAATGCCTCGATCATCATCCCCAGATTTGTATTATTACCACCTGTTTTCAATTCTACTCAGTGTATTTATGTGCCTTCTAAATGATGCAGTCTATTCAAAGTACTGCCATGGTTCATTGCCTTGCACATTGAGCATTTGTTCTGATGCGTGTTACTTATAGTGTTTTGGCCCTGTCCTCTCTTCACTACAGTTTTTGGATCTGTACATTGTACTTCTCCTGGTGTTCTTGCTTTTCTGGTTTTGATACCTGCCTGTGTTCTGACTACATTTTGGATTGGAAAACCAAAGTCTTATCGCATCCGCAAACGCCTGCCTGTTTCTGACTTGTTACATGAACAAGGTCAGTTTGTATCAAAATTGGACTCATATATGCAGGCAGATCCATAGCTGAAATAGTGTTTCTGGAAAACAAAGTATTAAAGATCATCACCACCATCTAACTTAAAATGTCATTGTACTCTCAAATTTCATCTGTACTGTACATTCATGATATTTTTATCATGCTTGTAAAGACTTAAACATGACATTAAATTTGGTATTTCATTATTTTTACTGTGCATTACATTACATGAATCTTGAAATGTAAACATTTTAAATATGGAAATGAGGCACTTTGGGGAGGCACCCCATTGTTATTCAGAGCCAAACTGACAGAAGTTTATAAACCTCAAGAAAGGAAATTTGCTCACACCCAGTGCAATGGCGATTGTAGCAAAGCTGATTTTCATTCTCTGCAGTTTGGCCTCAATAACAGGTAGAGTCCTTTAAACGACATCTGTCTATGTATACGTCTTATGATATAAATAGTGATGTGTGACTAGCTGAGCTTCTGTCCTTATATTATGAATAGGATAAACCACTGTGTCATACAGAATTACAGGTCATGTTAAGAGTATGCAACGCCATCCTGCTGAATAGATCTTTCCACATAATTGATAAACTGTTTGATATGAAATGATTACTGAACTTGACTTTGTATCAAAATGGTTCAATGCGTCGTACCATACTATGACTGTAGTACAACCATGTATGTACATCAGGAACATGCCTGTCACATATCTATATATTATGTGTACATATGATTTGATATGCTTTTCATGTTTTATATTTTAACAAAATAGTTGTATTCCTAAATGAGTCATCTTTTGCCTTAAGGAATGACTTAGTAAAACAAATAAAGTTTGGGGTGACTGAAATTTTGTGTAAATTGGATTGTCAATCTGTTCCTTTAAAGCGTCTTCATAAACAAAGGGCATTTTGTCAGTTATTTCTTGCAGAAAATAATCTAAAGTGTATTCCAGAATTCCAAAGTATGCAGGACAAATGTGAGTAAGGGTTGTTTGTTTTTACTTCTGTCCCATATATGTTTTCTAATACTGAGATCAAGAGACTGGTGTAATGAAGGCACACACACACACAAGGGAGAGTATCCAATGCAAGAGGTTTTATCTAGTATTCGGGGGCAGGTAGGACTCATAGGTCAGGCAGTAGATGAGGTCTGTAGCACAGGCAGGATTCAGAAACCAGGCAGACAAACACGTACATGGGAGCCTCGGTATGCAACATGAGAATGGCAATACTTCGCAAAGAGTGTGTGAGGGAGGAGGGCTTAAATAGGGAGGTAGTAATAGAGAAAATAATCATCAGGTGTGTAACTAGTACTCTGGCGAACCGGATCGGAGATGCCGGTGGGAAGAGGTAGGCATAGCAGTGCTGGAATGAACATGGTTCCTGGTAAGGCCAAGTCAAAAGTTTGGCTTTTAGCCTTTACCTTGATCAATAACAGATTATAGGTTATGCGGTCACCTAGGTACTTTTATAGCAGTAGCTGTTCTTGCAATTTAGGGTAATTGCTTGTTTCACAGACTTGTGATCTGAAATCATTTGTCCAGTACTCATAAGTGCCATTTTGGTAAAATTATTCAGTATTTATTGATGTTTGTCTCTGGTGCTAGAATGCTTGCACTAAACACACAATATATAGCTAATTAAATATAGAATAAGAGACAGGTTTAAACCATAGATAAATGGCAAACCTGTTTTCAAGTTATACCATAAACATTTGACTGGCATTTTGTCATTATGGGGATGTTTGCTAAAATGGAATTATAATCTAATCACATAATGAAATTACTCAGTAGTGCCATAAAATGGTTTTATTTTGATACTTTTCTTAAATTTTTGCATTATAAAATATGATTCTGCTGGAAAATAAATGAAAATTCATCTGACACATTTTTTCACCAGGACTCATTAACTGAGGAATACCTTGTACTATTACATGATAGCTATCAATATAGTAGAGTGAAGGTTAACAAATATTTCCTTCGAGAGCTAAGGCAATAGCATACTCTATATTTAAACTAGCAAGCTGTCAATGGTATAGCAAAAACTGCACTACCTGGGAGACCTATGAGCTCAGATTTTAAACTATACTATAAGGAAAAGCATAACAGTCTTACATATACATATACTAATAAATATAAATAAATATAAATTATTTTCAAACTGTATAAATTGATATAGTTCCTAAAATGCTTAGTAAGATTTTAGCAAATTTTGTAACATCAAATTTTGTAATGTAACATCAAACAGACAATAGGGGTTTATATACATGCGTAAATGAGACATAATTACAAACAGGTGACCCATGTTTTTATTGACTTTTCACTTGTTAATGTAGACTCTCTGTAGAACCTTTGATATTCCTTCCTTTGACTTTAAACTGTGAGGTTGGTGAGTCTAATGCTATGCGGACACATTAGAATGAAGGAAATGTTCACATGTTACACAACAACCCTGTTACACAACAACTGTAGCTATGGTATTATACAAAATGGATTTGTACATTTTGTAGATTGTGTACATATATACCCAACCATATACATTGTACATTGTGTATATAATCATAATATACATATATTGTACATACATTGTTAATATATTTTTGTACATACATAGAGTATATATATTTATCTTGCATATATATATTTTTCTCTATGCACCCCTGTTTCTCTTCCTCAGTTTGGACAGAGCACTCTCCACCATTTCACTGCGCGTTATACTGTGTATGACTATGTATGTGACGAATAAACCGAACTTGAACATGTTTCCTCTGTCTGTAATCATGTGAATGTTAACCAGTTTCACATACTAGATCACCGTGTTTATCTGGCTTTTGTCCTTTCTTTGGAAAGGTGATGTGTTTATGAATATAGAGAATGTGTAATGCTTTGAAGTTTTCAATTATAGGTGAAATTGCTGCAAACCACTATTATACAAATTCAGCTGGCTTGTGTTTCTGCAATATTCTGCATATTGACAACTGAGATCATTGTGTGTGTTTTTGTTTGTTTAGGGTGGTGTTATTGAGGGTAAAAGATACAGTAGTGCTTTTACAGATATTTGTCTAAATATTTATAAATATATTTATTTAACTTGCTCTCTTACTATTCCTCTTCATGCCATTAATCTACAGTATCTTTATAAACTCAGTGAGACGGAGCATGTTAAGTGATGCAGACCTACAAATAATTTTGCACCTTAGCGGGTGGCTCATTGTACCTGCAGGTTTGAATGTGTATTAATACTTGTCCTATTGCTACTTTTAAACCAAACTAAATGCCTTGTTTGCTTTCTCTACAGTGTCCAAATATGAGTTTAAGGAGGTTGGAAGTTCATTTCAACTGGATATGCCAAAAAATGTACATTTTGCAAAGCTTACATGGATGTTTAATTCCAAATTTATGTTGAAATGTAATTCTGGGGAAGTGGTGCACTTTCCTGCTTATAATGGCAGAGTGGAGTTTAATAACACCACCTTCAGTCTGACACTGAAGAACTTAACTAAGAATGATGCTGGCACGTATACAGTAAAAGGAGATGATGAAGAGGGGGAAAACATTATTGTTGTGCACACACTCACTGTGTTGGGTAAGTCTTGGTGTATGGTACTCACTGGAAACACATTCCTGAATCAACAGCATTTTTATCAATTAAAATGGCATTTTTCTCCAATTGTGAATTTACACCAGAGTACAAGGACATTAAGAATTTGAGTAATGTGCCATAAAATGGTTTAAAATGTCACTGGAAATTAACTAAAATGTAAACAGTTATGCATGTCTAAAATGATGCAGTATAGGTTGGTAATTATATTGTCACCCTGAAGCTGTGCAGAACACCAATGCTACCTGAACCAACACAGAGCAAGACTGTTTATGGGCTTTGACAGATCCACTAGCTGATAATTGTCTTTCCCTATTATATACTATAATCATCTGGCATTGTTTGTGTAACATGCACCTCATACTTGTGACTTTATTTTTGTGTTTTTGTACCCAGATCCTGTAGTGGCTCCGAAGCTTGATTTTCTTCCTCAGCAAAACAAAGGCACCTGTAATGTGACCTGTGAAAGTCAGGGTCTCTCGGTCTCCACTAGCTGTTATAATGAAATCTGCGAGGCGAAAAATAAGACGTCATCAGACCTCAACCTTTCCCTGCATGGAAATGGCACAACTGTCAGCTGTACTGTCCGCATCAAAGCCATCTCAAAGCACACTACTCAGAACGTTACCTTCTGTTTTCATAAAGGTTCACACATGCACTTGCACACAAACTCACTGCATGCCACGATAAAGATGTTTTTAGATTATTCGTTCTATATGTGTAACAGAATCCCTACCAATTTCTGTCTGCAGGGAAGAGCAACAACTCCAGTGCAAATGCCAGACATTCTGGACAAAGCTGTGCAGTGGTAGTATTCACTGTATTGCTCATCTTGGTTACTGTGTCATGAAACTGAAGCAGAAAACAGGTTATCTATTCATATATTTAACTAAATGTATGTGTGGATTCTGAACCTTTCAGTAATTGTGTAATTGGAAATGCTCACTTTAGGACAGATTTTAATGACATAAATAGAAATAAACTGAGGTATAATTCACTTGTACTTTATTTACAAGCATCTGATTGTGAATCAATACTAGTACTTATTTTCACATAGCATCTCTGACACAAAGTACTACTGTTCCACAGCATGCCTTTGTGATTTTCTAGGTTTCATAAACCTTATCATAAACCCTAAAACATTATCATAACCCTAAACCTTGAAATCTGAATAAACCGGCTTGGACATGTCATGGGTTTACATTAATATAGAACTGATAACATGACTGGAAGATTCCTGGTTCAAGCCCCTTGACTTCAAAGTTGGGTCCCTGAGCAAGGCCCTTAACTTGTACTCAGTTGTAAGTTGCTTTGAATAAAAGTGTCAGCTAAGTTCTCTAAATGTGTTTTCCACTAGTAATATGATAAGTACATTAGGCAGTCCCACAACAATGTTTGCATGATACCAATTATAAACATTTTAATGTCTAGCAAAGTTTTTTATTTATTTAACTATATATAACACTAAACATTGTGTGTAATTTACAGCTATTTATGTAGCAACAGCATGGATGTTCATTATAACTCTCAGCAAGTGTCAGAAACTCTGAGTTGTATTCTCTAGTAATTGTGATACTTGCTCTGTACCACCTGTATTCTGTGTCTCCACTTGTGGTGAAATGTTTGATGGTCCATCATCATGGTCAGGGGCAGGTAGTGCAGGCTGATGCTTTTAGCTTTATATGGCAGGGAAAATGTGATGTATACAGACATGTCTCAGGCATATGAAATAAACTAACTAATCATTAGCATACAAATGCCAAAGAAATAAATAAAACAATTGAACCAAGAACTTCAACACAAACCAAATGTTAACAGGAAGCACCTAAAGGAAAAAGCCTTAGGGTGGGAAGCCTAAACTCATTTAGAAGCTCATTTCTAAAGAGAAAGCGTGGATCTACGCTTAACAGCTTTATACTCAATACTTGATCTAAAAGGAGTAATGAATCTAATTTTGTTCTGAAAACAGTTATGGGGATAATGGAAACCTATTTCTAATGACCAAATTAAATGTAATGAATTATGGGAATAATTATGGGAATAGCAGCTATAGGCTGACATCAAAAGCAGAGCACATGAATACAAAGGGAATGTCTTACGTGGCTGGTCCTAGCTGTTCAGCTCAGTTAATCACCTGTCTGTGTCTTAGGAAAATGATACTGATTTATACCCAAGCAAACCATACGTAATTCCAAAGCTCAAAGAATGACCTGGCTATTCTGAGCTGTCCGGATTTATTTAAAGAAGACAAAACGAGCCTGCTCGGTGCTTGCAGGTGTTCAGCTTTCTGACTAGCTGTGAATGAAGGCTATTCTGATAATGACCTTGCAGTAGATTAATATTAATTGCTGCCAGGCAAACAGAACTAATTTTAACTCTATGAATGATAAAGGTAAAATAACTAAAGTAATGGCGCGGTGACGAGCAAATTAAACAATTTCAGAAAAACTAATGTTAAACTGGGCAGATGACATACACACAAAATGCAGTTCTAAGCACTTGTTTGTACTCGTGAGAGCTTCTTGATTAAAACTTATTTAGATTTCCACCGTTCCTTACACCGCCTTCCATGAAATCCCAGAGAAGTTTTTTTAGAAACATTTGCGGCCGTCGCAAAAAGGCAGTGGACTCGGCTAGCCCATGTAGGTAATGAATATACAATCAATGTATTAATAACAGTTACAAACATTACTATGCACATTCTACAACGATATTGGAAGGCATGGGTATCATAATTTCTAGAATTCTGTGGAATAATAAGACATGAAAGTAAAAATCAGTATAAGGTGACAGAGAAGGAACTAGTATACTGTAGATTAGTTGGATCTTACTCACTATTAAACACAATTCTAAATTGTTGTGCATCGCACGTTATTTATAATAAGGTATTGCAGTCTATTTGCACATGTTGAGAATCTCGTTACAGTCACTGGATGGCACTGTGGGTCCACATCTTAAAAGAGTGAGTCAGATATGTAATTAAAGTTTCTTTAGTGGAAAATAGTCAAATTTGTTTTCAGTTGAATGTCCATGAAGAGCTGCACCCTTAAGGGAGGATTATAATCTGATAGCTATCCAATAATGTCGAGTTTATAAAGCATTGCAAATCTGAACTGTCCAGAATGTAGTATATACAGTATCCCCAAATTCTAAAAGAGGGTTTTATGGCTCCTGAGAGCGCCAGGCTAGGTTAGAGGGTCATAAAATTGTTTCCAGGCAGAAGTCTTAAACCTTTCTTTGATCGAAAGTTAAAACCTGAATGATGGTGGAGTTCAAACTTGCTATAACTGTGAAGGGTTCTCTTTCCTGATAAGTGGAACCCCTGATGGGAGTTGTTATGGTCAATTAATGTTTAGAGTCCAGAGAGAATGGGGGCGAGGGGTGCTGTGTTCTCCACTACACAGTATTGCCAGCTTCACCCTCCTTATATTCAGCCTTACCATCATCATCCTCATTGGAAAATGTAGGATAGATATTGCCACTCTTGTATTCAGTATTCCCATTGTCACCCTTGTTTATATTGCCATTGCAACACTTGTATTCAGGATTGCCATTGTCACCCTCATATTCAGTGTTGCCACTGTCAAACATTGGGCAACCTATGGAAAATGTGAATGGAATAGAATGTAACATTATCCCATCAAATACCAGATCAATTACTTATAAATCACAAGACAAAACCTGAGGATATATAAGACAACAGAGCTATGAAGAGTGCTGGCAAGATCACAGACAAATTGTCCTCACCCTGCAATCCTCTCACCCTACAATTCTCTCATCCTGCATCTCACCCTATAATTCTCTCATTGTGTATCTCACCCTGTAATCCTCTCACCCTGTAATCCTCTCATCCCACATCTCACACTGTAATCCTTTCCCCCGTAATCCTCTCATCCTGCATCTCACCCTGTAATCCTCTCATTCTGCAATCCTTTCACCCTGCAATCCTCTCACCCTGTAATCCTCTCACCCTGCAATCCTCTCTCAATGTGCACCTGACCCAAGCCCTACCCTCAGATAGAAGACTCAGGGCCATAAAGGTCAGCACTACCAGACACAATTCTACTTGCTAATACTTTGATTACTTTGATACTGAATACTTTGATACTTTTATCTTCAGGCTGTACTGCCACATTGACTATTGCACATTTGAAATCGATAGCATTTGGTTCTAGATTCATTCATGTGTTCATTTGCATAATCGTTTTCACTATGATCCAGCTATGAATTCTGCTTCTTATAATCATAAAATCAATTTTATCATTAAAAAAGATTATCATGTTTGAGGCCTAAACATTCATACTGAGCATACATTGATTTAAGTCCCCATGTATTCAAATTTGTCTTCCATTACTTTTTGACCACAATAAAGAAACAAACAAACAAAAAACAATAACTATGATAAGTAACAAGGAGATTGATCAAGATAATCCATCAGATGTGGCTTGTCTTTTTGTCCTATTGGAGAAAAAATCATTGGTAATGATCTTGCAACATTTGTATAATAGCATAACAGAATGAGACATGCAACATAAAATGTCACCTTTTCTAAACAGTCATTGATTAAGGACTTCAACATTTAAATGTACTCCCCACCATCCAATGAGTAATGATAATTCTTAGATGTAATCCACCTTTATGTCTATTTATAAATACAACTGGAAAACACTAACCATTGTTTGTAATTTACAGCTAATTTACATAGCAACAGTATGGATGTTCTGTGCTCCCTGTTGAATATGTATAGATTGAACCAATGAGAGTCAGTGAGTCAGCTAATCGGCACACTGGGTAGTTCTGCAAAACCAAATGTAAATGTTATTGTCACAGTTCATCCAACAGGAGGGCCACGCCCACTCTGACTCAGGATAATAGCACACTCCTGCTCTTCCCAGGACTGCACACTTCTGGACAAAGACCTAGGATGTTGTTTCAGGGATTTATTGGAGCCATTTTTGGGGGTCACAGTACCTCATATTCTTTTATTCTTTTTTTTCATTTTATTTTAGACTTACTTCTCATATTCCTCACTTGTTGCAGTTGGGTTTACATTTTGCCACACTCTGCAGCCTACTGTTTGCATTTCAAACAATGATAATTTACCAGAAATGCATGTCCATTGTATTCAGTTGCACTAAACATTTGAATTCCAGTGTTGCACCATGATGCCACAATGTCATTTAATGGAGTGGCATGCAACCTGCCAAACTGATTTGCCTGGCAGTCCAGATTCAAAGCAAATGTCACCAGTTTGTGCTCTAAGAGGCTCCCGTTTTCATGCCTTTATGTATTGAGCAACTTCGTATGGTCTTGCTATCTGTGGGGGTTTTTTGTGTGTAAATGACTAATGTAATTGCATTAACCCCTGTTTTTGGTCTTGTTCAAAATGAAGGCTGTGCTCCAAAGGAAGTGCTGTAAACAGTTGAGAACCAAACAAGACTTGTGAAATTGTGGTTTTCATAGATTCAGCAACACTTCTACCAAGTCTGCTGTGTTGCAGAAGTGATGGGTTTTTTTGTAAATGTATTCCTAATACTCTACAGAAAGATAGCCTACAGGTATTCATTTGAAAATGCAAGCTGGAGGGATGTGGGTTTTCATATGTGATTTTAGTTTGCATATTATTGCTCTTTAATGCTCAATTCACTGTGAACTATTTTGTGTTCACTAAATCAACAGTAGTCCATACATTCCCAGAAATGAATAACATTGCTGAACCTTAATGTTTAATTTTGTATTTAATAGAGTGATGAAATAACTAAACTCTAAAAGAAAACTCCCTGCCCCCTTATTCGCTGGCCATGCATTCAAAAATAGAAGTGTTCATAGTATATTTTTGTAAGTTAACAAAATGCAAAGTTGAATGAAAAGAAGATAAATCCAAATCAATATTTGGTGTGTCCCAACTTTGCCTTCAAAACAACATTAGTTCTTCTAGGTACACTTGCACACAGTTTTTGAAGGAACTTGGCAGGGAGGTTGTTCCAAACAGAACTAGGGTAGATCATCACTTCCAGGACTCCTTGTTGTTCTTTACACTAAAGATAGTTCTTAATGACATTGGCTGTATGTTTGGGGACATTGCCCTGCTGCAGCCAAGTTTGACACCTCCCTGATGGTATTGCATAAGGGATGATCATCTGTCTGTGTTTCTCAGCATTGAAGACACCATTAATATTGACCAAATCCCTAATTCCATTTGCTGAAAGGCAACCCCAAATTTGCAAGAAACCTCCACCATGCTTCACTCTTGCCTGCAGATGCTCATTATTGTACTGCTCTCCATCCCATCAGCAAAAAAGCTGACATCTGTTATAGCATTTAGCTGACACTTCTATCCAAAGCAGCTTACAATTATGTAAGAATACAGCTTGAGGATTAAGAGTCTTACTCAGGGGCCCCAACAGTGGCAATTTGGCCATGAACTGGCAACTATTCAATTACAAGTCAATCACCTTAACCACTGAGCTACCACTGCCCTCAGCTTGACCTTCTTTCTATGTCAAAGGTATGGATTTTTAGTCGCAATTCTTCTATGAAGACCACTTTTGGCCAGACTTCTTCAAACAATAGATGGGTGTACCTTGGTTCCCATTGGTTTCGGCCAGTTCTGAGCTAATGGCACTGCTGGAGATCTTCTGATTTCAAAGGTAAGTGATATAAGTTTCCTTGGTCAACCACTGCGTCTACGGTTCTCAATGTTGCTAATTTCTTTGTGCTTCTTCAAAGAGCTTGTACAGCACATCTTGAATTTTGCCCAATTTGCTTTGAAATCTTTGCCTGGGAGAGACCTTGCTGATGTAGCATAACTACATTGTGTCTTGTTGCTGTGCTCAGTCTTGCCATGGTGTATTGACCTGTGTGTAATGTGGAGCGATCACGATGCGGACGCATATGCTGAGATATGTGAGATTATTAAGGACAAATCCACAGTCAGAGTCGTTAGTCAATGAGCCAACACAGAGAATCCAGAAATACATAGCAAACAAAAAAAAGGCTACAATGCCTCGATCATCATCCCCAGATTTGGATTATTACCACCTGTTTTCAATTCTACTCAGTGTATTTATGTGCCTTCTAAATGATGCAGTCTATTCAAAGTACTGCCATGGTTCATTGCCTTGCACATTGAGCATTTGTTCTGATGCGTGTTACTTATAGTGTTTTGGCCCTGTCCTCTCTTCACTACAGTTTTTGGATCTGTACATTGTACTTCTCCTGGTGTTCTTGCTTTTCTGGTTTTGATACCTGCCTGTGTTCTGACTACATTTTGGATTGGAAAACCAAAGTCTTATCGCATCCGCAAACGCCTGCCTGTTTCTGACTTGTTACATGAACAAGGTCAGTTTGTATCAAAATTGGACTCATATATGCAGGCAGATCCATAGCTGAAATAGTGTTTCTGGAAAACAAAGTATTAAAGATCATCACCACCATCTAACTTAAAATGTCATTGTACTCTCAAATTTCATCTGTACTGTACATTCATGATATTTTTATCATGCTTGTAAAGACTTAAACATGACATTAAATTTGGTATTTCATTATTTTTACTGTGCATTACATTACATGAATCTTGAAATGTAAACATTTTAAATATGGAAATGAGGCACTTTGGGGAGGCACCCCATTGTTATTCAGAGCCAAACTGACAGAAGTTTATAAACCTCAAGAAAGGAAATTTGCTCACACCCAGTGCAATGGCGATTGTAGCAAAGCTGATTTTCATTCTCTGCAGTTTGGCCTCAATAACAGGTAGAGTCCTTTAAACGACATCTGTCTATGTATACGTCTTATGATATAAATAGTGATGTGTGACTAGCTGAGCTTCTGTCCTTATATTATGAATAGGATAAACCACTGTGTCATACAGAATTACAGGTCATGTTAAGAGTATGCAACGCCATCCTGCTGAATAGATCTTTCCACATAATTGATAAACTGTTTGATATGAAATGATTACTGAACTTGACTTTGTATCAAAATGGTTCAATGCGTCGTACCATACTATGACTGTAGTACAACCATGTATGTACATCAGGAACATGCCTGTCACATATCTATATATTATGTGTACATATGATTTGATATGCTTTTCATGTTTTATATTTTAACAAAATAGTTGTATTCCTAAATGAGTCATCTTTTGCCTTAAGGAATGACTTAGTAAAACAAGTAAAGTTTGGGGTGACTGAAATTTTGTGTAAATTGGATTGTCAATCTGTTCCTTTAAAGCGTCTTCATAAACAAAGGGCATTTTGTCAGTTATTTCTTGCAGAAAATAATCTAAAGTGTATTCCAGAATTCCAAAGTATGCAGGACAAATGTGAGTAAGGGTTGTTTGTTTTTACTTCTGTCCCATATATGTTTTCTAATACTGAGATCAAGAGACTGGTGTAATGAAGGCACACACACACACAAGGGAGAGTATCCAATGCAAGAGGTTTTATCTAGTATTCGGGGGCAGGTAGGACTCATAGGTCAGGCAGTAGATGAGGTCTGTAGCACAGGCAGGATTCAGAAACCAGGCAGACAAACACGTACATGGGAGCCTCGGTATGCAACATGAGAATGGCAATACTTCGCAAAGAGTGTGTGAGGGAGGAGGGCTTAAATAGGGAGGTAGTAATAGAGAAAATAATCATCAGGTGTGTAACTAGTACTCTGGCGAACCGGATCGGAGATGCCGGTGGGAAGAGGTAGGCATAGCAGTGCTGGAATGAACATGGTTCCTGGTAAGGCCAAGTCAAAAGTTTGGCTTTTAGCCTTTACCTTGATCAATAACAGATTATAGGTTATGCGGTCACCTAGGTACTTTTATAGCAGTAGCTGTTCTTGCAATTTAGGGTAATTGCTTGTTTCACAGACTTGTGATCTGAAATCATTTGTCCAGTACTCATAAGTGCCATTTTGGTAAAATTATTCAGTATTTATTGATGTTTGTCTCTGGTGCTAGAATGCTTGCACTAAACACACAATATATAGCTAATTAAATATAGAATAAGAGACAGGTTTAAACCATAGATAAATGGCAAACCTGTTTTCAAGTTATACCATAAACATTTGACTGGCATTTTGTCATTATGGGGATGTTTGCTAAAATGGAATTATAATCTAATCACATAATGAAATTACTCAGTAGTGCCATAAAATGGTTTTATTTTGATACTTTTCTTAAATTTTTGCATTATAAAATATGATTCTGCTGGAAAATAAATGAAAATTCATCTGACACATTTTTTCACCAGGACTCATTAACTGAGGAATACCTTGTACTATTACATGATAGCTATCAATATAGTAGAGTGAAGGTTAACAAATATTTCCTTCGAGAGCTAAGGCAATAGCATACTCTATATTTAAACTAGCAAGCTGTCAATGGTATAGCAAAAACTGCACTACCTGGGAGACCTATGAGCTCAGATTTTAAACTATACTATAAGGAAAAGCATAACAGTCTTACATATACATATACTAATAAATATAAATAAATATAAATTATTTTCAAACTGTATAAATTGATATAGTTCCTAAAATGCTTAGTAAGATTTTAGCAAATTTTGTAACATCAAATTTTGTAATGTAACATCAAACAGACAATAGGGGTTTATATACATGCGTAAATGAGACATAATTACAAACAGGTGACCCATGTTTTTATTGACTTTTCACTTGTTAATGTAGACTCTCTGTAGAACCTTTGATATTCCTTCCTTTGACTTTAAACTGTGAGGTTGGTGAGTCTAATGCTATGCGGACACATTAGAATGAAGGAAATGTTCACATGTTACACAACAACCCTGTTACACAACAACTGTAGCTATGGTATTATACAAAATGGATTTGTACATTTTGTAGATTGTGTACATATATACCCAACCATATACATTGTACATTGTGTATATAATCATAATATACATATATTGTACATACATTGTTAATATATTTTTGTACATACATAGAGTATATATATTTATCTTGCATATATATATTTTTCTCTATGCACCCCTGTTTCTCTTCCTCAGTTTGGACAGAGCACTCTCCACCATTTCACTGCGCGTTATACTGTGTATGACTATGTATGTGACGAATAAACCGAACTTGAACATGTTTCCTCTGTCTGTAATCATGTGAATGTTAACCAGTTTCACATACTAGATCACCGTGTTTATCTGGCTTTTGTCCTTTCTTTGGAAAGGTGATGTGTTTATGAATATAGAGAATGTGTAATGCTTTGAAGTTTTCAATTATAGGTGAAATTGCTGCAAACCACTATTATACAAATTCAGCTGGCTTGTGTTTCTGCAATATTCTGCATATTGACAACTGAGATCATTGTGTGTGTTTTTGTTTGTTTAGGGTGGTGTTATTGAGGGTAAAAGATACAGTAGTGCTTTTACAGATATTTGTCTAAATATTTATAAATATATTTATTTAACTTGCTCTCTTACTATTCCTCTTCATGCCATTAATCTACAGTATCTTTATAAACTCAGTGAGACGGAGCATGTTAAGTGATGCAGACCTACAAATAATTTTGCACCTTAGCGGGTGGCTCATTGTACCTGCAGGTTTGAATGTGTATTAATACTTGTCCTATTGCTACTTTTAAACCAAACTAAATGCCTTGTTTGCTTTCTCTACAGTGTCCAAATATGAGTTTAAGGAGGTTGGAAGTTCATTTCAACTGGATATGCCAAAAAATGTACATTTTGCAAAGCTTACATGGATGTTTAATTCCAAATTTATGTTGAAATGTAATTCTGGGGAAGTGGTGCACTTTCCTGCTTATAATGGCAGAGTGGAGTTTAATAACACCACCTTCAGTCTGACACTGAAGAACTTAACTAAGAATGATGCTGGCACGTATACAGTAAAAGGAGATGATGAAGAGGGGGAAAACATTATTGTTGTGCACACACTCACTGTGTTGGGTAAGTCTTGGTGTATGGTACTCACTGGAAACACATTCCTGAATCAACAGCATTTTTATCAATTAAAATGGCATTTTTCTCCAATTGTGAATTTACACCAGAGTACAAGGACATTAAGAATTTGAGTAATGTGCCATAAAATGGTTTAAAATGTCACTGGAAATTAACTAAAATGTAAACAGTTATGCATGTCTAAAATGATGCAGTATAGGTTGGTAATTATATTGTCACCCTGAAGCTGTGCAGAACACCAATGCTACCTGAACCAACACAGAGCAAGACTGTTTATGGGCTTTGACAGATCCACTAGCTGATAATTGTCTTTCCCTATTATATACTATAATCATCTGGCATTGTTTGTGTAACATGCACCTCATACTTGTGACTTTATTTTTGTGTTTTTGTACCCAGATCCTGTAGTGGCTCCGAAGCTTGATTTTCTTCCTCAGCAAAACAAAGGCACCTGTAATGTGACCTGTGAAAGTCAGGGTCTCTCGGTCTCCACTAGCTGTTATAATGAAATCTGCGAGGCGAAAAATAAGACGTCATCAGACCTCAACCTTTCCCTGCATGGAAATGGCACAACTGTCAGCTGTACTGTCCGCATCAAAGCCATCTCAAAGCACACTACTCAGAACGTTACCTTCTGTTTTCATAAAGGTTCACACATGCACTTGCACACAAACTCACTGCATGCCACGATAAAGATGTTTTTAGATTATTCGTTCTATATGTGTAACAGAATCCCTACCAATTTCTGTCTGCAGGGAAGAGCAACAACTCCAGTGCAAATGCCAGACATTCTGGACAAAGCTGTGCAGTGGTAGTATTCACTGTATTGCTCATCTTGGTTACTGTGTCATGAAACTGAAGCAGAAAACAGGTTATCTATTCATATATTTAACTAAATGTATGTGTGGATTCTGAACCTTTCAGTAATTGTGTAATTGGAAATGCTCACTTTAGGACAGATTTTAATGACATAAATAGAAATAAACTGAGGTATAATTCACTTGTACTTTATTTACAAGCATCTGATTGTGAATCAATACTAGTACTTATTTTCACATAGCATCTCTGACACAAAGTACTACTGTTCCACAGCATGCCTTTGTGATTTTCTAGGTTTCATAAACCTTATCATAAACCCTAAAACATTATCATAACCCTAAACCTTGAAATCTGAATAAACCGGCTTGGACATGTCATGGGTTTACATTAATATAGAACTGATAACATGACTGGAAGATTCCTGGTTCAAGCCCCTTGACTTCAAAGTTGGGTCCCTGAGCAAGGCCCTTAACTTGTACTCAGTTGTAAGTTGCTTTGAATAAAAGTGTCAGCTAAGTTCTCTAAATGTGTTTTCCACTAGTAATATGATAAGTACATTAGGCAGTCCCACAACAATGTTTGCATGATACCAATTATAAACATTTTAATGTCTAGCAAAGTTTTTTATTTATTTAACTATATATAACACTAAACATTGTGTGTAATTTACAGCTATTTATGTAGCAACAGCATGGATGTTCATTATAACTCTCAGCAAGTGTCAGAAACTCTGAGTTGTATTCTCTAGTAATTGTGATACTTGCTCTGTACCACCTGTATTCTGTGTCTCCACTTGTGGTGAAATGTTTGATGGTCCATCATCATGGTCAGGGGCAGGTAGTGCAGGCTGATGCTTTTAGCTTTATATGGCAGGGAAAATGTGATGTATACAGACATGTCTCAGGCATATGAAATAAACTAACTAATCATTAGCATACAAATGCCAAAGAAATAAATAAAACAATTGAACCAAGAACTTCAACACAAACCAAATGTTAACAGGAAGCACCTAAAGGAAAAAGCCTTAGGGTGGGAAGCCTAAACTCATTTAGAAGCTCATTTCTAAAGAGAAAGCGTGGATCTACGCTTAACAGCTTTATACTCAATACTTGATCTAAAAGGAGTAATGAATCTAATTTTGTTCTGAAAACAGTTATGGGGATAATGGAAACCTATTTCTAATGACCAAATTAAATGTAATGAATTATGGGAATAATTATGGGAATAGCAGCTATAGGCTGACATCAAAAGCAGAGCACATGAATACAAAGGGAATGTCTTACGTGGCTGGTCCTAGCTGTTCAGCTCAGTTAATCACCTGTCTGTGTCTTAGGAAAATGATACTGATTTATACCCAAGCAAACCATACGTAATTCCAAAGCTCAAAGAATGACCTGGCTATTCTGAGCTGTCCGGATTTATTTAAAGAAGACAAAACGAGCCTGCTCGGTGCTTGCAGGTGTTCAGCTTTCTGACTAGCTGTGAATGAAGGCTATTCTGATAATGACCTTGCAGTAGATTAATATTAATTGCTGCCAGGCAAACAGAACTAATTTTAACTCTATGAATGATAAAGGTAAAATAACTAAAGTAATGGCGCGGTGACGAGCAAATTAAACAATTTCAGAAAAACTAATGTTAAACTGGGCAGATGACATACACACAAAATGCAGTTCTAAGCACTTGTTTGTACTCGTGAGAGCTTCTTGATTAAAACTTATTTAGATTTCCACCGTTCCTTACACCGCCTTCCATGAAATCCCAGAGAAGTTTTTTTAGAAACATTTGCGGCCGTCGCAAAAAGGCAGTGGACTCGGCTAGCCCATGTAGGTAATGAATATACAATCAATGTATTAATAACAGTTACAAACATTACTATGCACATTCTACAACGATATTGGAAGGCATGGGTATCATAATTTCTAGAATTCTGTGGAATAATAAGACATGAAAGTAAAAATCAGTATAAGGTGACAGAGAAGGAACTAGTATACTGTAGATTAGTTGGATCTTACTCACTATTAAACACAATTCTAAATTGTTGTGCATCGCACGTTATTTATAATAAGGTATTGCAGTCTATTTGCACATGTTGAGAATCTCGTTACAGTCACTGGATGGCACTGTGGGTCCACATCTTAAAAGAGTGAGTCAGATATGTAATTAAAGTTTCTTTAGTGGAAAATAGTCAAATTTGTTTTCAGTTGAATGTCCATGAAGAGCTGCACCCTTAAGGGAGGATTATAATCTGATAGCTATCCAATAATGTCGAGTTTATAAAGCATTGCAAATCTGAACTGTCCAGAATGTAGTATATACAGTATCCCCAAATTCTAAAAGAGGGTTTTATGGCTCCTGAGAGCGCCAGGCTAGGTTAGAGGGTCATAAAATTGTTTCCAGGCAGAAGTCTTAAACCTTTCTTTGATCGAAAGTTAAAACCTGAATGATGGTGGAGTTCAAACTTGCTATAACTGTGAAGGGTTCTCTTTCCTGATAAGTGGAACCCCTGATGGGAGTTGTTATGGTCAATTAATGTTTAGAGTCCAGAGAGAATGGGGGCGAGGGGTGCTGTGTTCTCCACTACACAGTATTGCCAGCTTCACCCTCCTTATATTCAGCCTTACCATCATCATCCTCATTGGAAAATGTAGGATAGATATTGCCACTCTTGTATTCAGTATTCCCATTGTCACCCTTGTTTATATTGCCATTGCAACACTTGTATTCAGGATTGCCATTGTCACCCTCATATTCAGTGTTGCCACTGTCAAACATTGGGCAACCTATGGAAAATGTGAATGGAATAGAATGTAACATTATCCCATCAAATACCAGATCAATTACTTATAAATCACAAGACAAAACCTGAGGATATATAAGACAACAGAGCTATGAAGAGTGCTGGCAAGATCACAGACAAATTGTCCTCACCCTGCAATCCTCTCACCCTACAATTCTCTCATCCTGCATCTCACCCTATAATTCTCTCATTGTGTATCTCACCCTGTAATCCTCTCACCCTGTAATCCTCTCATCCCACATCTCACACTGTAATCCTTTCCCCCGTAATCCTCTCATCCTGCATCTCACCCTGTAATCCTCTCATTCTGCAATCCTTTCACCCTGCAATCCTCTCACCCTGTAATCCTCTCACCCTGCAATCCTCTCTCAATGTGCACCTGACCCAAGCCCTACCCTCAGATAGAAGACTCAGGGCCATAAAGGTCAGCACTACCAGACACAATTCTACTTGCTAATACTTTGATTACTTTGATACTGAATACTTTGATACTTTTATCTTCAGGCTGTACTGCCACATTGACTATTGCACATTTGAAATCGATAGCATTTGGTTCTAGATTCATTCATGTGTTCATTTGCATAATCGTTTTCACTATGATCCAGCTATGAATTCTGCTTCTTATAATCATAAAATCAATTTTATCATTAAAAAAGATTATCATGTTTGAGGCCTAAACATTCATACTGAGCATACATTGATTTAAGTCCCCATGTATTCAAATTTGTCTTCCATTACTTTTTGACCACAATAAAGAAACAAACAAACAAAAAACAATAACTATGATAAGTAACAAGGAGATTGATCAAGATAATCCATCAGATGTGGCTTGTCTTTTTGTCCTATTGGAGAAAAAATCATTGGTAATGATCTTGCAACATTTGTATAATAGCATAACAGAATGAGACATGCAACATAAAATGTCACCTTTTCTAAACAGTCATTGATTAAGGACTTCAACATTTAAATGTACTCCCCACCATCCAATGAGTAATGATAATTCTTAGATGTAATCCACCTTTATGTCTATTTATAAATACAACTGGAAAACACTAACCATTGTTTGTAATTTACAGCTAATTTACATAGCAACAGTATGGATGTTCTGTGCTCCCTGTTGAATATGTATAGATTGAACCAATGAGAGTCAGTGAGTCAGCTAATCGGCACACTGGGTAGTTCTGCAAAACCAAATGTAAATGTTATTGTCACAGTTCATCCAACAGGAGGGCCACGCCCACTCTGACTCAGGATAATAGCACACTCCTGCTCTTCCCAGGACTGCACACTTCTGGACAAAGACCTAGGATGTTGTTTCAGGGATTTATTGGAGCCATTTTTGGGGGTCACAGTACCTCATATTCTTTTATTCTTTTTTTTCATTTTATTTTAGACTTACTTCTCATATTCCTCACTTGTTGCAGTTGGGTTTACATTTTGCCACACTCTGCAGCCTACTGTTTGCATTTCAAACAATGATAATTTACCAGAAATGCATGTCCATTGTATTCAGTTGCACTAAACATTTGAATTCCAGTGTTGCACCATGATGCCACAATGTCATTTAATGGAGTGGCATGCAACCTGCCAAACTGATTTGCCTGGCAGTCCAGATTCAAAGCAAATGTCACCAGTTTGTGCTCTAAGAGGCTCCCGTTTTCATGCCTTTATGTATTGAGCAACTTCGTATGGTCTTGCTATCTGTGGGGGTTTTTTGTGTGTAAATGACTAATGTAATTGCATTAACCCCTGTTTTTGGTCTTGTTCAAAATGAAGGCTGTGCTCCAAAGGAAGTGCTGTAAACAGTTGAGAACCAAACAAGACTTGTGAAATTGTGGTTTTCATAGATTCAGCAACACTTCTACCAAGTCTGCTGTGTTGCAGAAGTGATGGGTTTTTTTGTAAATGTATTCCTAATACTCTACAGAAAGATAGCCTACAGGTATTCATTTGAAAATGCAAGCTGGAGGGATGTGGGTTTTCATATGTGATTTTAGTTTGCATATTATTGCTCTTTAATGCTCAATTCACTGTGAACTATTTTGTGTTCACTAAATCAACAGTAGTCCATACATTCCCAGAAATGAATAACATTGCTGAACCTTAATGTTTAATTTTGTATTTAATAGAGTGATGAAATAACTAAACTCTAAAAGAAAACTCCCTGCCCCCTTATTCGCTGGCCATGCATTCAAAAATAGAAGTGTTCATAGTATATTTTTGTAAGTTAACAAAATGCAAAGTTGAATGAAAAGAAGATAAATCCAAATCAATATTTGGTGTGTCCCAACTTTGCCTTCAAAACAACATTAGTTCTTCTAGGTACACTTGCACACAGTTTTTGAAGGAACTTGGCAGGGAGGTTGTTCCAAACAGAACTAGGGTAGATCATCACTTCCAGGACTCCTTGTTGTTCTTTACACTAAAGATAGTTCTTAATGACATTGGCTGTATGTTTGGGGACATTGCCCTGCTGCAGCCAAGTTTGACACCTCCCTGATGGTATTGCATAAGGGATGATCATCTGTCTGTGTTTCTCAGCATTGAAGACACCATTAATATTGACCAAATCCCTAATTCCATTTGCTGAAAGGCAACCCCAAATTTGCAAGAAACCTCCACCATGCTTCACTCTTGCCTGCAGATGCTCATTATTGTACTGCTCTCCATCCCATCAGCAAAAAAGCTGACATCTGTTATAGCATTTAGCTGACACTTCTATCCAAAGCAGCTTACAATTATGTAAGAATACAGCTTGAGGATTAAGAGTCTTACTCAGGGGCCCCAACAGTGGCAATTTGGCCATGAACTGGCAACTATTCAATTACAAGTCAATCACCTTAACCACTGAGCTACCACTGCCCTCAGCTTGACCTTCTTTCTATGTCAAAGGTATGGATTTTTAGTCGCAATTCTTCTATGAAGACCACTTTTGGCCAGACTTCTTCAAACAATAGATGGGTGTACCTTGGTTCCCATTGGTTTCGGCCAGTTCTGAGCTAATGGCACTGCTGGAGATCTTCTGATTTCAAAGGTAAGTGATATAAGTTTCCTTGGTCAACCACTGCGTCTACGGTTCTCAATGTTGCTAATTTCTTTGTGCTTCTTCAAAGAGCTTGTACAGCACATCTTGAATTTTGCCCAATTTGCTTTGAAATCTTTGCCTGGGAGAGACCTTGCTGATGTAGCATAACTACATTGTGTCTTGTTGCTGTGCTCAGTCTTGCCATGGTGTATTGACCTGTGTGTAATGTGGAGCGATCACGATGCGGACGCATATGCTGAGATATGTGAGATTATTAAGGACAAATCCACAGTCAGAGTCGTTAGTCAATGAGCCAACACAGAGAATCCAGAAATACATAGCAAACAAAAAAAAGGCTACAATGCCTCGATCATCATCCCCAGATTTGGATTATTACCACCTGTTTTCAATTCTACTCAGTGTATTTATGTGCCTTCTAAATGATGCAGTCTATTCAAAGTACTGCCATGGTTCATTGCCTTGCACATTGAGCATTTGTTCTGATGCCTGTTACTTATAGTGTTTTGGCCCTGTCCTCTCTTCACTACAGTTTTTGGATCTGTACATTGTACTTCTCCTGGTGTTCTTGCTTTGCTGGTTTTGATACCTGCCTGTGTTCTGACTACATTTTGGATTGGAAAGCCAAAGTCTTATCGCATCCGCAAACGCCTGCCTGTTTCTGACTTGTTACATGAACAAGGTCAGTTTGTATCAAAATTGGACTCATATATGCAGGCAGATCCATAGCTGAAATAGTGTTTCTGGAAAATAAAGTATTAAAGATCATCACCACCATCTAACTTAAAATGTCATTGTACTCTCAAATTTCATCTGTACTGTACATTCATGATATTTTTATCATGCTTGTAAAGACTTAAACATGACATTAAATTTGGTATTTCATTATTTTTACTGTGCATTACATTACATGAATCTTGAAATGTAAACATTTTAAATATGGAAATGAGGCACTTTTTAGGGAGGCACCCCATTGTTATTCAGAGCCAAACTGACAGAAGTTTATAAACCTCAAGAAAGGAAATTTGCTCACACCCAGTGCAATGGCGATTGTAGCAAAGCTGATTTTCATTCTCTGCAGTTTGGCCTCAATAACAGGTAGAGTCCTTTAAACGACATCTGTCTATGTATGCGTCTTATGATATAAATAGTGATGTGTGACTAGCTGAGCTTCTGTCCTTATATTATGAATAGGATAAACCACTGTGTCATACAGAATTACAGGTCATGTTAAGAGTATGCAACGCCATCCTGCTGAATAGATCTTTCCACATAATTGATAAACTGTTTGATATGAAATGATTACTGAACTTGACTTTGTATCAAAATGGTTCAATGCGTCCTACCATACTATGACTGTAGTACAACCATGTATGTACATCAGGAACATGCCTGTCACATATCTATATATTATGTGTACATATGATTTGATATGCTTTTCATGTTTTATATTTTAACAAAATAGTTGTATTCCTAAATGAGTCATCTTTTGCCTTAAGGAATGACTTAGTAAAACAAGTAAAGTTTGGGGTGACTGAAATTTTGTGTAAATTGGATTGTCAATCTGTTCCTTTAAAGCGTCTTCATAAACAAAGGGCATTTTGTCAGTTATTTCTTGCAGAAAATAATCTAAAGTGTATTCCAGAATTCCAAAGTATGCAGGACAAATGTGAGTAAGGGTTGTTTGTTTTTACTTCTGTCCCATATATGTTTTCTAATACTGAGATCAAGAGACTGGTGTAATGAAGGCACACACACACACAAGGGAGAGTATCCAATGCAAGAGGTTTTATCTAGTTTTCGGGGCAGGTAGGACTCATAGGGAGAGTTTGTAGGGCTTGGAGCTTTTCAAGATAGGTAAAAGGAATTAGACAGGTGGTCATGCTCAGAGGTCAGTCCGAGGTCGAAAACGTGAGGCAGAGGCTGGAAGGTGTCCAGAGGTCAGGCAGTAGATGAGGTCTGTAGCACAGGCAGAATTCAGAAACCAGGCAGACAAACACGTACATGGACGGCTCGGTATGCAACATGAGAATGGCAATACTCCACAAAGAGTGTGTGAGGGAGGAGGGCTTAAATAGGGAGGTAGTAATGGAGAAAATAGTCATCAGGTGTGTAACTAGTACTCTGGCGAACCAGATCGGAGATGCCGGTGGGAAGAGGTAGGCATAGCAGTGCTGGAATGAACATGGTTCCTGGTAAGGCCAAGTCAAAAGTTTGGCTTTTAGCCTTTACCTTGATCAATAACAGATTATAGGTTATGCGGTCACCTAGGTACTTTTTTTATAGCAGTAGCTGTTCTTGCAATTTAGGGTAATTGCTTGTTTCACAGACTTGTGATCTGAAATCATTTGTCCAGTACTCATAAGTGCCATTTTGGTACAATTATTCAGTATTTATTGATGTTTGTCTCTGGTGCTAGCCTGCTTGTACTAAACACACAATATATAGCTAATTAAATATAGAATAACAGACAGGTTTAAACCCTAGATAAATGGCAAACCTGTTTTCAAGTTATACCATAAACATTTGACTGGCATTTTGTCATTATGGGGATGTTTGCTAAAATGGAATTATAATCTAATCACATAATGAAATTACTCAGTAGTGCCAAAAAATGGTTTTATTTTTATACTTTTCTTAAATTTTTGCATTATAAAATATGATTCTGCTGGAAAATAAATGAAAATTCATCTGACAAATTTTTTCACCAGGACTCATTAACTGAGGAATACCTTACACTTTTACATAGTAGCTACCAATTTAGTAGAGTGAAGGTTAACAAATATTTCCTTCGAGAGCATATTTTTAACTAAGGCAATAGCATACTCTACATTTAAACTAGCAAGCTCTCAATGGTATAGCAAAAACTGCACTACCTGGGAGACCTATGAGCTCAGATTTTAAACTATACTATAAGGAAAAGCATAACAGTCTTACATATACATATACTAATAAATATAAATAAATATAAATTATTTTCAAACTATATAAATTAATATAGTTCCTAAAATGCTTAGTAAGATTTTAGCAAAATATTTTTTTGCTTTTTTAGTTTGTTTGTTTTTTTAAATAAAACTCATGGACAGTATTGACATCTATTGCAGTGACAGAGAATGGAAACCTTTTGCTTTGAGGTGATGTGGGTCTACATTTATTTTTACTCTACCGGAACCTAGCAGTCTGCAAAAAAAAAAAAAAAACACTGCTTGAAAAGATGATTCATGTGAAAGTGCAACTAAAAATGCCTGTGCATGAAACTGTTCCATACTGACTGCAACCACAAACAGCCAAAGCACAGCGCCAAAAATCCACATCTTCCTTCCACAGTATTGTATCTCACATCCACAAAAACCTAATTGCAAGAAAATTTGTTCTACCTCAATTAACTGCTAAGTGCACCTCCAGTTTTAAACACATTTTTGAATGATTTGTTCTTGTATGTGAATGATGTGTACTTGTATTCTATTTTGGGGGTTTATAATATGTATTTGGATGATGGAGATTCATTTTCAGTCATGTGCTTCATTTCCTGATTCACCATGGTCTTGTCCAGTAAAATGAACAATTTTGAGCATATACATGAAATTACTCAGGAGGTACACAGTATTTTCCACTAGGTGTCAGACATCTCCAAGGTGCTCAAAAACCTCTCCAAATGCACACAAAGTCATCAGTGTGCAGTATGTTTTTGTTAAACATTACAACCATGTTTAACAACTTACTAAATACAATATTAGCTTCATTATAGCTTCATGGTTAAGGGATAAAAATATTAGCTTCATTGATATTAGGCTAAAAGGTTATGCTGGGGAAAATACTGTTATTCTGTAAATGCTGTAATACTGTAAAGAAATAGTATGCTTTCTCATTTATACTTGCAATTTGTAGCAGGATTATGAATTTTTCCAGCAGTGTATGGAAATATCCAGTGATTTGCGATGCAAAAAATCATAGCTAGTCCATGCTGGAAGCCGCTGAATTGTCTCTAAGCTTCTAGCTCATAACTACACCCAAACAACTCCACATAAACTTCAGCTAAAATAAGCCTCTTTCTTTCCATGATATCCAAAATTATTATCAATCAAATTTTTCATTAAAAACAATATCCATGTCTGCATCAGTTTTGCCAAACAGCCTCACACACATGCGCAATATATTATCAGATTAGTTTCAAAGTTTTATTTGTCACGTACATAGTCATACATGGTATAACTCGCAGTGAAATGCTTTTCTGACTGCTCTGTCTGAGCTGAGGAGGTACAGGGATACAATACATGTATAATATAATATGTATATATATATATACACAATGTACAATGTATATTTATATGTATATATACAAAAAGTACAATTACCAGTTGCAATTTACAGTTTACAATTTACACTTATTGCAGTCTTTTATGATGTTATTGACATCATACGCAGTGCACAGAGTGGTCCCCACAGTTCATCAGCTGCCCTAATTCAGGGCCCAAATGGTCTGCAGGAAGACGCTCCTCTTCAGTCTCTCTGTGTTGGTCTTCAGGGAGCGAAAGTACTTCCCTGACCTCAACAAAGGGAATAGCCTATTGTTGGGATGGGGTGGGGTCCTTCACAATCCGCCAGGCTTTGGTCTGGCACTGCTTTTGATAGATAGTCTGCCAGTCAGGAAGTTCCGTATGAATGATGCGCTCTGCTGAATGCATCACCCTCTGGAGTGCTTGTCTGTCCTGCTTGGTGCTGTTCCCAAACCAGGCTGTGATGTTCCCCATGAGGATGCTCTCAATAGTGCAGGTGTAGAAGTTCCACAGCACCTTGGAGGGCAGTCTGAAGTCTCTTAGGCATCTGAGGTGGTAAAGATGCTGACAAGCCTTCTTTGCCAGGGAGTTGGTGTGTCTTGCTGATGTTCAGGAGGAGATTATTTTCCTGGCACCAGTTCTCCAGGTGTTTCATCTCCTCCAGGTAGGCCCTCTCGTCGTTGCCCGAAATCAGGCCCATGACGACGGTATCGTCAGCAAACTTGATAATGGTGGTAGAGCTGGAAGTGGCCACACAGTCATAGGTGTACAGTGAGTAGAGCAGGGGGCTTAGGACACAACTCTGAGGAGCTCCAGTACTGAGGGTGAGGGTGGATGAGACACAGTTGCCCACCTGTACTGTTTGTGGTCTGTCTGTTAGGAAGTTGGAGATCCATTCACCCAAGGATGGATGCAGTCCTAGATCCTCCAACTTAATAGTGAGTCTGGAGGGGATGATAGTGTTAAGTGCTGAACTGTAGTCAACAAACAGCATTTTAACATAATTACCCCTCCCTTTATCCAGGTGGGTCAGTGTGCTGTGAAGCAGATGTGCAATTGCATCATCAGTGGAGCAGTTGTGGTATGCAAACTGCAGTGGGTCCATGGAGGCTGGCAGTGAAGATGTGATGAAGTCTCTGACTAGCTTTTCAAAGGACTTCATCACAACCGATGTGAGGGCAACAGGGTACTAGTCATTGAGGCCGGAAAATCGAGGTCCCTTTGGGACGGGGACGATGGTGGATCACTTGAAGCCAGATGGGATGATACTGAGCGTCAGGGAGAGGTTGAAGATGTCGGTGAATACCGGAGCTAGCTAGTTTGTGCAGGCTTTGAGGACTCTACCAGAGATGCCGTCTGGTCCCGCCACCTTCCTGATATTCGCTCTCCTCATGTCACTCTCCGTGATGATGAGAGGTCACTGGCCTACGGTGGGCTTTGCGCATTCGCTGTTGGCTGCACCGATAGCACCATTAGCATTGTTAGCACTAGCGCTATTAGTATTAGCGCTGCTAGATGTGGCCTTGAAGCGAGCGAAGAATGTGTTTAGCTCATTCACCAGAGACTCATCCGCACTCATCAGTCCAGAGGGTGGGCTCCTGTAGTCCGTGATCGTCCATAGTCCCTGCCACAGGGCTCTAGAGCCACTCTGCTGGAACGCTAGTTTCTTCCCGTAGTGTCGCTTCGCCTCCCTCACCGCCCTGCGCACTCCGTATGAAGCAGACTTGTACTCGTCCATGTTCCTGCTGATGATTGCCGCATTTTAGGCAGCTGTGCAAGAGTTCAGAGTCTTGCAGATGGTTTCGTCCAGCCAGGGCGTCTGGTTGGGAAACGTTTCCCGTTTCAGCCTATGTTTATATTTTGGTAGGAGGAAGATGGTGGCATGGTCCGACTTACCAAATGGTCGATGAGCTAGCGCCTTGTAGCTGTCCTTGTATGGGGTGTAGCAGTGGTCTAGTGTCCTATTTCCCCTGGTGGGGAAGGTTATGTGCTGGTAAAAGTTGGGCACTGCATGCTTAAGGTTAGCGCTATAGAAATCTGCAATGACGATAAGTGCATCGTCCCGGTGTTGTACCTGAAACTGTGTGAGAGCCTCATGAAGTTCCCACAGTGCAGTGTCCATGTTGGCCTGAGGTGTTGAGAATGACCGAAGTGAACTCCCGAGGAAGGTAGAAAGGACGAAACTTGAGGTCGAGCAGCTCCAGGTTGGGTGAGCAGGAGCGGGCGAGAGTAACAACATTGGCATCGTTGCACCAGCTGTTGTTTACCATCACACACACTCCACCACCTCTCAACTTCCCCGAATCTGCCGTCCTGTCCTTGCTGTGAACCGCGAAGAAATCGGCTGGCTGGATGGCGTAGCTTGGTACCGCTGGGTTCAGCCACAATTTGGTGAAGCAGAGGAGGTTGTAGTCCCGAATGTCCCTCTGGAACTTTATCCTGGCCTGCAGGTCGTCGAGCTTGTTGTCCAGAGACTGGACATTGGCTAGCAGGATGCTAGGTAAGGGAGCTCGGTGTGCCTGAATCCTCAGCCTGTTCCTGATGCCGGCTCACTTTCCTCGAGATCCTTTCCTCGCGTCGCGTTCTTTGTTCTCCCTCAGGATCTCCTTCGGCCATCTCGGATCCGGGGTTAGAGATCCTCTATAAGTCATCATCCTCTATAATTTGCACTGGTTGCTGTTCGCATTCAATATAAAATACTCATAACTTTTACATTTCTACATCACCATGATCCTCATGCTCCTTTGTAGTATGTCTGAGTTACTCAACCCTTATGTTTCAGCCAGTATTCTCATTTATTATTTGTACATTTAGCAGATGCTCATGTCCAGCGTGAACAATAGTTAACTCAATGAAAGAAATCCTTACACTAGTGTACTAGGTTTGATTGTTAGGATACCCTTAGACCCTATCAGAAGCAATACACACAAGTAAAGTTCAGGTTTCTTTGTTTGAGTGTGTGTTTGGGAAGTAAGTAAAGGATTGTTGATGAATATAGTCAAGTGCCTTGAAGTGGGTATGGCTCATTCAAGTACTCCTGGAAAAGGGGGTACTTTATTCTACATTTGAGGACAGCAAGAGACTGATCTAGAGACAATTAGTTGGAGTTCATTCCAACATCTGGAAAACTTTTAATTGGGATTTGCTCACCATTCCCAAGATTCATCTCTCAATGTTGCAGCACCTCAACTTTAAACTCCCTCCCTCAATCATCTTCTGCTCTTTGTTATGTCCATCTAATTCTGTTGCTGTCTAGTGTACCTTTTACAGTTGTTGTTTTATCTTCTGTGTTTAGTATTTCGCTATTTTTATGATGTCTTTTCTGATTTTTTTTTTTTCATCTATATATGTTTCTTGATTTGATCCATAAAGCAACCTTGAGATTGGGAAAAGAGCTATGTAATTAAAAGGTTTCTGTTGTTAAAAACAGAAGGCAAAATAACATTTTGAAATTTTATGAGGGTTACCGAAGACGGAAAAAATTTTAAAAAGCATGTTTTACAAAATGTATATAACAATTCACTTACGTAAATAAAAAATAATAATAATTTTTTTTTTTACAAGTCTTCAGAACATAAATGGATTATATTTCCTCTTTCTCTACAGTGTCCAATCATGAGTTTAAGGAGGTTGGCAGTTCTGTTCAGCTGCACATAAAAGGCAGTATAAAACCATTCAAAACCCTGAAATGGATGCATGGAAGATATTTTGTATTGACATATGATCAAAAATTGAATAAGGTAGAACCAGGCCGTGCTTATAACGGTAGGGTGAAGCTTGATAAGGACACCTACAGTCTGACGCTGAAAAGCCTACAGAAGAATGACAGTGGAGTCTATATAGCAAGATCAATTGATGAAGAAGGGGAAAACCCTATTGTTCAGTACAAACTCTCTGTATTAGGTAAGTCTTTCAGTATAGTAATCAGTGGAAAAAATGCATTCCTGAATCAACAGTATTTTTGTCAATTAATAATGTATATTTTTCTGCATATGTGTTTTAATGTGCTTACATTTAAAATCATATTTACAAGAGGATGTTGCAATAATGAACAAAATTCAAACCTTAAAATGACAGGACAGCAGTTATATGATCTCTGTAACTGTGTGTTTTGTTGGTGATGAGCTTTCAGTGTATGTGATCCAGCAGTGCAATCATGGTTGTGTGTGTGTCTTCCCCAGATCCAGTGGAGAGTCCAATCCTTACTCCTGTCCATCACCAGCTAAGCAGTGACTCCTGTAATGTGACTCTCACTTGTAGTGGTCACAACCTCACAATCCGCTCTAACTGCTCTAGTGATGTCTGTGAGGAGAAGAAAATAGAATCACCAGGAGGCATCATCCTATCCATGTATGTCAGTGGAAGCACTATAATCTGTAACCACAGCAACCCAGTCAGCTGGAAAAAAAGTGCAATTAAAGAGATTAAAGAAATCTGTTTTTCTATAGGTACAGATAAATGTCTACAAACCCAAACACACACAGACATGCATCCAATTCTTTAATCTTATTGTACTCATACATTTTTCCACTCCAACATACACATTTTATTCTCTATTAGGGCCTACCAACCAACTGCTCTATATTGTAATAGCACTGAGCTGTGTGGCACTTATCCTCCTTCTGACTGTTATTGGTTGTGTCATACAACTTAGGAGGAAGAAAACAGGTATCACCTTCAGTTTTTTCCAATACACAATCTCATGGAGAAACCCATTCTGCATAATGAAGCAAATAATGCAAGATTGATTGCTTGAAGAGATGATTTGGTTAAATAATATTAGACACAGACTTTTAAACACCATTTCTGTATTTACAGGAGTGTATTTACAAGAGTAAATTTCAAATACTGACTAATTTACTAATAAATAATGTTTATTATATTGAGAAATCACATTTAGTATTATAAGTCTCTTAAAATAGTGAAATTTGTTTCTCTACAAAAAGAATTTCAGAATATTTGGTTGATTAGAATTGTAATAGAATAGAATTTTAACAACTGTATTTACGAAATAGTACAAATAAACTACAATTATGATGTAAAAAAAAAGTAATCATGCAACTTGTAACTGATATGCATAATTGTATTAAGTGTTTTGTTAAGGGTTGAAAGATGATTTTGAGCTGGTTTTAAAACTGGTAATAGAAGCTATATAACAAATATTACAGAGTAATGAGTTCCAAATATTTGTACCATCCAAGTAAAAGGCTGTTTCCCACATTTCTTGAGTCTGTGGAGCAAGCAAGCACCTTGTAATAATGATCATAAAGCTCAATCCAAACTTGCATTCAGCAATGTATAAACCTGCAAGTTGTCTATTTGCACTAAGTACACTAAGTGCAAATAGCATCAAACACAGCTTGGCTTAAAAAATATCTTTTCAAGCAAAGCTTTCACAGGACCCATAGGGTGATACCAATAATGTACATGTTAACTTGTCTTTATGGCCAGCATCTCAACAAATTGCCCTTCCCTTTAAAATGTCTGTTGATGTTATTATAGTAATGGTATCTGATGCGTAATGTGGCTGTAAATTATTTGAACAAAATAGCATTTAAAATCAAGGATTGTGTTCTACAGCTCATCTTGCCTGGTTGAATGACGTGTTCATTTTCCATTTGATATTCTAGATGGCATAGGTTCCCCACTGTGTGACACTGTGTATGCAGAGGTTGAGGTAATATTTAAACTTGCAGTATTATTCCTGAAGTACTTAAAGCCAATAAATACTGTCTACTACTGCAATGTAAACTTTACATCATTTTTTAAAGAAAGCATTTATCACTTTTGTATAAGGCTTCATGAAACCCACAACATGGTCTATGAAAGTCTGACTAAATCATGTCTGCAGAATGAAAATGAAAGACCAAGGAATGGCATGAGGTTGGAGATATCTGGACCTTCAAGTTTGTACAGTGTTGTAGGAGTGCAACTTCCACACAGTGAAGGATCTACTCACGCTATGCCAAATCCTCTGTATCATGAGAGAAATGTGAGCATATGGCTTTTTATTAGTGCAAAATAGTACACAGACAAGCACATTTTATATTCTGAAATGATTACTGGGCCATTTTGAATCATGTTTGCAGGCTAATTAGTCAAGTCTTTTAGCACAAACCTTAAAAAGGTACAAATTTGATGTTCATACAGGCAATCAGAATAATCTGTTCAGCAAAGATAAGAGGAAAGAGATCATTATATATAGGCATGGATTGTAAGGGTTGGTGCCAGGCCAAGGCCTCGAGTCAGGCACACCACTAATCAGGCTTAACACCCAACAGCTGGCTAGACCTTATATAAGCCCTGTGAGCCAATCATTCAGTGCTGGGCCAAAGTTTTAAGACACAAGTGCTTAGCTGGTAGTTTCCGGTATTGAGGTTTGTGTGCCACATCTCACTTCTCGTCTGCGAGGGTGTCTGTGTTTTTACACGTCCCCTTCCCTCTTGAGTCTGTCTCTCTCCCGAGGCTTCCCTTAGCCAATCAAGTTCTTCCTCGTTTTCTGGTTTGGTTTGGGAAGTTTTAGTTTGGTTTTCCCCAGTGCATCGGGGTTGCCATTTCTTCCCGTGGCCTCCTTTGTTCTCCCTTTTTCCACACTCGGCATGGTGTTTAGTTTCTTCCTTTTGTTTTACCTGATCCAAGATCTAACTGTTCTGCACACGGGCCCATCATTGTTAGAACGTGGTTGCTCACCTAGTAGGCTGCTGGTGTCATCATCTAGCTGACCTGGGTTTGAGCCCACCTTACATAGATAATAGGAAACGCATGAGATCAATAGCCTGGTGAGCAAATTAATGATCAGTAATTGGTTGAATGTTGTTCCGTACTGTGTGAATGTCTTTCCAGCCCATTGCATTTGCTGTAGCCCAATTGTATAACTGCAGCATCAGTGGTGATTAAAATGTGTTATGCCTTGTGCAGAGTATTGTACATCTGGCATGTCATGAACTATATGGTTCATATTATTATTATTATAGTGTGATAGTAATAATTTATTATTTTGTTCCTACCACTTTTTTTATTGAATATATTTAGCAACAAGAAACTCATGTGGACAAAAGACTGCCCAGCACTTATTACACCTTTGCAGATACGGTAAGAAATTTCTGATGCAAAATTTCTTTAAAAGAAAAATTTATGTTCATATAAAATTTGTTCCATGTTAATGATATGAATCTTGCTTTGTCCATGCTTTGTTTCCTGAAAGGAATTGTCAAAGCTCCATTTTTATTATCACTTATCACATTAGCTCAGAGAATCTGATATTCTGAATGTTAATAATGCTTTTATGTTTCTTTATGATTACCTAGAGATCTGACAACTTCCCATCAACCATATACAGTACTGTGGATCATTCTAAGCCTGGAACCATTTATGGGGTAGTGAAAGGTCAATAAAGCTGCAGAGGGAGCCCCATCACTTATGAGAAACTAAAACTTTTATATTGTCACCAACTGCAATCAAGCAGCCTAAACATCCCATGCTCCTTCAAGACATTTGCGTAAAGCTTTACAGTGATTGTGTTATGTATAGTTCTTTTCACCTTGATCGTGGAGTACTGGGGATAAACTTAGCTGTTACTTTGGGACACAAAATTGCTTTTTCTTTTTTTCTTTTTTTTTCTAATTATGGTCCATGTCTAGGCCAGAGTATTGTCTTTTTCATTGTGTGTGTGTAATATAATTTCATGCAGAAATGGATTTCTTAATTTATTTTTTTATTTAATATATTTGTCTCTATTATAGAATTTCAGCCAGGATTCAAACATTTGACATATACAAAACATGGATTTCTGTATATTAAATCCTTAAAGTAAATTATTGGAGTTTTGTATATTCATTTAGTATATAGCCATTTTTAAAATGATCTGTAGAGTAAATTCTCTGTAATCTAGATTTTCACATTTTAAAGGCTTGGTTTTACTTAATCAAGTCACATTCACCAATGGTCAGGGATAAATGCTATGTTTTGGTATTTTTATTATTTAATCTTGGATTGCCACTATTTTGCTTTTATAACAGTTTTAAAAAAAGATGGCATTTTACAAGTAAGGTTAACTAAATTATTCTCACCTCTACATGTAGTGATTTGCCAAGCTATTGCTGCATAATAAACCAAGGGTTAGATGGAGAATTGAAAGTGAAATATTGGTTTAGTGTAATGGAATGTTAGTTTTGTTTTTTTGTTTTTTTACACCTTCATAAAATATAAACATGAATATCTATATCTAATGCAAGCATCTTTCCTGCTACATGGTCTTCTGTTGACTCACTGACACTTGGTACTGTATTTCTTCTATCTTTACCAAGGGTATAGTCAGATGCTTTCATTGTTATTTAATCCCAATTGGCATTTGCATGTGGGATTCACATATCCACATTTTCAATATATGGGTGCAAGCGACAGCATTGCATAAGGCCTACACTAACCAAACTATGAGGGTATATGGACATTACATGTTTTTCATTTTGAAACCAAACTGCAATAAGTAGATGGACAGGTTAGATGCTTTCTGAATTCTTCTTAAAAATGCACTCAGGAATGGATTATTGACTGGGCCAGTGCCCATAGACCTCCAACTGCCATGGGCCTCTGGAAGCCTAAGCCCACTGTCTGAGGGGGGCCTAAGAATTAGATCCCTAGTATATGCACAGCATATGCCCCTGTACCAGTCCACCAGCAAGTAAGTTAAATGTTCAAAAGTTATCCTTTTGCAGATATAAAATGAATAGCAAGCCTCCTCCTCAAATAACACACACACACATTTTGCCCAGAAAACACTGAATAAATACAGATATGCAGGAATCTATAGGCTTGCTGTATATTGGTATTTTTCTAATTAAAATAGCCAGTGCAATCACAATGTGACCAAACACATTAAGCAAGACCATGGAAGTTTTGTTTGCCTTTTTGTTTGTTTGCTTGTTTTTTATTGTTTAAAGTGCATCAGAAGAAAAAAATAGAAACATGGAGAAAGAGGAACTGTTACGACCTTGTCTGGGCAATAAGGCTGTAACAAGAGCCGTGGGGTAAAACGGCTAACAAATGTTTGTAAGAACAAAGAACCCAGGGAAATACCACGGTAGTCAAATATTGCTGGTGTCTTCAGCAGTGACCCAGGCCAAAGTAACAAACAAAACCCACAATAAAATAAAAACACACTGAATAGGTTTTCACAGAGAAAAAGAATAAACACACAGGACTACACTAATTCCCCAACAAAAAATAGTAACAAAGCCCCAAACCCACAACAAATAGCAGCTACTCCCTACCATCAATACACAAAACCAAAACAACACTGTATAAAGCTGTACAACAGCAGCAAGAGATACTAGGGAAAAGCAAGCTCAGTATCAAGGCAGGAAGCAAATTAATGAAGATAACAAAAAAAGTCAAAATAAGTCTCCACTAATAACACATACAAACAGATCTTCAACTCTCTAGTGGCGGAGAAGAAATCTCTCACTGGACCTTTAACAGGGTCAAAAACACACTACACACTCCTATGGACACAGTACATGACAGGAACACAGTCATTTCTGTCCTTAGCACAACACAGGCACTGTGGCAGCTTAGTCTTGTGATGTCTGATGACATCACTTCCTCTTCTTTTCTCTCGCTCTGTCTTTCTCATGTGCTCATGTGGTTCAGGATCTCCCTTTCCTCCTCTGGCACTACTATGAGTGACCAAAACAGAGCGTAGACATGGTTGTCTGTGCATGGCCGTTGTGAAACTTCGCTTTTCTTTCTGTGTTACAACAATTAGTAGCTTGTTGTTTGTGAACTAGAAGATTAATCCTGTATTTTTAAACATCAATTCTAGATTTAGGAGACTATGCAAAGAGCTGTAGGGGATAAGTGCCCATTTGAATTGCCATATCTATTTTTATGGTTTGAGTTAGGGAACTTATGATGTTTATAACTTCTTTCTGTGCTGTGTAGTTTTTAAAAAAACATTGAATCCGTTTACCTTTTAGAATATCTGACTAGAATTCCGGTGTCTTGCATTTAACTTGGACTTGAGGAATTTGGGGCAAATGTTTATACTTATATTCTTTCTATTAGTCTTAATTTATATTAGTCTTTGTTATGATGGAGGGTGTAGGGAAAAGTGCCATGTCAAGTCTGAGTGCTTTAGGCGCTGGTTTTCTGAACTCATAAGGTCGGGTTTTCAGCAGTTTCCTGTTGTAATTCAGGAAGTAACATTTCTAGGTGGTTTTTGTCAGCTGAGACTTGAGAGCAGTAAGCAGACACAATTCTACTTTACCCACATTCCAGTACCCAAGAAGCCAGTTGAAACCTCATACATTTGTAGATGTGTCTCTAAAATTACTTAAACAGAACACATGGTTCACCACTTACCTTTCTGACAAAAAAGTCACTGATGTGTTAATCATACAAGAGCATCTTTTACCAGCCTGAAGCATCATCAGAAACAGATGAACAGACAGCCAGATTCAGTCACCAAGAGTTCAACACCAACTCATAAAACAAATACCTTCTCGTTCCTTTTTCTCCTCATATGCTTCCATATTATATCTAATAGTTTTGTGAATTAATTAAGTTGTGATTGGGTTTGTCTGTATTTCTCACTCATAATGACCTCATCACTATACTAGTGCAATAGAGAATCTAGAGTGCAGTAGAGAAGTCGGGGCTTTTACTCAAGTGTGATGGGGGGCTTTGTAAGCCATCATAGTCCTCCCACTGTTGCAGGAAGGAAGTGTGTGGGTTTTGGGAAACATTATTTCAAGACATGTACCAACAGAGTCTGAAGGCCACTCCATTTGAAAACATGCACAAGAAAATCTTTGTTTCTTGACATTTAAAAATATTACAGACAGTGAAAAAAAAAAACTATTTGCATAAGCTCAAAGATTCCCTAGAGCATTGTAGCAAAAGTATATTATTCAACAGTGACATGAGCTTCACACTTAACAAAACTATAAATGATTCAAAGAGAAGGACAGGTGAACTAAGATCACACAAGCCCAAACTAAAAGAAATCCCATTATTTTATAATCACATTACATTAATTTTACATTTGTTTTATTTCTGCTGCAAGCCCTGTGACTCAGAGGTAATATAATTAATATGACAACATAAAGAAGGTGTAGGAGCACAAAGCAGGAAGAAAGAAAGAGGAAGAGGTCACCACATGCATGTTCCACCAAAACCTGGGTAAAAAAAAACAACTGTAACAACGTTTGTGTGTGTGTGTGAGAGAGAGAGAGAGAGAGAGAGAGAGAGAGAGTGAGTGAGTGAGTGAGTGAGTGAGTGAGTGAGTGAGTGAGTGAGTGAGAGAGAGAGAGAGAGAGAGAGAGAAGCAATTTTACTTCTGCTATGGCATCCTCCCTGTATTGCAGTTTCTGGGGAAAAATGGCCTCATAGTCTCAAATAATATTTGCTCTTATTTTGTGAATTATTTCTCACTTCTTCTGCTTGATTTGTGTTAGAAATATGTGGTGAATTGACTACTATAGTATATTAGGTGAATTACTATTGAACTTCTACCTACCTGGTAGAGGTTCTGTGAGAAGCAGAATGTTGGCTTTAAATATTTCAGACATTTTTATTTGTTGGTGTAAAAAAATATATAGTTACTTGTATATATTACTGTATGTCCTGTTTTAATTACTGTAGTATTACAGCATGCTTTTTCAAATCAGCAATGACATATTAAACCTCAAAGGGTTTTAATGCATAATCATACAGCACAGAGAAGCTGGGTTTACTGGAAATGGAAGTGACAGGTGCTAATGAAACTGAACTCAAACAATCCTGCTTCCAGAGTTTCAGTTCATTACAACAGACAGCCTGACAATCATATTGCAAAACTGGTATTTTATATGTCGACTGTCCATAAATGGAAAACGAATACATTCCTGACACAAGAGGTATGCATCAGCAAAAGTCTTTCTCAGAAATACTGCATTAAATGTACCTAATTGTCTCCAGTGAACAACTCTTCAGTGGAGCCTTTTACTGTCCCATAATCACCATTTTCTTTCAACAGTTTGAAAGAGGAAGTAACAGTTTAACAATGATGGTAGTGCAACGGATCCTCGTTCTCTCTGTTTTTGTCTCATTTGCAGGTAGAGTCCTCTAAACTTAAATATATATAGTGAATAATTTCAGACTTTTATAGGTTCCATACAAAGGTGTTATCTAGTGGTCTATAGAATGAAACAGTTTTCTTGTAGTTTTTAGTTTTTCATAGTTTCAGTTTTATTGCGGAAATCGTTGTAATACTGAGTATGAACTATTGTAATACAAATAATTCTGTCTCTTTGGAGCTTTAAATTGTTACTTTATTGAAGTATTTAACTGTATTACATACTAAAATCTATCATTTGTTCTGGCTAGCCACGGTTCATAGTTGTGAAGCTTGAACCGTGTGATTTATCATGTTTTACAGTATTCTATGTTGTGTTAAAAGCATACAATACTATTTGAATATTGGGGTCTGTCCCTATCAATGATAAAATATTTAATAATAAGTGATTAACTGAATAATTAATTAAACTTTGGTTCATTAAAGCATTGCATGCTATAAAAGTAAAAATACTTTTGGAAAATGGACTTTAGAATATACCATATGGATAGTTCTCTTTCAATTTGCTAAGCAAATTTCTAAAATTTTATGGGTTAGTGTATGATCTTAGTAGGCAGGTAAATGTGATAAAACTACATAGGGATTTGGCATATAAGTTTAATAGAAATAGGGTTATACGTTTTAGTTGTGTCTCGGGTCATTATCCCAAGACTAGTGGTAGAAGTCTGAAGTATGCACTTACAAGTATAGCCATTGATGTATTTCAAGGCAAGTAAAGTTTTTTTTATAGCACTTGTCATTCACAGAGGCAATTCAACGTACTTTACACAGACATAGATAAATGAAATAATAAAGCTTATTACATCCCAAGATCAACAGAGGAAGGCCAAAAGGTACATAAAATAATTGGTTTAAGTAGAAAGGAAAATGAAGGGAAATTAAGGGAAAGGGAATTAAAATTTGTGACCAAACTTCGAGTTGCCTTTGGGAGTGTGAACACCTAATTTTCATTTGGAGAAAGGAGGATTGGAAGGAAGGGTAAAAGATGAGGGTCGTCAGTAAATGCAGTTTGGTTCTTTGTGTCAGCTGTTGAGATTCCTACTGAGTTTAATGGCTAGTTTGAATATAAAGGGGCTTAAAATTGGTAGATTCTCACAAGAGAATTGAGGGATGATGAAAAAGAAAGAAATAGATAGATGGGGTTGTCAGTAGTGTAGTGTAGTTTGGTGTCTGTACCTAGAAGACAAATCTTTAGATTTCTCTCTGCACCCCCAAGCACAAACCAAGCAAAGGCTATTTTTCTTTATTCATTTGCACTATTGTCTCTAAACCAATCACAAACTACATTTTTGCTGTTCAGTGTAGTTTTTTATTTGCTTATTTCTGATTGGCTCTTTGAGCCATGTACTGTGCAAAAAGGTAACCGCCCCCTCCTCCTCGACTCCTCCCCCAAGTTTCATTGGTAGCGTCTCATTGGTGTTTGTCATCATGATTGTGTGTCTGTGTATGTGCCTGTCTATGTCGCCACACCCCTATTAGCCCACCATGTGTTACACCTGTGCCTAGTTTCACTCTTTGTTACCTGTGTATTTATAGACCTGTGTTTTTTCTTGTGTTTGTCCGTATGCAGTACACTGTACATATCCTTTAAATTTTTCATTTAACTGTTTGTAGTGTGATTGTTTGCTAAACATGGGCACTTTGTCATGTCTATGCTACCTCGACAACATAATCGACCAGTGGCTCAGGAGGGACTCTAGAGGTGAAGGAGACAACCAGTTGGTCTGCCTGTCTGGGGACTTGAACTTCTGAATGAGTGCGAGACAGGCCAGTCCCTGAGCTTCTCTGAGTGCCCGCTGTCTGCTTTTAATGCCTCTTTTGATGGCCCTGAGATAGAGGACCCCGACACACCCCTTCTGCCAAAAAAGGAAAAGCAAAAAGAAAAGACAGCAGCCCCGACCATGACCATGGAGAAAAGCCCTTTATCCACAACAGCAAAATTCATCCCTGCCTGGAGGAGGAAGGCTCCCCTGGGATTTTCTGGTGGGGGCCAGGGGCTCCCAGACTGGGTAATTCAGGAACTGACTGTTATCTCATAGACCACCATAGAAGTGGCTGGAGGACCTGGAGGGGGCTGTGAAGACCTCTGTGGTCATCTCTCAACCTCAGAGGACTCTTGTATGGGGAGAAGTCCTGGAAGGAGTTATGATGACCTCTCTAGGACTCTTACATGGAGGTCGAAGTGCTGCCTAAGCCCAGATCCGCAGCTCATGCTTTGTAGGTGATCCCTCCTGGACTCACTGGACCTCTCCACGGCCAGTGCCAGACGGACTGACCGGTTTCCTCTACCGGTCTGTTACCAGACTTTCACCTACCCCTCCCATAGGGTTCATTATTCACGACCCTATCACCATCCCTCCCCTAATCACTATCATGCTGTCAGTCGATTTGTTTCATTTTGCGTCTGTTGTTTCCTGCTAGTGTGTCTGTCCCTGTGGCCGTTGTTGCCTTAGTTCCCATTGTCTTCCCACCTGTCTTGCCCATGTAAGCCTGCTTAAGCCCATTGAGCCCTCAAGCCTCACCAACTGGTGTTGTGGTCCAGTAGGCTGGCACCAGGAGTCATGCCTTTGTGGGGGGGTATAATATAAAGGCCCCCTCCTCCTTTGACTCCACCTCCAAGTCTGTGTAACACGTAAACAATCCAGGGTCATAGAGCCAATGTGTAGAGTCTGGGAATACATGATTAACTAAAAGGAACTAAACACACAATGACAAAAAAGGGAGCAAGCTATAACAAAAACACAAACAAACAATAATTACACTAAACTAACACTAGTAAATAACAAAACATGCAGAGAAAACACGAACAGCAGCTAGAATTAACACACAGGATAGGAATCACAAACAAGGCATGGATTACAATAACCAGCCACAAGACTGCACAAACACAGGGATTAAATACATAGTCTAATGAGCACTAAACAAGACACAGTTGCAACTCATGAGGGGTGGGAAAAATTTACTAAGAAACGGAACCACAACAAGGAGGTAAAGCAAAACAAAGACAACAGACAGGAATGCTAGGAGGGTGGCCATTATTGACAACACTTTGTTACCCTCAGGCATGTGGAGAGAAATTCTGAGCAGAACAGGAGACACAGAATCTTTATGCAGTCAGAAGTGCTATTGTGGAGTGACATCAGTTATTTGTAGCCAGTGTGTGTGTGTGAAAAAGAAGTAATGCGGTGTATGTGATAAGAACAGGCAGCAACTATAAAAACAACATATCACCAGAATCCTTATTAACATATTCTCAGAATCTAGCATATTCATGGAATCTAATCAATACAGTTCTCATTTCCAGCAACAGAACCATTAAAAGGAACATTTTCTGATCAACAAAGAAACCAACAATCAAAAAAAAAGAATGATCAAAAACTGGACAGTAATAGTAGACCGTATATAGCTAAAAACAACCATGGAAACGTACAGAAAAAAAGGAAGTCCTGTGCACACATGGGTTTCTGTAGCAAGAGAGGGGAATTTTAACATTAAAACATTTATTCATATACTAGATAACAGCAATTCACTGGCTGTTCATTTTGCTTTTAACCTTGTTTCAGTTCATTTTATTTGAAAATTGACTTTAATTAATGTGAATCTATGATATTTTCCATTCATTTCACATTTAACAGGTGAATGTTTTGCATCTAGTAGCTTGAATGTTCCAGTGCGTTTGTTGCAGTCACTCCTAGACTTTGTTCTGAAAGAGTGCAGCTGTGTTCTCTACTGCATATTCTGAATGTAATGAAGATACAGCTTTTGCCACTGCTCCATATAGTTAGCTTTCAACTACAGCATCAGCTTTACGTAGTGTCATGAATGGCCACCCTCCTGGCGTCCCTGTTATCATGGTTTCCCTGTCGTCTGTTTTCCTGCACTCCCTGGTTTCATGCCTTAGTTTCGTTTTCTCCGCCCCTCGTTTGATTTTCCACACCTGTCCCTCGTTAAGTTCATGTATTTAAACTATGTCTTTTTTTTTTTCTTTTTTTTTGGTCATGTGTTTTTGCTGGTCATGGAGTTATCGTATGTGTTTAGTTCATTGCGTTTGCATGTTTATTCTTATGGTGTTTTCTTTGTACTCTGTGCCTTTTTGTTCAGCTAGCCCCCCATGTTTCCTAGTGTGTTATAGCCTGCTCCCCTGTTTGCTTCTGTGTGTTTAGTTCTAGCGTCTGTGTTTTGCTACTCGTCTATCCTAGCCCTTGTCCCGTTTAATCATGTAAACCCCGTGCTCTCCAGGTTGGCTTTCACCCTGGACTGCTTTAACAACTGATTTTGGATTTGCCCCAATTAAATCTCGCTCTTCTCCGCACATGCGCCCGCCTCCTTACCGCTCATCGTTACACGTAGTCACTCTAAGATGTTCTACAACATACTGAAAGTGATTGAGATCTGGATCTTTTTTCTTATGATAACTACTAGACAGTACAAAAAAGAGTCACCACATCCTAACCAATCTGCTTATCTTTGCAATTCTTTACAGTGTCCCATGAGGAGTTAAGGCTTATTGGCACTTCAGTTCAAATGGATGCACAGGACCATGAATCTACATTTGAGGAGTTCATTTGGAAATTTAACAAAACAATAAATCTGATAAAATATTATAATGAGACAAAAAAAATGAAAGTAAACCCCTCTTATGAAGGGAGAGTAGAGTTCAATATTGAAACCTACAGTGTGACACTGAAGAACTTGCAGAAGAAGGACAGTGGACTGTATGAAGCACAAGTATCTCATTTCAAGGACAAGATAGTTGCTATGTACCATCTCTCCGTGTTTGGTAAGTTTTACAGCATGGTAAACAGCAGGAGAGGTGCAATTACTGATACAACAACGTTATTGTTATGTTATGATGCTACATTTTCATTTTCTTTAATTAACCATGTACATACAGTAAATCCACTAAGATCTAAAGTGACTTGAATTTTAAAGGAATTTAGAGGCCATAGAAAATTTTAAGTTATTAAAAGCTGTATGGAATGTTGACAATGTAGTCATTACTGTGGTAGACAGGAAGACAATAACAAGTCATGAGAAAGAGGTGACCAAAAATCAGGATCATTCTAACAGATTTAGTAGTGTCTTGTGTAAATATTTAGACTAGCTCTACCTGACTAATGATGTATAATTGTCTCTCTGTGTGTGTGTGTGTGTGTGTGTGTTTCTACCACAGACCCAGTGGAGACTCCTGTCCTAACTTTTGTTCCTGATGAGCAAATTGGTGATCCCTGTAATATAAATCTCACCTGTAAAGGTCATGGCCTCTCAGTCATCTCTAGCTGTTTTAATAAAAACTGCGAGGAGAATGAAATATCACGTGAAGGCATCACCCTTTACCTGTCTGTCATAAACAGCAGCTCAGTCATCTGCAACATAAGCAACCCAGTCAGCTGGAACATCGAGATGAAAGACCTTAAACAAGTCTGTCATCCCAAAGGTGCAGGTATACACACACTCACAAATATCTGCTTTAAATTATGTTGCACAATTTAATTAAAGTGCCCAGCCTGGTGACCAACCTGAAGATGCTGTCTGTGATGCTGTAGCCAGTCAAACCTGACATTTCATCACTTGCTCGCTGTTTATCTCAGTGAATGTTTTCTTATCATTATTTTGACATAGTTTTTCAATATGTCTGTATTCTTAGTGATGAAGCTTGAAAAGGGGGTTTCTCAACCCAAATGTCTTGCTTGGAAAAAAAACAGAAAGCTAGTCTGAACATTTAACAACGGGATGACTAAAGCCACAACACTTTTTGTTTTTTCAAGAAAACACGCCCAAGTGAGCAAAGGCAAATTGGAAAAAGAAAGCTAATCTAGAAATCCTCGTTTTAGGTTCTTAAGTTCTTTAGGTTCGTTTTAGGTAAGCTTAAACAGCATCATGCAAAGATTTTTGTGAGACTTCCTACTGTACCTGCCTCCTCGCTCACTAGCTGACTCACTGACTCTAATTGGTTGTATTAGAGTTAGAATTAAACGTGCCTACTCACCAGGCAGCACAGGAAATCCATACTGTTGCTATTGAAGCTAGCGGTAAATTAAATGTTTAGTGTTTTCCAGTTGTATATATAAATAGTCATAAATGTGAGTTACATCTAACGATTATTATCATTTACTCAATGGTGTAGGAGTGCTTTTAAATTTTTACCGCAGTCTTAAAATGAATCAATATAGTAATATAGATATAGAAGGTGACATTTTATATTGCATTTCTAACTCTGTTATGCTTTGGCACAAATGTTGCAACTCATTACCAGTTATTTTATCTTCATTAGAACAAGATCCAGCCATCCCTGGATTATATCACCCATTGTGGCTCATAGCTGTCATACTTGTGGTGGTTGTTGTCATTGGGGTCCTGATGAAAAAGAAACCATGCAAGACAAATTTAACAGGTGTGGTCTTTTGTCTCAAACATATGAATGTACAGGCCTCAAACATGATAATCTTGGATGTTTTTTTAATGCTCAAGTTGATTTTATGATTATAAGAAGCAGAATTCCTCGCTGGATTATAGTGAAAAGGATTGTGTAAGAGGAACAGAATTTTGATATGCTGGAAATGTATTGAAAACTAAATTCTATCAATTCCAATTGTGCAACAGTCAATGTGGCAGTATTGCCTGAGGATAAAACTACTGGACATCTACTTTTAAACACAAATCAAAGTATGAGCAAGTAGTATTGTCTGGTAGTGCAGGACTTAATAGCCCTGAGCCTTCTGCCTGAGAGTAGGGCTTAGAAGACATGCAGGGTGAGAGGATTTGTCTGATCTTGCCACCACTCTTCATGGTTATGTTGTCTTCTATATCCTCAGGTTTGGTCTTTTTTGTTTTGTTATTTAAGTAATTCATTATCCCTAACATTAAATGGCAAATGTTAAATTTTCAATTCATTTTCATAGGTTCCTCACAGGGTGACACCGTCTATGCTGAAGTTGAGGTAACATTTAAATCAATAATAACTCCTGCAGAAATTAACATAATTAAATACTATCTATCACTCTTTGGTCCAAGGTATTTATTGTTCATTTGTGAAAACTCTAAGCGCTTCTGTGGAAGATATGGTGACACACAGCATATGGTGTATATGAAAGTTTGACTGAATAATTTGTACAGAATGGGAATGAAAAACCTGCTGCGATGTTAGATAAACTTGGACAACCTTCTACCGTGTACAGTGTGGTAGGGAAGCCAGCACAGTCTTCAGGAAGTGAAGAATCTAATGGGACCACGCCAAATACCTTATACCAGGTGAATATTCCAACAATATGATTTGTTTCAAGTTTGGTTTATTCGTCACATTTGTTAAATACGCTGAATAATACTGAAACAATTTTAGATTTTAAATTTATTTTGATTTCCAGAGTCTTTTGTGAATGTTTCTGTTGCCATTTGAGTCACATAGATTAAGGAAATACAGTAACAGCTATGCTTCTCTAGGACATTGGTTTCCCAAAAATTAGCAATTTTCACATGTTTATAAGTGATACATGCTATGAAACCAATTTGTTGGAGGTTAAATGTCACACCCTCATCTCCTGACTATTGTCATGGTTTCATCCTTTTGTGTCACAGTTCCCATGGCACTAAGTGGTATGTGGGGGTTTTTGTTTTTGTGGTTTTGGTTGCGTTTCTGTCTCCACCCTAGTCTCTTGTTTTAATGATTATATTTTAAATAACCAGATTTGCCTTTTACTGCATTTGTGTATGCATGTAGCAGCCATGAATTTCAGTTTCTTGTATTTTTAATGTAAAGTATACTTTATATGCAACATCATTCTAGGAGCTAGAAACTCAAGTCAGCTTAGTTGAGACCAGCACTCATGACACCAGTGGGGTTTTAAACATGGTAAGAAGAAACAAAACCCTCTGGCACTACTTTATGGGAATAACATTTAACGTACCAAGATGTTTCAGTTTGCCTGAGAGAACCTGCAAATTGCAAGCCTTTTAAAATACTACTCTTGAGAAATCAATTCTCAGACCAAACTGTTCCTGGTGACAAAAGTATTTTTATTCTATTCCTTTTTTCCCTTATAATAAGTCACAGTTAATGCTGTCAATTAATTACTGTGAAAACTCTGGGGGTAAATGTGATCATTATTCAAGTTTTAAATGTTAATTATTCTTCATTCTCTCATTCTGACTGTCTAGAAACAAGTCACAATGGAAAGACCTCACACCCTCCCTGAAACTGTTTATGCCACAGTGTGTAAGGCCAATAAATAGTTATACTACTGATCATTTGGACAGAAACAATGGAATCATTTCTGAATATAAATTTCATTCCCATTCTTTTTTTACAAAAGTTTTTGCAATTGATTTCTTGTTTGTGTTGTATTGTTTGTATCAGTTAAGATGTAATTTTCTTTTACATGTAAAATAAATATATAATTCTTCTCTTATTCAGAGATGTTTGTAGTAGTCATTTATAAGATTTTTCAAATGCAAGCAGTAAACAGATTTAAAAATTACCTGGGGTTTGTATAATTGGATTCCAATTCCATGGCTGTTTTATTTCTTTTATTCATTACTACCAACTGAATTTCTATTTTCTATTCATTTTCTATTTAGTAAACCAGATGATATGCAGAAAAGGCAGACTGGGATTATACATTTTAATTAGAATAGCAAAAACCTGATTTCAAGTAGGTATATTTAAACTTTTGATCAGTAGCGTATTAGTAATTGATGATGCACGTGGCTGTCATTTGACTGCTGTGAATGGAGTTATTCTTGGGTTTAACTGAAGTTAAGTCACTCAACAGCACTTGCTGCATTACAATGTACCTTCAGAGCAAGAGCCACTTGCAGAAAGTGAAATGTTATATTATTAGTGTAATAGTATTTTAAGAACATCTAAAGAATTCAATGTTGTTCTGTTTAATCACACAATATTAGTGGTAGATGGGCAGAAGCAGTTCAAATTCAGCTTTTACTGAGCATGTTCCTCCAACAAACACATTTTGCACCACATCCTTCTGATCACATGACCGTGCATGTGGGAAAAGGTTATTTTGAAACTTGCTGCAGCAAACAAACTGTCGATGGCTTAACTGCATGCAATAATATGTGTATAATTTTTATTTAAAATGTAAAAGGTGTTTGTGTGTGTATACAAGAAATGAAATATTATCAAACTGAACTATTTTGCCAATGTGCAATGCAGATGAATTGTGTATTATGCTCTTAAAATGACTTGAACCAAAACCAGTCCATCAGGTCTAAGAGTGGAGAGTTTAAATAATTTGGTAACTTGTTATTTAGCAGTTTCTCTTTGATATGGACAGTGATGAATACCTACAACATGAGGATCAGCATTACAGAATACAGCAATGTCTTCAGCAGACACACAGATGCACCATCAAGGGGAGACACTGCATGCTGCTGTGTGTTGCCGCTTGTTGTGCTGCTACCTGTTGCACTCACGCTGGAACAGCCTAACACGAGCTTCCCCTTTTCACATTCTCGACTGACGTTAACCTACTTCATCCGAGTAAGTTCCCACTCTCTCACATGTTGTGTGTGGTTATTTTTGTCCTGACGAGTAGACAAAACTGTCTGTCTCGACAGTTGCTAGTGATTTGTAGGCTAATGTGGTTTATCTAACTTTGCTGTGCCTGAGTCTTTTAGCTGCGGCGGCTGCAATGTGTATTCTGGGGTTTATCAGTGTTGTTCATCATTGGATTATTAACGTCTCCGAAGCGTTTTCATTACTTAACATGGCAATTGCCTATACTGCTCCCGAACTGCTTCATCTTAAGGACAGACACTACAGGCTTCCTCCTGTAGTGTTTTTAACTGTCAATGTAATGGTGTGTATGGGTAGTCGAAGTGGTCAAGGGGAGGGCCTACTTTGTCCATGGCTATCCTGCTAAAAGAAACATCTACTATTGGTAGGCTAATCATAGGGGCCCTTTCACCTTTCTTGACTGGTGCTGTGAGTTAGCACTTTGGGAAAGATTTGGAGCATTCTATGATGTCCAGGTACTGTCTTGGCCAGTAGAACCTATTAGCAATCCTTGCCACTGTCCTCTGCTGACCTGCATGGATTAGTGTGTCCCATCTCTAAAACCTTGTCCCTTAAGCTTACCAATTGGTCACCTGTGTGTGTAAAGTCTATTCTCCCTGACAAAAAAAACCCAAAAACTTCTCTTTATCTGATGTACCACTTATTTCTGCCTTGTTAATGACTTTGTTAAACAGGGCTTTTAACATATCGTCCTGCTTCTGCAACTCTGATATACTGCCTGGTACTGGATTGGTATCAGCACATCTGGGGTCCTGTAACTGTTGTTTAATGACAGTGCCTCTCACCTCCTCCTGTCTTTTTGTCTTTTTTGTTTTTCTTTCCTTACAGTGTTGTGCAAAAGGTAAAATGTCCAAGGGGTTGTCTGGTTGTCCCTGTCCTATGGTTTGTGACCTAGTTACAACCCTGACGTCTACTGCTTCTTTATGTTTCTATAGTAGATCTACTAGTACTGGCACATCTCTGCCTAGTATGACTGGATAAGGGGCCGCCTACATTACCCCTACTGTCAAGAGGTACTGCTGCCCTTCTATTTCTACCTGTAGATCTGCTGTGGGATATTCCCTTTCCTCCCCATGTATGCACTTTATTCTGACACTATTAGTACCCAAGCTGTCATGGCCTCTGATGCAACGTTGTGTGACTAATGTCTGGCTTGAACCTTACTCTACTAGCGCTCTGTATACCTTATTGTTTTTGTTTTTTTTACCGGTATAACAGTGTCTGAATTAAATAAGTGTTCTCGTGTCCTAGGCCTTGGTGTGTAACATGAGGGTATGCTTCCTAATCCATGTTTGATGCAATTTGTATCTTAGCGGCCTGCCTGTCTACAGCTAAAACATATTAGGGGTGATTTCTTTGTAGTTTTGCAGAGTACTGGTTGACTGCATTGCAGTAGGGGTGTTTTCTGGGGGATGTTCTACAGTGGTATTTGAAGTTTTCAGCTTAGGACCATTCCCATTGTACTTCCCCACAAACTTACTAACTGGGCTATGGTTGGGGCGCCATTGTCCTAGCTGGTAGCTTTGGGGGCTTGTTCGTGCAGCGATATATGACTCGGCTAGCTCAGCTGATTGTCTGGATGATGTTTAGTTGCGCTCTTGGATCCATGTTCTTAATTCTGGGTTGATGAATTCCATGAACTGTTCTAGAAAGAGGGTGTCATTGATTTCTTCTTTTGTGTGTTGTTTTGGTGTCTTCCACTTTTCATATAGATCTTTGAGTCTTGATTGATGCTCTTTTGGTGACTTGCTGCTTGGAACCACCTTTGAACGAAACCTAAGTCTGCAGGTTTCTTCGTTGATTTTGAATTTTCGTAAAATGGCATCTTTGACTTTCTTGTAGTCATTGAATTGTTCACTGCTCAAGCTTTCCCACTCATTAGAGGAATGAGATGCAGAGTCCAATCTTCATACGGCCATCTGCATGCATGTGCTATTCTTTCGAAAGTTGTCAGGTAGTGCTCTATGTCCTCCTTTTCCTGTAGAGGAAACATCTTAGGACCTGTCCAGCTCATACATTCAATTCAATATTCCTCATACAACAACATTATTGTCATCAGTTATGATGCTATATTTTCTTTGTTCATTATTTCACCTTGTACATACAGTAAACCCACTGAAATCTAAAGTAACTGTGCAAAACAGTTAGATCTTACAACAGGTAAAACCTCAATACCCAGAGTTACCAGCTAGGAGCTTGGCTAAAGACTGAGTGACCGGCTCACTGGGCCTTTTATAGGTCTAGCACAGCTGTTGCGCATCAAGCGTCAGTAGTAGAGTGTCTGACTCGAGGCCTCCCTCTGGTGGCCGGAGGGGGCCTCGGCCTGGTGCCAACCCTTAAAATTTGGATTTGGAAGTTGGATAAACATGGACCACCTTCTACCGTGTACAGTGTGGTAAGGAAGTCAACACAGCCTTCAGGAAGTGAAGAATCTAGTGGGACCACACCAAATACCTTATACCAGGTTAATATTCTGACAATGTGATTTGTTAAATACGCTGAATAATGCAGAAACAAAATTTTAGATTTTTAATTTATTTTGATTTCCAGAGTCTTTTGTGAATGTTTCTGTTGCCATTTGAGTTACACAGTTTAAAGAAATACAGTAATAGCTATATAAACAACTATAAACTCATTTCAGTGTAGATATTATCTTGAAATAATGATATTATCTTGAAATAATGCTGTTTGGTTTGATTGAAACTGGCAGTTATAGAGTTAAACAGAATATGTTGATGACATATTACAAACTGGATTTAATGTTAATTTTACATTCCATAAGAACAGTAGATGGCATTTGAAATTGGCAGTTAGATGTCATTTGCAGTTGTCTGACCTTAATATATAAATATAATATACTGATTATTTAAAAAAAAATAATTTTTTAATGATATTTGTATGTATTGCGGAATGACCAGAGTAGTAAGGGAAAACGTTAAAAATTAGACATATTAAAAACACTATTGCAAGTATCCATCTACTGCAAGTATTTTCATCGACTGCAATTAGACATTCTTTTTTTTTCATTATTAGCCATTTGAATGGACTGTTGCTTTTCTAGGCATTACGGGTGCAATGGGACAGGCATTAAACATATCGTTTGAAACATATTAATGTAACATTTGCACTAAAGGTCACTGATTTCCCCAAATTGGTAATGTTTGTATTTTTGTTAGTGCTGTTATACCAATAACAGGTTAAATATGTCAAACTATTATCTCCTGACTATAAGTGCTATATGGTTTTGTTTTTGTTTTGGTTGTGTTTCTGTCTCCACCCTAGTCTCTTGTTTTAATGATTATATTTTAAATAACCAGATTTGCCTTTTACTGCATTTCAGTGTATGTATGTAGCAGCCATGAATTTCAGTTTCTTGTAGCTTCTATATTTAATGCAAAGTATACTTTGCTACATCATTCTAGAAGCTAGAAATTCAAGTGCATGTGACCAGCACTGATGACACCAGTGTGGTTTTACAAACAATAAGAAGAAACAAAACGTCTGACACTGGTGTATGGGAAGAATGTTTAATTTCCAAGATGCTTCATTCTGCCTGAGAAAACCTGCAAATTACAAACATTTTAAAAATACAGTTAATGCTGTCACTTCTTTACTGTTTAAACTCTGGGCGGGACAATGTGATAATTAGGAAAGTGGTAATTATTGGTGATTCTTTTATGCTGCCTCCTTGTGATCATGTACAAGCAAGACACATAGGAAAGACATTTCTGAAATTATTTATGCTACAGTGAATAAAGTCAATAAATAGTTATACTACTGCTCATTTGGTCATAAACAATGGAATCATTTTTGAATATAAATTTCATGGCCATTATCTGTTACAAAAATCTTTCCAATTCATATAAAAGTGGATTTATTTCCATCCCATTTAATTTGTTAAGGACAAAAATAGCTGTTAATGTCATGAGGTATAGAATTGTCATACATTTTATCATTTAATAATGGATTGCTCCACGTAGGCCAAGGTATTAAAGCAGCCTAGAAAACAACCTGAGCAACCAGTGCAGACTTGCTGTACAGCATTCGTTTGATTTGACTGAAATCTCTCAGGTTTCATAATGCCTTCGTCAAAGAAACACTTAAATCACAGACAGAGATCAGAAGTTTTATCACTTTCATTTTATCCCTGGAATTTCCATGCATGAGAGCAGCCAATTCAATCTCTACTGCTTAACTGCCACAAAACACCCAACTTACACCTGCCACTGGCTCTGGTCAACATTACTAAAACACATACAGTACCAAACACCAGTAGCAAACACTGGAAGATGCATAAGACACACATTTTTAGCTTAACTTTTTAACCCCCTGAATACCCCATAAACAAGTTTGACTCCACACCTCTCTTCCAAGAAGAAGTGCAAGAATGGGGAAAAAGAATATAGGTTAGTGCAGCTTTATTGATTGGCATTGGGAATTTATTGGTATGCCTTTATTGGTAGTCAAAGAGATTGTGCATGTTGTTTGAGTTTACATATATCTCCCAGTGTTTAATGTAAAGAGGGTTTAATTGAAATGCCTTCCTCCTGTTGGGATTGTAATGTGATTAGGTAATGCAGCAGAGCCTTGCTCTGGGGAAATATCACAATGGTAGATTAAAGGTTCCCCTTTTTTCAGTCTCATGTACTGTGTGTTTGTGTGTGTTTATATTTCCTCTTGTTTGTGTTTGTTTTAGCTAAGACAAATTTGCATGTACACATGAGAGCAATATATATTTTCAAATAAATAATGGAGTTCTATTCTATGGCAGTTTTTATCCTTTCATTCATTACTTCCAACTAAATTTTTGTTTAATAAACCAGATGATATGCATAAAAATAATGCTGAGATTATATAATGCATAGTAATGCAGGTGCATTCAAACTTCTGACCAGTAATATATTAGAAGTTGAAGCATGAGGCTGTCACATGCATGGCTGCTGTGAATGCAGTTAATCTTGTGGGTAGCTGAAGTCACTTAGGAACAGCACTTGCTGCATTACAATTGTTAGGACCCTATTATCTGCACCTTTCAGGAGCTCCGAATCTAGGCCCACAAAAGGGCGCAACATAAAAAAAACACGGAGACGCACTGTATGGGATTTTCAGTGATGTATTGTTGGTGTTCTTGTTATACAGGAACAAAACACATACAGAATATATACACAGCATAAACTAAACCTAAACTGGAGTGTTTCTTCAGGGTGGGATTTACACCATCCCAACAAACAAAACAAATCTACTAGAGAAGATTCAATCATTCTTCCCTAAAACAAAACAAAACAAAAAAAAAATACAATCACTCTTCCCTCAACTCCTTATCACAAAAACATAAATACAACAACAAAGCAAAAAGAACATGGCACCCACCCCTACGACTCCAAACAATAAGAAACAAAACAATACTCAATAATTGACAGTCAAATAACTGTATATAACTCTTAGTGGTCCTCAGTGGACACTGGCTATAACAACTCAATCCTGCTAATAGAGAAGCATTTCATGTAATTACTCGAGGCCTTGTGCACAAAGCCGCTAAAGATCGGGTACATCTCAAAGGCTCTATCTAAGAGCCAAGCTGGACAGCAAGTGATAGCTCATAAGGCCCTATTCACAGAACCAGAGACACAAAAACAGGACAGTCAACTTTAACACCTCAATCTCAAAAAGAGTCTACCACAGGCAGTAATTGTACCAACACACAGCAATACAGAGCAGCGTCTACCATGGCACACGAGGGGTCTACTGGACAAGACGCCCCGGGCCTACACATTTGCGATGCAGATCTTTAACAGGGCATTAATTGTCCCTTTAACCGTCTGTATCTGTGACAATGTCATCTCGACAGTTCACTGGTACTTGGTGCACCCTCTTGTGAGTAACCTGAAAAACAAATTCTAACATCACAACACGAAGACCAACTCAAAAAAAAGTCCCAAGGATGTAACAAAAATGTAATATCAGAGCAAGAGCGACTTGCAGAAAATGCAGAAACATTCAGCACCACATCCTTCTGGTCTAATGACCATGCACTGCGAAGAGGCGTTTCTGAAAATTGCTGCAGCACCAAACCATCCATGGGACATTGCGTGCCATAGTATATGTATAGTTTTTATTCAAAATGTAAAAGGTGTGTGTGTATACACATAAAAATACATATATAATAAATCTGAATTATTGTAAATGTGTAATGCAGTTTAACTGTATTTTTTGTATGTTTTGCTGTTAAAATAAGAGTATTTAACCAAAGTCTGTCCATCTGGTCTGCGAGTGGAGAGTTTAAATAATTTTATTTAAGATTGGTCATTTTTCTAAGATCCTTATTGAGCAGTCTCTCTCTGATGTGGACAGTGATGACTGCCGACAACATCAGGATCAGTGTTACAGTGCACAACACTGTCTTCAACAGGCACACAGACCCACTAGCAGGCGGAGACACTGCATCTGAAACATACACAATGCCCATTATTACCGTGTGTAGTGCATGATTCCATTTTTAGTGAGAAACAGAAGGCACCTCAGATTTCAGTTCAGACTTACAGTTAGATGATTCATTCTTATATAAGAAAAAGTCTCTCTCATGAGATATAGTACATCCTCTCAGTAATCAATTATAAAATTTATACAGATGGAAAAGGCCATTTCTAAAACTGGTTTAAGTAAGATTTAAACAAAAAGAAGTTAGTCTGTGAGTTACCATGATTTTGTTTTAGGAAGTTTTAGTTGACTGTTAACATCCTGCTTGTTGATGGCTAGATGAGCATCTGAGGTGAGATTGTGGTCAGTGCAGCCTAGAGCCACTTGCACGACTGCACGATATGTGTTTTTAACACATATCAGTGTACCATATGTAGTGTACTAGTGGTCTAAAATGTTTATCTCCCTTGTAGCACAGGTGATATGATGTCTGGAAAGAACATTTCCTTCACCAGATTAGGGCTGTTAAACTGTTTGTCTTAAATGCATGTCCATAACACTTCCTGAAGTGATTTGAGCAATCAGATTTAAACATCTTGAGTGCATTTACACTTGCATTTTATGTGGATATTCTGGATATAATCCTGATATTCAAGATGCATGAAATATGTCAAAGAAACGTTGACAGTAGCACATATGCACTGTGTATCCAAAAAAAGAGGTCCAAACAAAAAAGTGTATTTTAGCTTGTTATTCACCCAAATAATAATTGATTTGAATGCGAGGCCCTAATGTCTTTTTTAAACATTTTGAAGTGAGAAGAATTATATGGTAGAGCGAAAGGAGAAAGTGGAAATTGAATAAAACCAACCCAGGACAGTGAGGTTGTATCTAGTGATGTCTGTAACTTTCAGACCACTGGCCTCTGCTGTGTAGATGCCACTGTCTGTCTTGCGCAGTTTCTTCAGTGTCAGAGAGAAGGTTTCCTTACTGATCTCCACTCTGTCCCCATACACCTCTGAGACTACCGTGTCAACGTACGTTTGCATATATGTCACGATGTTCACTGATGAGTTAAGCTCAGAACGGAATCTCCAGTAGAAGGTGGTAAAGTCGGTGGAATTGGGGAGCTGCGTTGCCATGTGGACGGAGGCACCTACAGGAGCACACACTGACCGCTCAGCACACAGGGCTATGAGCACCAACAAAACAAGAACAGGAAGATGAAAATGTTAGTGAGATCATCAGTCTGTAATATACAAAAATGTTTTTGACCATTTTTTCCCCCTCCCAACTAGTTTTCTAAAAGAGATATTGGCAAACATTTTTGCTAAGATAAAAAATTATTATATCAACGTCTGGAAAATTATGTGATTAAAAAAAGAAAAAAATGCAGTTGGACTGGACTTCACAATTTTTACTTGAAAAAATATCCAAATATAAAATGTCCAAATATAAACTGAATAATTGTGTCTGTAAAAAATGTTAGCTGTACTGCTAAAATAGTTTCGCATGCAGTCATTTTGAATTATGTGATATGATTCTGCTACAGCATCAGTTTACTGCGTAACTCCTCTTAACCACCCTTGAACACGGGAACAAAGCTGCCAGCTCAGATTCGTTGGTTGCTGTGTTTATTTTCTTGTTTGTTTTATTTGTTTATTTATTCGGATTTTTTTCTGCCACACGATTCGCAGCTTTTTCATGCCAGATAGTAGAAAATTATTAATGTACCTATTCTAATACTTTTAATGTATATGAAGATACATGTAATATTATAGTATTAATATAGTATATTGATATAATATAGTAACTTACCTCTAGATGAAGTAAAGGCACATAGTCCAAGTATCATCAGAATAAACATCTTTCAGGTCTGTCTGAATAGATGATTTTTAGAAGGAAGATGAAAGTTTTTACCTGCAGGATTTCCTGATTCACACTTTTTCTGGGGCTGATGTTGTTTGACTGAGGTTGGGTTTTTCCAGGAAAACGTACTGCACACAAGTAGTTAAATCCAAAATGTGTTTTGATTGCAAATGTTAATAGGTCTGAACTACCTGATTTGTCTCAGTAGTCTCTTTCCAACATTTTGTAGTCGTTTAGTCATCCACTCTTTCTTTAATAGAACAATGGAGTTTGCTGTGTATCCTCTGCTAGGGGTTGATCCTTAAATGTACATTTCAAATAATCTGAAAGACATTCAGTTATGGTTCAGGTCTGGGCTTTGTGCTGGCCAGTCACGTCCTGACATTGTTGTCAGTTAGTGGGTGCTTTATGACATGGGATAGTATTATTCTGAAACACCCTGTACCAGTGCCAAACGCTCTCTGAATTCCCACTGTATATGTGCAATATAAATCAGCTTCTGCTGTTTTGCCTGATTCACCGGCTGTTTTGTTGAACTCATGGATCTGGCGGGTCATGCAGAGCAACCCAACTGAAAACACTCACACATTCCAAACCTCACTGTTGTCTACACAGCTACATAGATGCGTGTAAGTGTGTAAACACAAGTCTTCTTTTTCAGATTCCATAGTACTGCCATATGCACCACAAATATCATCCATCTCAGTACATACACAGTCATAAACGCTTCCAGACTCACCCTCTCTGACCTCACTCAACAGACCACTGTTCATGTAAATGCTATAATCACTGTCCTCTTTAACATATGTGTTCACCGTGTGACCTTCCAGCGGCACAGAGCTTGTACTGTTTCTGTTTCTGCGTGTGTTCATATAAATGCTGTTAGAAGGAACACTTTCGCTGTTTGAGTGAAGACATATCGGTCGTCTCTCTCTCGCTCTCTTATCATCACAGTCTGTGTCAGGTGAAACAATACTGTAGTCATCCTCATGGTAATACACAGTAGTTTTCAACTCTGGAGCACCATCTGAAGAATCTTGGTCAGAGTGACCCACAGTGGTGTGGCCATGGTGATGTTACGACAGCAGTGTGATGTGTATGTTTTGCGGTGTTGAAACTGCAGTCTTTACCAATTTGTCGTGTGTCAATTTTTTTCCCCGTGCACAAAGAGAAAACATCAAAACAAACAGATTAATACATCTGTATAGACAGCACAAACACACATTCTGTTATGAATCATTCTGTAGGCTTTCATCACAAAATGAAAACACTGGACAAACACTGGACATGGGCTAGCATGAATGGCACAAGAGTTTAATTCTGAACAAATAGGAAACACACCCAAACCAAACCTTCGTGAGTGTGCTGTGAACGGAAGGGGCATCTTGAGACAGGACGTCGCATTTTGGTGGACGTAAGCATAATGTTCAACCATAGCTTTTGTTGAATTAAGTGTTAAAATCGTGACAAAATGAGTTCTGAATGAATATCCATATCTAAGGTATATAAAAGCTCCTTTTTCTAAATTATGTATAAGTATATATAATTCTGTCTTAGACATTGTGGTTTTATCATGAAAATGAAAGTTAAAATGTCAACTTTTGAATTCCTAAATGCCAGTCATAATAATCAAAAATGTACTGAAACCAGTGGTTTAAAATTAGTTCATAAAAAAGTAAAATGTATGATTTTGTCTCAAATGTTTGACCAAAAAAAAGAAAAAGACAACACATACCATGATGATGTAATGACATCTTTTGATATTTTGCTGACACAATCATAAATTCATTTCTGTCTAGTCAGTATGGCTGGCATCTGGAGGTGTACGGCTCTCTGTCTGCTCATGTTGCACACCGGCACAGGTACAGTGTATTCTGTAATATCAACAATTCCTCTTAATTTGTATGAGTATTATAAATTTGTTGACTGGGAATTAGAGTTTGATTTTTGACGTTGATTTAAACAAATGTGAGACACTCGTGCTAATCATCAGTATTCAGATTCTAAATAAATTAACAAATAACTTTGACTTAACTACACAGTAGTCTGAGAAGTAAAAAGCAGAAAAAAGAAGTGAATTAGCCTGTGCTTTCATGTGTGCGCTTCCAGTGCCCCATGGCCAGCTGGCTCTTTATGTCCAAGAGCAAGCTTCAGTTCAGTTTGTCATTCCCAAGCAAGAAAGACAATTTCTCATACTGGATTGGATACACAGAGCAGAGCATGTAGTTGTGTCTTACAACCACAAGCACAAAGATATTGTGAAGAAACCTTGGGACAATGTGGAATTTAACATGGAAACATTTGCTCTGACTCTGAAGAATGTACAGAAGAATCAAAGTGGAGACTATGTGGCCAAAATGCGTACTAGTTCCACAAATCAAATTGTTGCTCACTACAGAATATTTGTGCAAGGTATGATTTTTTTTTTTTTTTATATTATTTATGTTCTAAACAGAGCAGTTACTGTTGTGATGTTTCTAAATTACTTATTTAAAGCACTGGAGAATAATAATATCACATTAATATGGATGGGAGAGGACTTGCTCATGGTAGTACATTAATGAATAAAGTCTAACACTAATACAGCTAATATATGTACAGTTATAGTACAGTTAATGTATGTACAAGAGTGTGGTGATACCTTAGTATGCTCTCAGCAGTTTCATGCATGTAATCAGCAATTAGGTGAAAAAAAAACCAACATATTTTTGCAATTGCTGCGTTGGTCTTTGTCAGAAGCTTCTCTTTTCAGAACTGGAAAATGAAAAAATAGAACCACTAAAGGCACAATTACTTGTGAAAGTTCTTAGGGACTTTCCACTCTTTCAGCACACTTACTTCTCATTTCCGGTAGATATTTTCTCATTACAAAATGTAAGGCTCTCCTGTGTGTGATGGACTTATACAAGTGCAGTTTCTGCATGTAGACATAACTGATTTAAATGTCAATCACAAAATCTATCTTTCTTGGAAAGAACATGTAGTGAAGGATAAATTTAGTAGAACAAAGTAGAACAAAGCCCCATGAAAGCTGCTTTATTGACTACTACTGGAGTATGTCCACAACATATGTAATCAAAACAGCTTATCTGGTTCTTAATCACAAATGTTCATAGCAATGGTAAGTGATTTTACCGCTACAGGGAAATCCATACTGTCTTGCAAAAAGACAAAATGATGATTCAATACTGAAGACATAAAGATCACTCACAGTGAGGGGTCTGAGAAGAGATGACACCTGGCTTCACTGTGGACCGAACAGATGATAATTTCTCTGTCAATTTATTCATACTCTGCCTATGATCATTTGTAGACTCTTTCATTAATGTCCTATATGTTTTATAGATTTTACACGTTTTACTAAGGTTCTTTATATATGTTATGTGTTTATGTTAACAAGGTTCGTTAATTAGCATAGTTAATCATTAATGATTAGGAGGAAGAGTAAGAAGAATAAGATTAATATGCCTATGCACTATGCAGTCTATGTTTAGGGAAACAAATCTATTGGTATACAGTCTGTTTCTTACCTGGCATATATTACATATTCCATTACAAATGGGCTTTATCATATATTTCAGCTCCAGTCGAGGCTCCTGTTCTGACTGCCCTTTCTAAGCAGTCTAGGGGTGACGACTGTAACGTGACAGTGACCTGCAGAGGTCATGACCTCTTGCTCCAGTCAAACTGCAACAACATGACCTGTTTTCCACAGAGCATGATCTCTTCAGCAGTGTCCAGCCTCACTGTATCTGTTAAAAGTGGCTTTATTGTTTGCAACCACAGCAACCAAGTCAGCTGGAAGAATGTCACAGAAACGTTAGACCTGCTGTGTCCTCCTTTTGAAGGTAACAATGTGGACACAATTACAGTGCACTGTCTGTTAAGAAAAACGTTACAACATATCATCAATTTAAGACTACAGGAAATTGCAGTTGGCTACACTGCCCATTGATATAAAGACCCATCTTTACAAAGGGATAAAGAATTATTTGAAATTAGTTTATTAATTTTTATAAAAAATTGTATAAAATAGTTTTTACGCAAACGGGAACTGCTGCTTACAAAATAGTGAGTCTACATTCATCTCGTTAATTCCTTAGCTTACTTTGTCTTCTCCAACAGTTAGCCAATCAGCTTTTTAATCAGATATTTGTGAATACATTGCGACCATTTAACCACCATCAGGATGTCTTATATTAATAATACATTAACATATTATATTACTAAATTAACTTTCCACAGGTCAAGTCGCAGTTACCCAATTTATGTGCGTTTTCATTTTAAACCACATGTAAACCCTTTACAAGGGCAGTCAAACTGTAAAGTGGTACTGATACAACCAATGTGTTACTTATGTAGGTAGGAAATAGGACACTAATAGCAGCAGAACCTGTGTGGGAGAAAGTATTCGGACAATCTTCTAGAGTTTTAGATATTAAACTAAACTTGAACGGCAGTGCTAGTGAAGGTGAAAGTCATATTAACCCACAAGATCCAACGACAGAGAGAAAACATTGGAGCATATTCACAGGAGTAGGTTTTCCACAAAGAGAGTCTCCATCAGCAGCCAAGTACAAAAGTGCTTGAATCCTATTATGAAAGACATTTCTCAACTTACAAACAGTATTTTCTCTTAATAAAAGTTTTACTAAAATTTAAATGCTAACATCCATCAGACAATAATAACTAACTTTTATTTCCAGACAATGTCGAGCACAACAAGGAAAAAGAAACCAATCTTTTGGGAATTTTTGGAATACCGGTCATTGTCACTGCGCTGGTGATCATTGCATGTGTAGACCTTCTGTGAGTGTGAAAAAAGGTACAGTAACAGTATTGCTACTTACCAAAGTTTTTCACATGCTCCAACATACGAACACTGTGCATGAATGTGACTAATAGAAGAAACACAGCAGTATATGACCATGGGGAGATCTTGTCTGCCTACTTTGTTGTACAGGTTTCACTTCTACAAAGTATACAAGCCGGGCTTCTGGCAAACCTAAGGTACTCGTACTAAAAGATAACTGTCTATGGTTAAATGTTTACCTTTAACATGTTTACCAAAAAGGAGATGCTTTAAGGAGCCAATAACAATTTAATGAGCAGAAAACTAAGCAAAAAGGTTTACATTCACCTTCTTTTTGTTTTGATGTTTTCTCTTTATGCATCGGGGGTATGGAAAAATGACACAGGACAAATTGGCAGAGTGTTCAGTTTCAACACCACAAAACATGTACGTCACACCGCTGTCGCGACATCACCATGCCCGCACCACTGTGGATCGCTCTGACCGAGATTCTTCAGACGGTGCTCCAAAGTTGAAAACTACAGTGTGTTACCAGGAGGATGACTACAGCCCTGTTTCACCTGTAACAGATGATATGAGAGAGAGAGAGACCACCGAGATGCATCTTTACTCAAACAGCGAGAGTGTTCGTTCTAACAGCATTTATATGAACATACACACAAACAGAAACAGTACAAGCTCTGTGCCGCTGGAAGGTCACACGGTGAACACATATGTCAAAGAGGACAGTGATTATAGCATTTACATGAACAGTGGTCTGTTGAGTGAGGTCAGAGAGGGTGAGTCTGGAAGCGTTGATGACTGTGTATGTACTGAGATGGATATTTGTGGTGCATATGGCAGTACTATGGAATCTGAAAATATTTATGCAAACCATGACACAGGTTGTTTATGAGAATCTTGATGGGGCCGGAGCAAATTTCAGCTGCAAATGTTTCATCAAAAACCTGTAGATTAGCATGCAAACCTGAAATCTCTGAGCCTTATCCTGGAGAATTTCACTCCAGCAGAGTGTAACTCCAACCAGAACCAAATACATCAAATTAATAATACTACATGTTTTTTGACCACTTCCTGTTTCCGTGATGACACTTTTTTTCAGCCTTTTCACTGAATGTTCACTTGAATTCTCTGCCTGGGCTTCCCGCCACTGTGTACTAGGTTATGGGCAACCGGCAATGTATGCTGAAGACTGAACTAGAGTTTGTAATGGCAATGTAAAATTGAGATTGTAAAAAGTGTTGCAGTTGTGCAGTGCCCCATGGTGATTACTGATCTGTGTCTCCCACTCCATTTCACAGTTCTCATTTTAACCATTTGCATATGCAGTTACCTGCCTACTGATTTAATGATTTTACTAAAAATATATTGACAAAAATTAAACTCAGGTACAAAAATCAGAAATCAAACACCACTGGTTTAAATGTGTATCCGGGCACTGGCAGGATAAACCTTACAGTAAGAGAAAGTTATTGACAGTGGCTGGCTGTAGTAAAGACAAAACCATAGTCACTGTGCTGGTCCCTCTCACCTCCTCAGAATTTCAGTGAATCAGTTGAACAAAGGGAAAGAAGGGACACTTACATAACTTTTTATTTGATCCCCTCACAGAGAACAGTAGGGAACATTTTAGAACCTTTTCTGGAAATACTCAATAGAGGGTAGATACAGTCTTCTACAGGAGACAACTGCCCCACTAGTTTTGAAAAATAATTCTTTTCCAAAATCAATTTATTCTTGTATAACCACAATATTAATATATTAGTGTATGCTTTTAAGTGTTGTGTTGATCTAAATTATTGATTGACATTACATATGAAAATCTACTGTTGCTCTAAACAAAATCTTCTTGCTTGTTGCACATTGGTAACTACTGCTGCTAGAATACTGTACTAAATCAGTACTGTATTCTGAACTGTTTCTGGTGACTGCTGTTCAGTATAGCATGTCACTGACTCATATGCACAAACCTACTTTACATATTCCCAGTACTGTACTGGTCAAAATAATGCACTGTCTGTTCATTGTGTATTGGTCCTGTCCTGTATTTATTGTATGGTATTATTGCACTGTATTGTATTGTTTGCACTCGTGTAGTGTGTTGGCTGTTGCACTAGTTTTGTGTTGCACCATGGTCCTCGAGGAACATTGTTTCGTTTTGCTGTGTACTTGTCTATAGATAAAATTACAATAAAGCCTTTTGAACTTGAACTATTGACAGCATGAGGAGCATGAGACATTGCATCTGAAACACATTAGGACAGAAATTTAATGACATTTAAGTGGTATCCGATGCATTGACCAGGTTTCCATTCAACCCTGATGAACCTGTTCCGGTCCCCCATCCACCACCTCTACTTTTATTCATTCTCTTCTGTTGTGCAGGTTTGGCTGTCCAGTCCATCTGCTCCAGTCCAGGTATTTTCAAAACCCATCCGTTCACCACCGGGAGTTACAAGGAGGACAGTAGAGCAAGTGAAAGGTGACAGTTGTCTATCCCTACTCTGCTTGGCCTTGTGTGTGATCGTTTGGCAAATGACTTGCATAAAGTTAGACTCTGACTAGGACTGGATAATTGATGCCTGTTCTCCACACAAAACACACTTTGTAGATTTGTAATTTGTTTGCACCTCACTGGGATGTGGGGTCGGGCTACCTCTTCTGTTGGGCTATGTTGTTTGTCCTTTTTACTGGGCTAGCTAAGGAAAACTTGGGTGCCTGAATTCATATAATCATAAAAGAATCTAGTGAGCTCTCCCCTAGCTTTTGTCTGGTGGATTTTATGAGGGTCTTGTCAGCCCAAACTGAGGAACTCTCCTCAGCTCATAATTGAGGGTTAATTTAGGCTTAGTCTGTAATGGAGGCCTACTTCAAAAAGTCAAACAGATGTGACTAAGTACGATGGGACAGTAGCAAGTTCAGCCTGTGCATGAGGTTCAGTAAGGTTAGCTGGGCATATGAGGTTTGGTAAGCTCATCAACTGAGAAGCAGCTAGTAGCTGAACTCAGGAAGCGCTGCTCACAAGTCATACACTTTGCCATTACAGGTTTTTTTTAACCAATAAAACAGGCAGCTTGATCACACACTCATTCCAAATATATGGAGACAAAGCCAGGAAAAATACATTTTTAAAAAGGAAGAGGTTTTGAGCAACAGTTTAATAACACGACAAGCTGTGGTGAATTTTAAATATGCTTTGTTTTATTACCCATTTCCTTTATCACAAAGAGAAGTCTTTGAAATGCAGACTAAAGTCCATTCTGTATATAAACTGTACACAAAAGCAAGGCACTATTCTGTACATTTACAGTAATTCATTAATTTCATCTCTTTTCTCCTCACGTATCCCATGCGGTCACAAACGAGCACAAGTGATGGCTCCCAGCCATTTAAGGTAGGAGATCGCTATGACAACCAAACCTCATTCACTTCATCCCCAGAAGGAACATACTTAGCATGTGAACTCCAAAAAAAACAAAAAAAAAAAACAAGATGAACACGAAAAATACAAAAACAAAAAAAAGAATGAAAAGAAAACCAAAATCAAGAGCAACTAACACCATGACAATAGTGTGCACTACATTTCCTACAAAGAACCTTTTTTCTAAATAAGCTACATGTTCAAAGGTTACGAGGCATTCTTTTCAAACAGCAGAACAGCACCATCTTAGCGTGAACTACACAGGACGAAACCGAGGCGCCGTAGTGGATTTTTTGTTTTGTTTGTTTGTTGTTTTTTGTTGGAATCCCTGCCTTTTCTTAAGAAAACATTTAAAACACTTAAACAGACGAGAACAGAGCACTTGGTGGAGAAGACTGCACGGAGCCTTACTGCACAGCACGGGTCACAGAAACAGAACGTCACTAAGCGTTGGACAGGGCTGACGTGAACAAAGGCCGTCGCTTCCCCGGAGTACGACCAACGACCACGTCGGATTATTACATCAGAGATTGACAATGCGCATCTGCAGGTTACAAAGTGACTTTTTACTTTTTGACATGACCCATCACACCTTTCCCAAAGAGTGCTTGACTGTGCCCAAAGTTGAGTGGTTTCTATGACAACTTGGTCACAGCACCCATGTGAGCACAGAATCGAGGGCGGTGGGCAGATATGGCGTGTGGTGACAGTCACCATGACAACAGGGACTAAAAGAGTCCTTTGGCTTTTTTTAGGTTGACTTGCTTCCACCCTGGCAAGGTCTCATACTCCTCCCTCTTCATCTCCAGGGCTTTCTGAAGAAACACGTACAAAGATTATGAGAATACACAAACACACAGAGGAAGGGGGGAGAGAGAGAAAATGTATATTTGTCCTGATATCTTTTTGAAGCTTCTACAGAAGTGAGACAGTGCTCTGAAGTATTGAAGAGTATCAGTGATGTTTGCATTTTTTTTTGAAGGTCATGTTTATATATCACAGTTCTGGCATGACAGAACAGATAAAATGATGGCTAACTTGGAAATCTATTCGGCCTTAGTAACTTCGGACTAACTAAAGGGAAAGTTTCAACATACATCGACAGACTTTACCATTAAAGACCAATTAGTTATTGTATCTTAAGCTAAGCAAAAGAGACTGTACTTTAAGTACACATTTTGCAACCAAATAAACGAAAATGTTACATTTTATAGAAACATGGCCCAAATACATTTGTATCATTTTACTAATGAACAATTTCCTGACGATGACTAAATCATTGCAGTCACATATAGACTATTTGCTGTAATGAATTTCATTGACCAGCAGATGTCAGTCGTGTCGTTTCAAATCAGTGTGTAACAGTCAGCTCAGTTTCACCATTTAAGAATACCTCGTTTTTGTTCATGACACAAAAAAAAAAGGTTGAGGGAATAGTCATGCCTGACTGTATAAACATCAAAACATTTAGAGAGCTGAGGGGAGGCAGTGTCAGTGGTGGTCTACCAGCTAAAGCAGTAAAAGGAGAAAAAAAAAAACAAGTGAGGAAGAGTAGAGTGCGAGAAGAGTGAACAGGTTTAATCAGTGTAGAAAGGGCAGAAGATACCACAGTGACTGACATTCCCTTATTTTAAAACATACACTCACCTACACAGAAACCCTTACAAATCAGCCTGGAGTATGAAAAACAAAACAACAGATTCTGTAAATTTATGGATCTTACATAAAGAAATATAGCCTCATGAAAGGTAGCTGGACTAAGGGACACGATTGCAGTTTGGGTGTAGCCTCACCTCAAAGTCCTCGTCTGATAGGTAGACTTCAAGGCGCAGGGGGTCAACACCTTGGGGGAGGGGCCGGCCCTGCAGTGCTTCCAGCGGATAGGTGCTTTGGCAGAGACGAGCCAGAACCTCCTCCACCAGGATGATCTGGTTACACACCTCTGCCTCCTACACACACACACACACACAAATCCCTTCAGTTTAATCACTAGAAGACATCTACAAACATACACCTTCCCTTTCCATACTATAGTCTAGATTTCCATGCATGCATGTTATATATATATATATATATATGTATATGTATATATATATATATATATATATATATATATATATATATATATATATATGTGTGTGTGTGTGTGTGTGTGTGTGTGTGTGTGTGTGTGTGTGTGTGTGTGTGTGTGTGTGTACGCACGCACACACATGCACAGTGTCACCTGTTCCGTGATATCAGCGATGTCCTCTCTGTGTTCCCAGCTGGGGAACATGTTGGTAAAAGTGAGAGGCTCCAGACCAGCGTGGATCAGGTACGACTTCTGGGGTTTCTTCTCACTCTTTTCTGAAGGAGAAAGTGAAGACCCGTTCGCATTGCCAGGCTTCCAATATTTCGCCGCAATGGAGCGAGCCCAGTTCCGCCCATTCCGATTCCGCAGCCCCAGCTCACCTCTGCAGTACCGGAGAACAGTTTCCATGGCACACTTCCTGTCAGCATCCCAGCGGATACGGGCCGAGCCCGGGCTGTCCATGTCCTTTGGCCACCAGCCCTGCCATAGGTACACCTCATGATAGTTATCCACCAGGAAGAGTGCTAGAGTGAGAGAGCGAGCAAAAAAGAAGAGAGGAGAGAGAAAGAGGCACATTTCAGTCTCCACAGCTTAACTGTTCTGTTCTTTCTGTCCTTCCCAAATTCATACAAGTAGCACTTTCAAGTTGGAGAGTGAGAGAACATGCATGCAGATGAACCTCACTAAACACGTCCACGAGGCATAGTATGGTGTGTTATCATGGCTACCTGGCTGTTGTGCTGAGTACAGGTCTTCCTGTAGGAAGGGCAGTGAGCAGACCAAATCTGGCGTTCGGGATGGGAAGAAATACTCCTGGGCCACGAACTCACCCGAAGAGCTGGTCAGCTGGAACAGGCGCGGCATGAAGTTAAACTTGCCTGGATCTGAAAGAGCAAGGCCAAAAGCACACAGAGCATGAGAGACCAAGTTGCAGGTGAAAAACAGAAATGAGCTGTAGCCCTGGTACGTGAAATTACGTACCTTGAAGCATACAGTCATAAGCCTTGCGATCCTTCCGGCCTAACGCTTCCCAGAATTCCACTGGCTCCGCCCCTTCTTCACACTCGTGAACGGTCACGTTGCAGCTGCTGTGAAGTCCAGCCTCTAGTGGTCGTCTTAAAGAAGCAAAATGGTATCAGGCTGTGATCTTGTTCCTACATTCCAAGATCAAATAAATCCAGGAGCGCTGCCAACTGGCAGCTAGCGTAAAAAACATGCGCACTTAGGATCAACACGGCATCCCCTGAACTCACTGCTCTTTGATCTTGTTGGCGGCGGTGCAGGCCACCTCTCGGGTGCATGCTTGGGTCTTGCAGCCGTGCCACAGGTAGATGAGTGCTTTGTTAACGCTGAGCAGAATCATGGAAGTGCGAGAGCGCAGGCTGCTGCAGTGACACGCCACCTCCAGCAGGTGGCCCTCTTCCGGCATCTCCCCACGCACACAATAGAGGCGCCATTCATCTAGGGGATGGGGGATGGGAGCGGGTGATGGAGAGAGATGGTGCAGTGTTACTCAACACACATACAGATACACACCCCAACAACCTTCACATTTAAACCAGAAGACCAGGTTTTTAAGAACTCCGAGATAGAAACAAGGAATGAAAAACTGCATACTGAGGGTGCAGAAAGTGAAAAACAGAAGGTCACAGATGTAAGTGAGTGAGGTGTGTCCTTACTCTGGATGTTCTCCTCCTCTTCCTCCCTCTTCCCAGAATGCACCATCATTCCTCCACCAAAGCACTGCAAGAAGCACGGCGGCTCCTTCCCCTGCTGCACCGGCACCTGCCAATCAGCACACAGCTTCAAGTTCACCTTCGACCTGCTTTGTCACACAAGACACTGTGGGCAGACCCTCACAAGATCTTTGGGGTTTTAAACAAATTTTGCAGTTATGTTGGCCAGTGTCAAACAGACGGGCTATTTTGAGGATATCCACACCCACCCTACCTGTGCCCCCCTCTCCTCATCCAGCTCAACGGTCATCAGCGCTGAGGTTCCCTTCTCATTCACTGTGGAGTACCTGCCCTGCCAAAAGAAGTAGCAGCACTTCTCCCGGCCAGGGCCTGCACTGCGCACCTGCTCAGGCTTCTGCCTGCTCCCCACTATCCTCGCATGTACACACACACACACACACACACACACACACACACACACACACCTGAATCAAAATATCCAACAAATAAATAGGAGCTGAACATCTAAATTGTCTTTAGTGCAGGCGCACACACATGACGATACTCACCAGCCACGCTCACCATGTACTTCCACTTCACCACATAGGCATCGCCCTCGTGGAACTGGCCGATGCTCTGCTTGGGCAGCCGGCTGTAGTCGAACTCCAGGATATGCCAGACATCCACGCTCACCGTGCTGATCTCCATGGAGCGAAGAGGATCTTCAGGGCCACCGCCCACCGGCCCGTGGCCCCGCCCCACATCCTGCCCGTCCAGAACCATGCTGACAGGCGACTGGAGGACGGGGAGCATCAGAGCCACGTCATACGCATGGCACTCCAACCGAGAGTCCCCACCCAGAGAGAGCTGGTGTTGGGGAGGAGAAGAGGTGAAGAGAGATGGATGTGAATGTGGGGAGGACAGGGAATGGCAGGAATCCAACATCAATGCACAGGCGGTAAAACACAAAACAATGCACAGTCTGAAAAAAGAACTACCAAGTACTATCGAAATGTAGAGCCTTTTTCTGGAGAATTAAAGAATGAAGGTTCAGTCACAGGAGCACCCAGATTGTCTCCATCTTTGCCCAAGTCCAACTTCCAAATAAAGTAGGATTCTTGGTTTCTGGTGCAGGTGTACAGGGAGGTGGGAAAGAGCAAAAATGTGGACATTGGCAGACCCTGAGGAATAAATATTGCGTTATAGGCCCCCATACACCCACACCCACACCCCCTTGCTAGAGGCACTTACCTTCTGTTCGAAGGACTGTTCGTTGCCATTCTTTGTTGGCGTGCTGGTGAGCTCTCTCCAGTCCAGGAACTTCTCTCTGAACAAAGAAGTCTCATTGTGCTCCGTCAGCCGGCCAAATATCGCCCAGTCTGGACGACCCTGACCCTTCCTACACACATGCACGGAACACACACGCAGACATACCAATAAACACATCCCCTACTTCAAAACAGGAAATATAATGTGCCTCACCAATTCTAGCAAGAAAGATCTGCTTCCAGACCTGGGTATGAGGGGGTTGCACCCTCCGGGATCGAGGGGGTTGATATCGCAGTTGGCGTAGTCAAAGGTGCCGTTCCAGAGGTGCTTGGCTAGCTGGAAGGCAACCTTCCTCTGAGCAAGGGTGACCTCCTTCCCATGCCACACATACACCTCGCTGCCAAAGTCAAAGACCAGCACCTATGCAGAGAGAAGCCGCACACCAGTCTACTTCAAAAACACTCAACCAAGTCAGATTTTAACTGGTAACTATTCATATTTATGAATAGTACTACTTATACAGTACTGTGCAATAGTCTTAGGCCTCCATTAGATTTGTTGTTTCAGCATTTCTCAGGCTCTTTATTAAAATGTAAGGGGAGGTCACACTACATACTTGCCACCGTAGTTAAGGGAAGATATTTTCCTAAATTTCCTAAAAAGATATGTTTTCCTACATTTTTTATAATGCATACAACTTTTCTGTATTTTCATGTTGTATTCTAATAAAGAGACTGAGATATCAGTAATGTTCAGTATACATACACAGTACTGTATATACAAGATATAAATTGTATAAAAGTGTAATTGTATTTAAATTGGTACTATATATACGTGCTGGGAACAGCAAGTAGCTTCATACCTCTTTAGAGCCCAGTAGGGAACAACGCGGAACTTTGCCCCAGAAGTCATCATCAGGAAGCAGCTTATCATCCACTAGACGGAAGATGCAGTTCGTCTCCACGATCGCACTCTCATACAGCTCATCATCTTCAGGGGGCCCAGCCGCTGTGAGAGATACGCACGCACGCACGCACACGCACACACACACACACACACACACACACACACACACACACAAAATATCCGCATAATGTGCAATAAATGAGGAAATTCATTATGGTCACATGTTAGTGTGTGAACATACACTGATAACTGCCTGGCCCTGCCAGAATTTTCCAGAACTCTGCCACCATGGGGCTTTGAGAGTTCACCCCCTCTTCTATGGTGTCCACCTGTGTTGCTCGGCAACCAAGGTCATGGTTCAAATGGATGAAAGTGGCCAGCTCAGAGGCCTAATAAAGACACAAATGAAAAGGAGAAGAAAGGTTCCATGAATAGGGAAGGCAGATCTCAGATCAGTTCTAAAGGCTTGATTAATATTAGGCAGTACATCTAATAATGAGCACTAGCCAGGCTGAGACATACCTTTGCCCTCTCTATGACATTTGCAAACTCTCCAACCCAAACAAAGCAGTGTTCAGGCGTAACAAGCAGAAAACAGTCGCCACTGTTTAGAGATGAGACTCTGGGCTCCACTAGTCTAGTCTGTACGTGACGACGCCCTAGGAAACCAAAAAAAAAAAAAGCACATGGTTCAACTTACACAGGTGCAAACACTCAGACAAACAAGACAGACACTCAGATGATCGGCAGATTTAGGGTATGACAGTAACAGATCATGTAATAGTGCAGAACAATCACAAGATTGAAGGTCATATCAACAGAGGATACATTTTGTGTGAAAACTGACCTTTGACCTGCATGAGCATGACCTTTTTGTACGGAGCGGCGCTGTTATTGGTCACCTGCTCAGAGTTGCTGACGCTGCGCAAGCTGACACTGCTGTAGTCCTCTTTACTGGCCAAGCCAGCCACGGCTGCATCCACCAGACTGGAGCTGTTACTTACTACCAAAATGTACAACACTCACATCAAACACACATGCATATATGCACAGAAACGCACGTACACACTTGATAAGGCTGGAGTTCTTACTACAAACCACCCCACGCACACACGCACACCACAACACAAACAAGCAGCAAGCCGGCATTTCAAAGGCGAATGATGCGCACACGCGCACACACACACACACACACACACTCTTCCCCCTTCAGCCTCCTCTCCCATCCTAGCCTCCCCTTTTCTAAATAGTCCCTCTGCTCCTTGACGTCTCTGCCATTCTTCCCTGCATGTTGACTTCCTTTACACACCCTCATTCTTCCTTCTGCCAGCAGATGCCTCTTCACTCCCCTCTCCTCCTGATCACTGCCCCACCCCTCCTGTTTGCTGGAAGCCTAAAGTTCCCTCCTGGAGCAAACTCCAACGCAGAGACTCGGTTTTTCTTGCTGCGTAACGATCTTCCATTTCTCATCTTCTCTCCCCCCTCTCTCCTTCTCATCCCTTCTTCCTACTCTGCATTCCTCTCCCTCCCCTTCTCATAATTTCGTCCTCGATTACATCACTCCACCACCTCTCCATCGCTCTTCTCCTACTCCTTCGTGTGTCACTCTTTCCTCCTCTGTCCCTCCATCGCTCGCTCACTCACTCCTCTCCTGCTTGATCCTCCTGCTCTCCAGGAGGCCCACGTTCAGCCGCTGCTCCGTGTACTCCTGCTTGATGTCCTGCCGCGCCGCCAAGATCTTCAGTGGGTTGCGTGAGGCCTGCACGTTACGCGACGGACGCACCGCGCGCTTGTGCTGCACCATCGCCGATGCCAGCCTGCGGTGCAACATGCCAACATCACATTAGGGAGAGGAGTGGGGGGGTGTGTGGGTGTATACGCACTCATTGTGTGTTCTTAGAAACCATGGTTGTTTCCCTACTAGGGGAAATTGTGCACTAAACTGCCTCTGCGATTTTATGGTGTTGTTACATATTCTAAACAGTAAAAATGACTAAAAAGCTCACCATCAAAGACTCAATTTGTAGTGTACAGACACTACAACCTACAGTGTACATCATAATGCAATGTGAAGGTGCCTTAGCAAAGAGCAGTCATCTGTGAGGACCACTGAATAGGACACACGAAGCAGCTGATTTGCAGCTTTTAGAGGTAATTGGTCTCATTTGTCATTAAATGCATGTTAGCTTTCTAGCAAGGTGATGCGTGTTTGTTCACCAACCGTAAAGGTTTGCCTCAACTGAGGATAATGACAAAAGTCTCCAGTCTGTCAAATCCATTACATCCATGAATCTTTATCGGGGTTTTTTCTGCCCAAAAAAATGCACCTTAGAACAGTGTCCAAAACTGCCATCTGCTTCACACGCCAAGTCCCTACACAAGTAACTGCTTCGGTTTTTGCACACAGCAAGTGTACAAAATGAGAGAAACATTGCCAAATGTTTCCCTCCACCAATGAGCGTGCTTTTGTACACCATACAATTATGGCGCATCTTGATGTGTGATCAGGTGTGTACACTTCCAAGAGCACTTGTTCTGTATTAGTACATCTCAAAAGTAGAAGAAACCCATACAAGAGGGAGAGTGCAATATCTCTGCTCTGGATTAAAAGACTTCGCTGCGCGATTGCTGCAATATTAACCAAGAGTGCTCACTTCGCTCTCTGGACTCTAACTGGGTTTTGCTGCCAGACAGCGGGAACCATCAGCTTCCATGACAACCACAGTCAAAAACACAGTCTCAGCCAGTTAATCAGATAATTATTATAATAATATTATATACTAAACCCCAAAATGAAGGGAAAAACATTGCATAATAAAGTAGAATGATGTATTACAGGAAAAACATTACATATACCTTTGACTGTCTACACACATTGTGAAAATACTGTGTGCCTGTCTGCAAGTGTGCTAAATAGTGCAATCCATCATTCTAAATGAACTCCAAAAGACATTTGTACAGTATATGTACCCCTGGCTTTCTTTGAGAACTGTAGTCATTTTGCTGTGTGCTTACTGTGGTGTCTGTTTGCCAAAGATGGCATCCAAGTCTTCGTCCATCGGCACTCTGCTCATCATGCTATGGGGAATGTCCACCATATGGCGATAGAACTTTGAGAAGATCTCGTCATCCAAACGCATCACTTCTTTCACCGCCTTCTCTGTGACCGTCAGAGTGGTCTCCTGCAAGCCTGTCACTGAGAACGAGTCAGACAAACCAAGGATCACTTAACACCAGACGAAGAGGCCCAGAGAAGCCCGACACATCCGAGATACTCACCTTTACTGTTCAAACGGCCCAGAAATGTCTCCAGTTTATCCAACTTCTTGTCAGACTCCATATCCGCTCTGGCCTCTATCTCTAAAGCAGGAGGGCACATTTTCTCATGCATTCTAACTGAAAATCTGTAGCTTTGTAGAATCAATACATGAAACATACCAAAAAAAATAAAATAATAAAATGCTCAGTAGTGCAGTAGTGGCTTTTGAGGGATGTGTGTGTGTGTGTGTGTGTGTGTAAAGACTAAGTGAATAAGAGTTAGACAGTGAAAGACGAAGGTGAGAAGCCAGTGGAAGAACTAAAGAGTGAGTGAATATGGATTTACCCTCTTGCGGTTTAGAGATAGCCGGTATGCTGCTCTTGAGCTTAGCAGAGACTGGAGACAGAATTGGACTGATCACTGCAGAGGATGCAGCAAGACCTGAGACAGAATCAAGGTCAAGTAATACATATTAAAATCTCACAGGTGGATTTATCAATTAAAAGAAGCAAAAAAGGGTGGCTGAATACAAGGCTCGTATCTAAACTTTCATAGAGCTTGTGGCCTTTGGCTTCGGCTTCAAAAGGTAAACACATGTGCATGTCCCAACCTTTCTTCACCATCCGAGCAGCAACGGTGTACTGGGCAGAGTCATTTGCCACACCCCTTCCCGTGCTTTGCCACGCCTCCTCTCGAGTGGAGATCATTTGCTTCCGCTCCTCAATGGACATCTGCCCCTCCCCCTCTTCTGACACTCTCTGAACAGAAAATACAAACTGGCATTAGAAACACCGAATCATGGATATAGTTGGCCTGAAAAGCGTGCGTCACCGTGACAGCATATGTGGCAAGAGGTGAATGCCAAATCTTAGTTTCATTGTTGTCTGGAAGCAAGAAACGAGAGCATCTATCCATTTAGGAAAAACAAGCCCTTCACCAACACAAATGCAACATGCTTACTTAACCAACATTTACACATTTCAGTATTTATCCCACAGGGGGAAATGAGACGCGAAATGCCCCCTTACACAGACACTGCACCTTACCTGGCCTGCGGGTTCTAGAGACTGGACTGTGGGGCTAGATGACGCAGGAGTGGGAGAAAAGGTGGAAGCAAAAACAGGCTCCTAAATACAGAACACGGAGTGAAGAGGGGAGAAAAGACAGGTGAAAGCAAAAAGCACTAAGGAACCAGAGAGAGAGAGAGCGAGAGAGAGAGAGAGCGAGAGAGAGAGAGAGAGAGAGCGAGAGAGAGAGAGAGAGAGCGAGAGAGAGAGAGAGAGAGAGAGCGAGAGAGAGAGAGAGACATATAAAAAACAGAATGGACAAAAAGGGGATGAGTGAGAAATGCACACAAAAACGAGAGATGATGAGAAACGGAAAAAGCACCAGAAAAGTCGGCCAAAGCCCAACACATTTAGCCCTCTGAAATCTATAACGGCAACAAAAGGTTTTCCTGATCTTGCTTTTAGCCAAGCGGAGCTTTAGAAGCCCTATCCACACATTAGTCACACACAGACAGTCAGAGTCGCAAACATCACAAACGCATTCAGAAAAGGAGAAGAAAGCAGGCATCTACACCAGCCAGAGGGATGAAGGGTAGCGCCGCTGCTGTTAGGTAAATGACCATAGCCATCACTATACACATGCTTGTTGGTTTCCTCCAAAGCCGCTTGGGTAATTGCGGTGCGACAGTCATTGAACAGCTAAAACCACACCGTACAGCCATGAGTTTGCACATTTGCAATTAACCAAAGTGAGGTTCACAAGTTGAAACAGTTTCAACAGAGGAGCCGGTTTGAACCCAGTTAATGGCTTCAGTTCAGGGACGGACGGAGCGAATGAGCAAAAAACAAAAAATATCAAAGTGGCGGCATTTCAGAGGACAGCAAACAGCCAAGTCACAGCTAAGCTTCAAACAGCATCTCTGTACTACAAGGAAAGGGCCAGTCAACCTACAGTGTGGAAGAGGAAGCAGAAAGCACTGCAAGCACATTTGTAAAAGACCACTATAGCCACAGCCAGTACCGTAGTCAGTGTAGTTCACATTGATCTGTCTTACCCAAACCCTCTCAGATGACGTGAACTCCTCAATTGCCCTTTCTTCCTACAACACACAAGGAATGTATGTGTGCATAAGAATCTGCTGGATCACCATGGTTGTTATGGTTATGCTTAATGCAGTGTTGCACATCACTCAAGCAACTATATAGTCCTAAATAAACATTGCCACAAATGCAAAACTGCTTTCACAGGACATAAGATGTGTAGCTAAAAGGTCAGTCTGCCACAATAGAACGGCAACTCTTGTGTTTTGCGCCACAGATCCATGGCTGGTCACGGCTCCGCAGATCCCTCACAGTTGATTGGCGTCTGCTTTATTAGGACCTTTAGCCAGTCACGTACCTTCTTGAAGCCCTGCTCCTCCCATATCTGGCTGCTCTTCTCACTGAGCGACACCACTTCCTGCACCACTTCCTGCTTCTTGTTGATCCTATTCCTCCAGTCCTCTTCGCCGCTCTTTTTCAACAAGGCTAATCTGAGATTGAGGGAGACGTGATGTTACACAGACTTTATAAAAAAAATTAAAAAAAAAAAAAAAAAAAAAGGCCCATACCCAAAATAATATTGGTGGACCTTTTTCCCCCCTTTGAATGATCTGTAACAGCATATCACTGCCGTACAGTAAAGGACCTCGGGCTGGATTTTATCGCATCGTTATGTTCTCCTAACAAGGCCATAGTTCTTCAGACAGACAGACAGACATTCTCCTTTCCGTTCTTCCACACTCGTCATAAACAACGGCAGACGCTGCACACTAAAATAGCAAGCCCTCAACGACTCGACGGAGGAGGGAGGAGGGTGGAGGAGTGCTGACCCATATCCATTCATCAAGTGGGGACACAAGGAGAGCACCAGCACAAACACACCCACAGCCCATCCGGGGACCAGGTACTGTGCAGCAACAGGAACAATCCTCTATTTTTAGAGTCTCTTTGCAGCAGTCTGCCGGCTGCTTTCCCCAGCACATATTAACTGTATCGTTAGGCTTTATAGACTGTCGATGGGCCAGCCTTAATCTAGGTCATGGGAACTGGCTCATTATTTTTCCCATTCAGTGATGGCACATTAGAGGCAAAAATAAAAAGCTCAAAATGAGGGCCAAGTTCCACCCCAAAGCTCAGTGCACTGAACACCCATCTGCACCTGGCTCTATTCTACATGATAAAACACACACGCTCACACTCACCTTTCTCTGATGGACATTGAGGTCATGGTGTCCGGTTCTTTGTGGGCCACAAGCTGATTATCAGTGGAAACAGGGAAGTCAGAGGGGTGGAGGCGACCCGGACTGACGCTCTCTTCCAAGGGCGAGGCACCTCCCGGCTGGACCTGGGATGGGTGTAGAACGTACAGCTGGGGTTTCGGCGGCGTCTGCGGGGGGGTCTTGGTCTGGGAAGGTATGTAGGAATATGACTGACAGGGGGCAAAGGCCTGTGGCTTATGCTGCCCCTTCGCTTGTGTCTGGTGTTTGGCTTCTAGGGAGTCTTGTGCTGCGGTTGGTGGAGGAGACCGGAGGTCCGTGTATGGATGGAACAGAGATACAGGCTGGTGGTCAGGGTGGAGCTGCGGCTGGGGTCTGGGAGGAGTGCAGGGTGAGGTCTGACTGTAAGGTTGGGGGTGCGGTAGTATGTGAGTCTGGGGGGAGCTTTGGAAGGCTGGGGCCGCGTGGGATTGAGGTGGTGTGTATGGTGGTGTGCGCTGCAGGTATGGGAGCGTGTGAGAGGCAGCATGTGAAGAGCTTCTGGAGGAAACTGCTGCAGTGCTCACAGTACGCACTGGAAGAACAGTCTCAGGAGCATCTATGTAAAAAAATAAACAACAATAAAAATACACGATATTCAGATCCGCACAGTCAAAAAAAAACCTAAAATGCTGCTCAATTCAGCTGTGTGACCACTGCTCTGGAATTGAGCTTTTTCAGAAATACGCAACACTGCTCATCCAGTGAAGACTCTGAACATCTCTCAAAGACCATATATATATGCCTGCAGTATAACATTCAATCATTAAACATTTTCATAAAGACATAAGGGTCTTACTACACATCAAAAACATGCTGATCACAATTACTAATGGCAAATGAAGCATCCCTCAAAAACCATCACACCTCATTTGCCCCAGTTGTGCAGTGACGCATGGAAATTTGGGGCACTTGGACCCTAATGCTCAATGAACATTCTGTGCCTGGGAATAAACGTATGTATAGTAGCGTGCGCAATGCAATGTGTCATGCAAGCACGTAAGCAGCAACCTACATTTTAAGAACACCCCCCCCCAGCAGAATTAACATGAAAAGCATCAGCTTCATTCTCTACTAAGAGTCAACATGTACACTGCACATTTCTGGGTACACACACAATCAGCCCTGACAAGAACTGTCTTCCTGTATTCATGGACAATTTCAGTAGTATAAATGAAACCAGTACAAAAGGTTTCCATTACACTATTCTGTTGGTTGTGTGTGTGTGTGATTATATATATTAAAAAAAAAACACACGGTATTACTACGTTTCCCGCTAACATTCACCTCATTAATTTTTCCTCTCTCAAAATGAGTCAGCTGTGAAGGCAATTCCACTCATTCTCTCACACACACACACACACACACACACACACACACACACACACACACACACACAGCAGCGAGATCATCCTTCGCAGCTGACAGTAAAGCACTGAAGAGAGAGTAACACCCCTGCCAAAAGCCTCTGGCCTCTTTCACACCCGCATCATTAGTCCTGTTCAAGATCCTCCAGCGCAGACAAAGAAAAGCGCCGGCCCGGAAGGTCAGTAAATTATGCTAATCCCACCCAGCCTGGCAGGCAAAACCCAACAGGCCAATCAGAAAGCAGCCAAGCGATGGACCAGGCAGCCAAGTGTGACAGGGCATGGGGCACATGAACGCCTGCCGGTCACACACACAAGAAGGACCCCGCTGAGGAAACGCCGCTCCCCACCCAGCTCCCCAGCCAAGCCACGAGCCAGTTCATTTCCTTCCTTTCATCTTTTCTGTCCCCCTGCTCATTCCTCACCCGAGACGACGGCTTGGGGGCTGCCGGCAACTTCCACCTGAAGAGCGTCTGGAGAAAGGGGACCTCCTCGGGGGATGAGCGTCTTCTCAGTGTCTCTCTCACAGTTCTGCTCCTGCACCCCGTCGCGGTCTCTCTCCGGCTCGTTCTCCCTCTCCTGCAGACGGCTCTGCTCCACGCCCCCCTTGTCGCAAGCGTGTGAGAGGGTGTGTGGGAGTGTGTGCGTTGTGGTATGCGCGCGACTGTGCTGAGGGAAAGCGCGAGTGGACTCGGGATCTCCTCTCTCCGCAAAGCCCCTTTCTCTCCACCCACTCTCCTCCTCCTGCTTCTGCTGATTGGTCGATACCGCTGTAGCCACACCCTTGCCATATGCCGCTCGGCTGAGGGCATCTGATGCGGGCGGAGAGTATATTCTAGGGCTGTGGGTTTCTCCACTCTCTGTAAAGCTGAAATATCGAACCCCTCTCTCATAGGCTGGAAGCTTATTGTCAGCCAGCTGATTGGCTGAGGGCTGACTGGGCAGAGTAGCTAGAGGTGGCGTGAAAGAGAGAGTCGTGGACATCCCCAAGCGGACATCTCCGGCCATTGCCATAGAAGGGCTCGTCACCGTGGCAACAGAGACCTGGGCAGTGACCGTAGCAATAGACCGGACCAATGACACAGGGAGAGGCTCCAACTTTAGACTGCTACTCTGCAGCTAGAGAAGGGGGAGAAAAGGAAAAAAAAAAAAAAGAAAAAGACTGAGTCAGAAGGAAAAGCACCGAGAAAAAGAGACACAGAAGGCAACCATGGACATAATCATAAAGATTATTACCATCACCTCAATACCTATTCACATCTAAATTTCATATGAAAAGATACACAAAGTGCATCATACAGATCATATCAAACAGGCATGATGCATACAGCGCTTAGATGGCGGATACAGGTGCAGCATACAGAAACAGTCTCTACAGCAAACCCCACGTCCCACTTTCCATCCCTACTTACTCCTGCAACGTGCACACTACATGGCTTGCGAGCATTACTCAAAAAAAGAGGCCACCATGAACAAAATTACCGTCATTACCGTCCACAAAATTTTTCTTAATGTACAGAAAATACACCTATGAACAACCTTTATTGAAATATGCTAGCCATTCATTGATCACTTATTTTACATAATAATCAGAGGGAGATGGAAAAGGATAAGTGAGACTTGGATATCATGGGTTAAGAGAATTGCACAAGCACATGGGAGAATGTTTAACAGTTACCAAGACTTATTCAGTGACTATCCAGGTCTCAAACCAGCAGAGCTTTTTCCCACCAAGACAAACACTACAGCCCTTCATGTGAAATGAAACAAGACATTTTTTACCAGGCCATGAGCTGATGGAAACGTCACTGTGCAACCAATAAGCAGTGCGTACACAACCTAAGGATGCAAAACTGGTTGGTCCAGGCATTGACCAATCAGAAGCCATTATCGAGCAAGACTCACAAATGAACCAAATCAAAAAGAGGTCAGTATTGTCTTACTTGCTCGACCAGAGATGGCACTACAGAACCATTAGTCACAGGAGCAGGGTTTACACAATCTGACGGATCTACATCCTGCGTTAACTCCT